>NW_013952404.1:9398934-9439162 GCF_001266775.1 Austrofundulus limnaeus | reverse complement strand
GAAGAGCCACAGGTTGCAGACCCCTGACCTAGCAGCCCCTGTGTCTCGGTGTGGCTGACTCTGTTGACCTCTTTAAGAAGAAGCTCAGGACACTGTTGTTCAGCTAAATGTATTACTTAATGTAATATAAGTTGCATTAACTTGTTTTATGGTATGCCTTTATGCTCATATTTTTGTATAAATTTTATTTTTGCTCCTTGTGAAGCAGTTAAAGGTGCTATGTAGAGATACRTCCTGTATCTTGTGTGATGGGTCAAATGCAGAGCACAAATTTCATCAGTATATGGGAACATAATCGTAGCTGTTTGCTTTTTGTAAAAAAAATAATAAACCGTACGGTTAACTGTCCCWTCATTTGGACCTCTTCCTCTTATGTAGGTGATCAGACTTCTCAGCAGCCAGACTCTACAGTTCCGCGTCCTGGCTCTCAGTGCAACTCCTGGAGGAGATACAAAGGTGAGAAGAATATGTTTCAGTCCTAACTAGTGTGTTTTTTTTAACATACTTAAATTGTCCTTGCGATCGTCCTGTGAGTTCTCAACACCTCATGTCATATCTGCAGTCTGTGCAGTCCGTGATCTCCAACCTGCTCGTCTCCCACATTGAGCTGCGTTCAGAGGAGAGCGCAGACATTCAGGCTCATTCCCACCAGCGCACTGTGGAGAAACTGGTGGTTCCTCCGGGTGAGACCCTGTCAGCGTACCAGACACGCTACCTGCAGGTAGGCACGTGTTGTACCCTCCCTGTCTCCTCCTGTTGGTCTGCTAATTTCCTGAACACACTCAGATCTGTTTCACCAAATTGAATTTGATTTAATTTGATCTAAAATCCGTTTGGTAAGTGCTGCTTCAGCTGGGAAACTAAATTAGTATGGACATTCAACAAAGGCTAGAAAGACTAGAGGTGAATAGGACAAAAGCTTTGACATCTGCTGGGAAGGGCAATTTAATAATAAAAACAAATATTTTCTTTGTTTTCTTTTCTTTCTTTTAGAATCGAGTGCYGCTTATTTTTGAAGTTTTCTCAATGTGTTTGTTTTAAAATTGTTTTGCCCACAAATAAAAAACCCTTTTGTGACAAACACACTTGTTGCTAATGCAAATACAATATTAATCAAATCAGTTCTGAGTGCAATAAATTGGTTTATGTTTTATAAGCTATTTTAATGAAGTTTGTCTTATAATAAAACTGTATTTATTGTCTGTTTTGGGTCTGTTTAGTGGACTTTGCAACACTTCTTGATGCTTTGCTGCCACCTTCTGGACTCTGTTAGTCCGGCTCTTGTTTGACAACTTCATTTCTCAGCATCACGTCTTTTTTTTTTCTGACTGTGTGGGTTTTTTTTCTGGGTCAGTTAACACTAAAAAGTTTGATTGGTTTTGAAAGCATCATCCTGTTACACCCCATGGTCATGGCTTTAAGTAGACTAAGTCGTTCTGGTTTAATAACACACCCTTCCTGCTGTCTTGTCTCGGCTTGCCGTCTGTTTGTGGACACTTCTGGAAATGTGCAGCTGCGCTTTCTTTGGGTTAGTCGGCTGTTAAAATGAAACACCTGTTCCAGCTGTCAGTCTTCCTCCTTGAACGCCCCTCTTTTTTTATTTATCTTTACATTGGTTATAGACATTTCCAACTTTACATGGTTTTATTGTTTCTGCCTGACTGCAGGGTGTCCACGTCCACAGCCCACTTGCTAATCTCTATTTCTGTTCGCCAAAAAAGGGGGTAACACTTCAATCAGTTGTAAAATTACCCCAGCCGTGCTGGCAGAAACTTCATCATTTTTGCACAAATCAGAAAAATGAACCAGTCATGCGGGCGCATTTTAATCACACATCAGCAGGCACTGCTTCTCTTTTTTGTTCCTCTGCATTGGGGTTTTGATTAAGCACTGATAGAGGCACCCTTATGTACTGGTCACACGACCAATTTAGTGGGAAAGATTTGCTCTTTGGAAAAATCTGTTCCAAATTGTGTCAAAATTACAGACTTCAGGCTATACATCAAATTTAAAACTGTGTTGATAAATAAATAAATTACAGAACTTTTTTTAATGTTGGTCCTGTTTGAAGCAGAGCGGACTCTGCCTGGTGGCATTAAATGAGTAATAAAGTAAATAAGTAAATAGAGTAGTAAATAGAGTAAATAATTGCCAAAAAATAATCGATTGTTTTTTCTGATGATTAATTGCACACGATACAATTACGCCTAACCCTAGTAGACAGATGTGTGTATATTGTTAGTAAACATCTGTTTGTCATAGAGGATACACTGGTGAAAACTGATATAGCTCATTTGTTTTAAGAATAATTTTTTTTAATTCAAAAGACTTGTTGAACACAAACATTCTTATATCTGGTTTTAGAAAAAGTTTTAACACATACTAAATACAATATTATTCATTCATACACTTTTTAGTTGCAAAATATAAATATTTAATGCCCTTATTAGTGTGTGGTTTACTGTACTGTAGGAATAAAGGCTTATTGTACTACRTTTTTAATGACTTGGCATCAGCCTTTGTTAGAAAGTGATCATGTTTTTAAAACGGCGTGGTCTTTGGTTCGCCACATTTTATCCAATAAACAGCCTTTAAGAGTAGTTGTAGTAACAGTGTTTAATTTGGACAACATACAATTTATGAAGATGAGTTCTTTACTGAAGTGTTGAAATTAATCAGATTTTCTTCTTACTTACAAAAAATACCCAGCATCTGAATGTGGAAAAACTGTGAGGTGAAAAGATTTCACTTTCAATTATTGAAACTAATGTTTTTTTTTTTGCCCCAAGCTGTGGAGAGCCACAGTGTAATGCAGAAAACCAAATGTAACTTCAATTRCAAGACAGAACACGAGCACGCTTTATTGAACAAAGAAAACCACAGTAGRGCTTATATGTTGCACTTGAATTTTTACAATACAGTACACTGTCAAAAAAAAAGAAAGAATTAGAGTTTTTAAAGGAAAAATACAGCCTACGTGTACYATGGCTTTTGCAAGTGTTGACACAGATTAATACTTCTAACATTTATATCAAAATAAACTTCTTTGGATTTAGATTTCATGAATTTMAATTCAACTTTTTTTGACCTGTCCAACCCAACACTGAAACTGCCAATTTTATCATACGCTTTTGGAGAATTTTGTCAAATTTTTAACTTAGCTCTGCAACTACACACATTTAAAAGCATTTAACATCAGTCCACCTGAACAGCTGCCTGAGTTAAATTCATCGCACAGTGATGATTTAGCTAGATCACCTTCAGTTACATTCTGACTTTACAGTTAACTTTGCATTTTTCAATTGGTGACAAAACTTTACAAACAGCTTTATCTAAAATAGATATTCGCTTTACTTAAAGAAGTATAATCACAGTAGATACTCCGTGCACTTACATTGTTGTGGTTGCATTGGTTCTACTTAGCAGCAGTCGTGTTCACAATACATTGACCAGTGCTTACTGARGCTAACTTAGCAAGTAGAAACCAAAGAGTACACCAATGAATACTTTCATTTATGTTTAAGCAAGTGTTGAAGCAAGAGGAATGCATTACCTTGTATCACTGACTTCAGAAAACAGAAACAAAATCTTGTAGGTTTTGATTGTCGTTCAGCAGTGAGATTTGTTCTCAGCGTTTGGTTTGTTGAAGTTTCCATCATCACAAACATGAACAGGCTATGTTCACAATCTCTAAGTTAGCATCTGTGTTGAGTTTGAACATGTTTGAGGCCACTAGTTCTGGTCTGGATGATGTCTATTGCACTTCAGAGTTAGGTCGAGTTAGGCTAGTGGTCCAGAAACYGGCTTTGGGACTATTGCACTTACTGTTGAAATAAAATAAGCTGTATGAGCTGTATTTACTAGTCRAATCCATACATAAAGAAAGAACGGAGCATCAGTGACAGAGCTCAGTAAGCAACAGAGTGATCGTGTCACTAACGTGGCTGCACGTTACGGATGTGCACCCAAAAAAAAGAGAAAATATATAAGGCTGTGTCAACCYAAGCTTGTTTTCTTGTGAATAGACAGAATGTTGCACGTTGCTACCACCGCTCACTGGCCACCACAGTCAGAGAGCACTAACAATTTATACTATCATTTTTTTTTTACAAAAATTAAAAAAAGAGGTTTTAAAGCAGGAGGTAAATGCAGTGTTTCACTATAGCATCTGGTTTGTGTTCAAGAGAGTATGGCAGTAAGGTTTCCTATGAGATAAACTAATTGGGGAAAAAACAGGTAGGTCTAGTTGTTTTATTTTTTTATCAAAACATATRGGCTCTGGAGTGTGGTACGCTGGTGGTCATTTCAGATAGGGATGACTGAAGATGATGATGCACCTGAGGTTGTGGCTGAGCTAGCTGGGGGCAGTGTTAAGAGTTTGAGGCTCAAAGGCTCGCAGGCATGGACGCCGGCGTCACGTCAACGGCGCTCCAGGAACCAAATCTCATTCTGACGGTTGTTGTGGGCAGGGTTGGTGTAGCCTGCCACGATGAACGAGTCGTTGACGCATACGCCTGGRGAGTCCAGCAGCTCAGCCATGGCACTGATCTGATTAATGATCGTCACTTCATTGGTGGGACCGGTAAAAGCCCTGTTAAAGAGAGAGAGAGGGAAATGGGAATCCCACTTCGCCAACAGTGTTAGCTCTTCGAGAGTAAGTCAGTTTACTAACCTTGTGAATACAGTAGTGGCAGGCCAGACCTCTAGGATGATCTCGTTATCATAGGGTTGTGGGGGCTGGTCCTGGTGCTCAAGAGGGAGGTAGTACGCCACAGTGACATCTCGGGAGAGCACCGAGTGATTCTCATCCGTCCTCACTACTGTCAAAATGGGCAGTGTCATGCCAAGGTAGTCACCTGTAACCAAGGAAACAGAAACTGAAAGCTTGTAGTTGGAAGAAAAATTCTTGCAAATGTAATAAAGAAGACGATTAATTAAGATGTTAATACTTTGGTTTTGGACTCACTTATGGAATTCTGCTGACAGATGTATCTCATTATCTTCATAAAACCATAGCAGATGCTCTGTTCATACGTGTCCTCGCGCATCGTTATACAAGCCCAGTGGCCCTTTTCATAGTGCCGTTTCTCAAAKAGCACCTCCCCACACTACAGAACGAATAAAATAAAAGCATACGGTTATAACCGAAAGCCAAGCTGGAACAGAATAGTCTATTAAACACAGTTAAAACTATATAATCTTAATGCAAACAATTATCTCAATTAACATGAATTTTAAAATACAAATATGCAAGGAATTTAGTATCGGCACATTACAGGAAACCTGTAATAAACATGAAGTGTTTCCTTCACTGCTGTTTAATATCAATTATCATTGTTGTTTTACACAATATTAAAACCTGCTCTAAGAATAGGGTGCTATGATTAGCCTTTGTTTCACCGGAGTCTCCAGACAAGTTCTAATGAACTAATTACGTCTAGGTAAACCAGTTAGCGCTCTTTATTTATACACTCACCAAATGAGTTTAAACAGCTTGGGTGACATGACTGTCTTGCCATAAATAAATAGTTGACCTARAGTCATGTGTTCTTTTCATGTTATTAAGATCCCAGGTTGTATATGCTTGTTTTAAAAGGGTAAGAAAAGGCTTTAATTTTGTTCTTATGCTATAAAATAAGAAATAAAGTGCAGTTTGTTTCTCAATATAGTCCGCAAAAGTATTACTAAAAAAATAGGTACAAGTACAGGTTGTGGAAGCATTTGGCCAGTGTGTGCAGACATTCAGTTCAGGTAAATTAATCAGGARCAGCAAATTATTAATGTGTTTTTATGACATAGATTAGAATAGATTTTTTCATTTTATGTACAATAGAACAGCACAAAAAAACGGGYTTGTACAAGCTGACGGCATAAAGTGTTTTTGTTAAAAAGAAAACAAAAAGTACCTTCTCCTTCCGCATGAGGAGTGTAAAAGGGACATGCTCTCTTTGACTGCGTCCTTGATTGTTGCTGCTTAGCTGTTGAATGGGTTCTGCCATATCTGTCAAACAACCAACATGTTAGTAACAAATAATAGTGGTACCTGTCAATTAAAACTACACTCATAGGTGAAGTCAGACAGTAGTACTCTATATTAAATTTTTTTAAATGTATGCAAGTTTTGTTAGTGTGCATGCAGGTAAAGACATTTTAAACCATACATAACTCTTTGTTGATGTTCGAGGCCTGGATAAAAAAAAGGTTAACATTTTTTTATACAGGTATGCGTAGATAACCCTGGCTGAGTGTATTCATAATATATGCTGCCGTTGAGAGCACTGTGCCAGAGAGTAATGATTATTAAAACTGATGGAGAGAATATTGACTAACGTGGCTGAAGGCTAGGATAAGCTGCTTTTAACTGAGAGCCTACAGCACAAAGGTTTTTAAAACCGTGGTGCAAATTTTATACCAATATTTGAATGTAAATTCTTTATCCAACTTAGGMGGATTTTTGTTGTTTAGTTATTTTTTTTTAACTGTTACAGAACCAATCAATGTTGACCACTGCCCTGGASGACATCTGGGTCAAATGGATCTGTGGTTTTGAATGATCAATTGTTTGACAAGCGAAGCCGTGTGTTTGTCTTTATGTGGGGATTTTATGAAAATAAAGTTACAAGTTAAAAGTAYCTCGGCATGAAGGAAAAGTATTTTACATCAACCTATATGTAAATTACAAGAGGCTAAAAATTAAAATGAAAAAAAAAAAAAGAAACCACAACTAAAGTTAAAAATACTACATTTTACACAAGTAAAGTAATCAGTTTCTATACAAATGTCTTAAATTTATATTATCTAATTTTTGTACTGAGATGATTTTCACACCCAGCTAATAGCTGTTCCACAGTTCTTGGTTTGTTGTGTTGTTTTTCTGTCTGAAATTTAAACACTTAAAAAAAAAACAACAACCCCCGTTCATGAAATAAGCTTTTAACATCATCACATTGTGCACACTGATTTAAATATTTACTCTTACTGAATAAGACAATCATAGATGACACTTGAACACTTAGAATAGTGTTATAGACYTTTGCACACAAAAAATACACCAAAATAAAAGCTGTGGACAATGATGTAACAGATTTGAATTGCAGAAGGATCAATACTCTGTAAGTTGTGCTGTTTCACTTGTTTGTACATATTCTGAGTGGGCTTCAAGTGAGACAGAATATTAAAAAATTCATTCATTCAAGAAATGAAAAACACATTGTGCTCTTGGCACGGTCTCTCCAACAACAATGGGGCCTGAGCTTTTGGAACAATAAACTCCATCTTGTTTACATGCTAAAAGTCCCACACATTCTTATCAGTTCTCAGTTGTCCTCATTTTACCCTTCAGTGACTCACAGAATAGAATACAAATTATAACATCTGTACTGGATATATAACTGTGCAAGCACAATGTAAGGTTAGAGATAAAACAATGCGTCACAGTGCACACCCTCTGACATTAATAACTAGTCTGAGATTATGTTTGCAGCAATCAGCTGTAAACACTAATTAGCTGCTAGCTCAGCAACTAAGACAATGAGGCAGCATAAAAACTGGAATTAATGGCTGTTATTTTTCTGCAGAAATCAGTATTTTGTTCCTGCATGTGCTTTGATATAACCAAAATATACAAAAACCCAACGTATGAAGCAGCAAATAATGCCAGATCAATTACTCTCCTGCTGTAAGCTATTAGGTGCATTTTAGCCTTTTATGGACTTTATCTCAGGGAGCTGGCAAAGTAAACTGAATATAACCTGGTGTGTTTGATGCACCCAGTATTGTTCTCACGTCCAGATTCTTTGGATCTTTGGATAATGTCCAAGAAACACTGAGGCCGTGGTGTAAGTGTGAAAGTGGATTACAACAAGCAGAGCCTCCCACCTAACTCCACTTGGTTTGACTCTCTCAATTAGAGCAAAGGATTTTACTGTGACCTTGGCCTGTGTCCTTAGCTACAGTTTAGTGAAGAGCCTACGTTTTAGTACCCACACAGGCAAAGCAGATAATCGCCTCTTAGACAGAGGAATTTTATTTTCTCCAATTAATAGTGTGTCTGAAGACAGAAGGCAAAAGATGTTTCAGTCACTGTTATTGAGTTCCCAGTGGACTTCCTCAGTGTTTCTTATACAGATCTATTAAACAAGAAATGGATAGATAATTAAAAAAATGTGAGCTTTCAAGAGCTAAGTGCACTACTGTGTGTTGTGTTTGATTTTGATCTGAAATGGTCCCAGGGTGGACATGATAAGCTTTAGGGACAACAAACAAAAGCACAAATCTTGAAATCTCGGTCTGTTCGAACACACACTCYCTTTACGCAGGAGTAAACTGATGAAAAAAATCAAAACGATTTTGATTTTGTTAACTCTATAGGTAAACATGGTTATCTGCAGTGGGTTCTGAAAACAAAAGCAGGAATTCAAATGTTGAAAGTGTAACTTTTCTCAATGGGTTCATTGTTTAGGATTGTGTGTGTGTCTAATCTGTAATTAGCAGTTCTGCAGTTCATTGTTTTTGTCTCCTGGCAAGTACAARGTCTGCATTTACATGGGGGAAAATAAAATTGGCTTTTTTTCCCCACTGCATCAAGGCAGCCCGTCAGTTACATGTTTGTCTGATTCATCCACCAGAGGGGCCTGAAAAGGTTTTAAAGAAATTCAGAGTTAAATGTTAAATGGACTATACTTATATAGCACATTTCTATCCAACCAGGATACTCAAAGCGCTTTACAAGACAATCTGTGTCCTTATTTACCCACTCGCACAGCACTATATTATCTCTCTACAACATGTGCAAATCAGTGCATCAAACTCACATTCATACACTAATGAGACACATCAGAGGCAGTGGAGGTTCAGTGTCTCGTGCAGGGACACTTTGACATATGACTGACTAACCGGAAATCAAACTGCCAACTCTTTGGTTAGAGGACGACTCCTCAGACACAGCTGCCCATGTTCTTGACCACATTTCTGAAAACTGCAACTATTTCATACACACACACACACACACACGCACGCACGCACGCACGCACGCACGCACGCACGCACACACACACACACACACAAGCTCTGCGGAACATAATAACATAACAATTCCTTGTTCGTCGCCATCTTTGTTCTCACCCTGGGATATAAAAGAAACAAACAAACTTTACATATTGGGTGTAATTTTACACACAGCAATGTTCAATGACTTATTGTTCTAAATTTTATCCTCAACCTCTCTTTGTATTGGGTAATGCACACCCTTATTGTGGTTGATGGCTGTTATAGAGCCCAGCATTAATATACATTATTAGTCTGCTTTTTAAAGCAAACTCTGGGTCAGACGTTTGTTATACATGAAATTTATTTTAAAAAGATGCATCACTGAGGCGTAAATGTTTAATACACATTTAATTTATTTGATGCTTTTTTTAATTGATTGTTTTTGTACAYAGACAACTTTTGTTGTGACTTGGTGCTATACAAGTAAACTGAATAGAATTGAATGTTACTATGTGAAACCCTAAATGACTGTCAAAACATGCTATTTTTTCAATGCGTTTGACTTGGATTTTTATGCTTCTAACACATTTCTACATCAGTAAACAATCGTTTGACAGTTAACACAACTCAGACTGAGTTTACACACCATTTTTGAGTGATACCGTAACATTTCCGCTGCAGTTTATTGTCGATGGCAGTCGWTTTCCCTCATACCGAAGCTTTTTAAATCCAGGTCTCAGAGTGGAGGTTTTTGGAAACGCCAGGCATAGATGTGAAATTGCGTGTGTGCACTATGGACGGCTGCAGACCCGTTTTTCTGTGCTTGCACYAATAAATGTACAACAGTGACAACAGTAGATAGTGAAGTGCTGTTTGTTCTAATCCTCCCTTTTTCAACATGTAAATCCCTCTGGCATTATTTACTAACTCAGTATACATCGCACACCGAGACTGTTTGAAGTCTACCCGTCCATGTTCGAATCTGAACAAACAGCTCGTAATTGTTAACAACAAAAACATGATATMGCAATAAAACTAGCTCAAACGCTCTCCTGTTGTAAATTATTAGCTGCATTTTAGCTTTTTATAGATTTTATATCAAGGAAATGGCAAAGTAAACTTAATTTTACTTGTTTATTACAAGTTGTGCGATAGACTTTTTGTAGTAACGGATGTGTGTATAGTATTTTATTTTGTATCAGAAATGAAATGTATTTCGATAAATGATACAGGAAAACACATTTAGGTGTAAATAAAGAATAAAGTATCCAGTTAATTAAATTTGCATGCAGGGTGACAAATACTAGAAATACTGCACACATCTAGGATGTAGTGATTTCAGAACTAATGTTAGCATGATGCATATTAGATTATCTTGGTTAAGGGTTGAAGTTAGGTTTATGAAACCTATTATTAATAAAAATTATTAGTTCAAAGCAGCCAAAGATTATATACTTTTAATTGCCTTTTAGCGCTAATGTGAACTATTATCAAACTAGACATGCAATTGAAAGTAGATTTATACTTCCAAAAGTTCGCACAAATTCCATGAAGATGTCGGCTTTATATAGATTTATGTTTTTATGGAATACTTTACCTAAAATCATATTGGAAATATATCAGGAAAAAGAATTTCGAACAACTTTAAGAAGCTATTTGCAAGGAAAACAATTATATTGAATAATTCATTGTTGTATTCATTATTCTGTTCATTATAGCAAGTGAAACTTAGTGACTGATTAGTTGTTTTTTATCCTGTCTTTATTTTGTATATTAATCTGTGACCTCTATTTTTATTTTTATATTTGTATTTATTTTTTGTTTATTGTGTAGTTATTTTTGTGTTGAATTTATTTGAACTATGTATGCTATGTATTTTGTATTGTTTTATGTTTAATGTGTGGACCCCAGGAATAGTTGCAGAAACTGCAACTAATGGGGATCCAAACAGAAAGAAAGAAAGAGAAATCTAAACATTACTGGTTAAATGTTAGTGCTTTTAACACCTGTGTGTTATTACAATTTTATATCAGAAAATTGATTATTTTACACAGCTGGACAAAGATCAATGTAAACAGTAGATGACTATAAGACTGCAAACATCAAAAGCTGTCTTAATTCAGTGCGTGCTTTAATTTTCCTTTGCCCTTATATTTTATTTGTAAAATAACTAGCTGAGCATAGTTGCAAGGAATCTTAAAAACAAAAGTTTTAAGTGTGCTGACCAAGACAAACTAGTTTTTCTAAGGGGGGGGTTGTTTGTTTGTGCAAATCGTTAAGAATGAGAAGAAAGTAATGGAGGGCTGATAAGTTTTGTTTTCTTTAGAAGATWATTATTTTGTACCTTGGGAAACTTCCACCTGGTGACCCCTCGCCACTTCCTGCCAGTAGTGCAGCATTCGGTTTGAAGTGTCGTCTGCCTCCATGGTTTCTCCCTCCTCCTCCAGGCTGCCATTGCCCGAGTCTGAGAGTTGATCCTCGGCGAAAGACTCCAGGTCCTCTAGCGTGATCATTCCGTTTCCTCCGCCACCTCCGCCGCCTCCTCCGCTCATCTGACAACCGCCACGGTCCATTTCAAAGCTACAAAAAAGGGTCTTAAATGACGTGTAAAAAAAAAAAGTTAAATTACTTTTCAGTGAATTTGCTCTTTGTCGCGCTGTCTGTGTTTTCCTTCGCAGCGCGGTGTGTACAGTTTGTTCGGATTATCACAGCCGGCTTCTGCTCAACAGACCAGGCGCTGCTACGCTACACCCGACGTATTTGACCATATTTGCTTTCGTTTTTTTCTTTTATCTGACTTTCGTAAACTGTGTCCCTTTGGGGAACGCTTAAAAACGGCAATGAAAAACACTACTCGACCGTCTGATTTCCCGTGCAGACGAGCGTGACACTTGGAGCGAAGCGGAGTGTGGTGTTTATAAGGGCGGGCCACCCGGCCACGGGCGGCACCACGTGACGCTGGGGATCTCGCAAACTCCGCCCCACCGCGCTGCCCCAGCTTATATGCACGGCACTCCTATCAGAGTACAGGCAGTTCTTTTAACAGTGACGGTCTCAATGTAAACAATAWGATTAAAGATGATGTCGGGCGTATTACCTCACATTTGTTGTGGATTTTAATTCAGATCAATGAGTAGTTTTATAAACATATTTTCATTGGTGATAACAGTACATTTTTTTTATTTCCTTAAACTTGATAAAGAAACGAAATAAATGTTTATAGAGGATTAAAAACAAAACCGATTTTGATCACCAGGGGACAGCCTTGTCAAAAATCTCTGTTACTGCAACTGCTAGCCACCATGCCCTACCCTTCAACATGCACGTAGATAGGGCATTATACAATCCACTATATTCTGTGTGGGAGTGTCTGGGTTAGTATGTTCTAGTTACAGTAGCAGTTCCTTACAGGGAGGAGGGACCTCATAATGCCCCTCCTTATCTGTCTACTGGTGTTTACTTTAATTGTTTTAAGGTCTATAGTCAATGGTCCCAGGCAAATTGCAGTGTGAATAATCCACACTAGCAGCAAACGTAGTTTCTTTATACATTTCCCACCTGGAAGGGTCAGTGATACATGGTACAAATATTATTACTTCAATCTACTGTAGTAGCTGGAAAAGTTCACTTTTATGGTATTTTTTTTATTCCCTAATTTCTCTTTATAGTTCATTTTTTAAATATAATATACTGCTTTGATGTACTTTAGTTTTGATACTTTTCCAATGAGATCCTTAATTGTTATGAAGTTAGCAGCAGCCTATTTACCTGGATGCAGAAATTCACCACAGATTAATTCAGATGTTGAATAGCTGTACAAACAATGTAATACAAGCAGTCATAGACTCAAGTTAACTGCTGTGAATAAAAATTAGGTTGATTTGAAGTTGTTATTGCGTCACAGTGATGTCGTTCTGCACATTCTTTCTTTGCACTTCACATTCCAGCTGGGCCAAAACAATGACCTCACTAATCTGGTTCAGTTTAATCTCATAATCTGGACGTGACCGCAGTATGGCCACGCTCACATTGAGATCCACCAGTTTGTCAGCAGACGACAGACAGCTGGGTCAGGGGCAGCCAGCTCGTGGCTGTTTCTTTTAGCATATGCAGCATTACGTCAGCATTTTGTGACCCAGAAACCAATTCTTTAACAGGAAGTCTGTAGATAGATAAATCAATGAAAAGAAAACCTTGGTATTAAAATACACAACGAGAATGGTGGAGTGGGGTGTGTCTGTGAGGAGGTGGGGGGCTGTTGTAATAAAAACAAATACATTTTGCCTACACATTTCAAAAATGTATTTTGTTTTGTTTCTTACATGTTCTGTAAGTAGTTTTATAGAGACCAGTGTGAACATTGTGTCTCTGATTCATGATGACACACAGATATTTATCAGGCATATTCTCAAACCTGAAACAGACAAAGTGCCTGAGGGCTGATAAACAACTCAGTCTGTTAAGTTCTTGTCTGATTTGCATATTGTATTTTTTACAGCACAACCAGGTAATGAGGTTTTTGAATGACTTTTAATTCAGGTTATTTGACATAAATGCTATGACTGAGTGTGTGACTGACTAAATAAACTTCTGTGTGGACAACACTATCCCCACCAGAACAGTGYGATGCTTCCCTAATAAACCCTGGATGACCAATGAGATAAAGGAACTGTTAAACAAGAAAAAWATAAAAAAGAACCTTTGGGTAGRGAGACAGGGAGTTATCGAGGAATATACAGAAGCAGCTCAAAGTCAAGATCAGAGACAGCAAGGAGGTTTATAGAAGGAAGCTGGAGAATAAACTGCAAAGGAACAATTTCAGAGATGTGTGGTCAGGGATGAAGAACACCACAGCCTTCAAGCAAAAGGAGAATTGGATACATGGAAGTCTGAACAGAGCAAATGAGCTGAACACATTCTTCAACAGGTTCAGCTCAGGAACAAGCTCATCTTCCTCCTCTCCTGCCCCCAGTCAAACAGTCATCCCACCCTCCTTTGTCCCACAGCTTTCCTGTCAAACCTCAGATGTTTTAACTTCAACCCTAGTCATGGACTCTTCTGATTTTACAAGTTTGTCTTCAACCAAATCAGGAATTGCTGCTGCCATATATGCCAAAACACAGAGGCAAGCATTGAGAACAATAATGAGTAAGACACATTGTAAAACAGGTGGCTAAACTCATGTACAGTGATTTACTAGTGATTGATTATTACTGGTAACTTTGTGAGTCTTCACATGGTATATGAGCTGCTTGTTGACCTTCTTTTCCAGTATTTTGAAGAGACTGGGCAGTTGGATCTGTAGCAAATCAGGCCTAACTAATTAATAAACCCTTTTTATATTACTGATATTTTATAAAATATRATCTTTTGTGCCTGTCATTTGCTTTAATATTAGTCTAGTTTGTAAAGTGATATTTTAGTGGATTTTGATGGTTTTTCATATATTTTTGTTTCAAAGATGTTATATCTTACAACCGTACAGGGACCATCGATGCAAATGCATTGCCCAACGTAACAGATGTTAATGATAGAAGGTTTATTTAATGTTTTTTTATCCTGTGTTATAAGATCACCACTATACCTTTCATTACATGATCAGTTTCTTACCACTGCCCACTGAAAGTTATTCCACACGATCTAAAARCAGTTTTTCATCCCGTCTTAGCGGCTCGGTTGTTGTGCTTTCTATGCCATAACATGCGTGAAAGTGAAGCCTGGCCAGATGGTTCGTCTCTCTTACATTTAGATGATAAAACATTTAGGACTGGCTGTTGATGTTATCAGAAATGTCAGATGGATTAAAGGTTATAATTTAACCTCTTTCTTTTTGTCCTCATAAGTCCTACAGAGCGCACTCACATTTCACCTGAGTAGCAGGCTGAGGCTTCTGACAAATAAGGCAAATTGTTCAGTTGTGTTTACATTACTAGAAGAAAGCTCTCAGTGGTAATTGCCACAGTGGATTTATGTCAGGGTCGACAGATGCTAGAATACATAGTTTCTTTTTCAGCGGCTGACTGAGAGGAAATACAGCGACTGCAGATTTCTTCTCAAATAACCAATTTCCCTCCTTTGAAAAAGCTGATCCATTAGTACGAATGAAACATCTCTCCTATTTCCACCACTTATTCTCCTGATTGCTATTCTGCAATATCTCCTAAAGCAAGTCAATTGCTCATCATCTGTTACAAAATTTAATTTTTACGCACAAATTGATTCCAGTGGGCAACCTACTTCTCTCAGGGCAGTCCCTTTATTCTGTGCACTTTGTGGAGCAGAAGTTTTACCCAGCTGAAATTGAAATCATAATGACCCAGCCTCTCATTATCTGCAGTTGTGAGGATGAAAAGACTTAGTTGAATTGTCTGTGATGGATGAATTGCTTCCATCGGTTTCCCCCATTATTTTCAAATGAGGACAGAGGAAACCAACAAAGAATTCATCACATTTTAGTTTTTAATGGGGCGACACTTTCATTCAGTGTGGAAAGGTCTGCTTACTAGGAGCAGTAATGACTCCTGTGTATGTCGTCCATAAAGGGCTTTTTCTGTCAATGCTCCTTTATCAACTCAGYTTGAACCTTTTCCCACTATAAAAGAGACCCACTCTCTTCTTGATGACCTACTTTTCTGTTATTTACCCATCCTGCCAGGTGCTGGAGAAGTTTATGTCCCGTCTGGTTCAGAACCGGGTTATGGGCCACAAGGACCTGCGGACTCTCAGCAAGTACCAGCTCATTCTCGCCAGGGATCAGTTCCGCAAGATCCCGCCAACGCACATCAAGGCATGGTCACGTTAAAACCATTTATGCTGTGTTGTATTCTTTGTTTTACATAATCTATAAGTTTCCTGGATGCGTCAAAACTCACAAAATGTAGTCAACAGAAGATGTAAAGAACTAAAAACAATAATCGTCCCAGTTGTTAGTTTAAGATTGAAGTGCCCATATTTGTATTTTTTTCTAAAAAAAAAAATCACATCACGTTGAGAACATTTAGGAAAAATTGGAAAAGGCTAGATAATGCAATACTTAACCAGGAATAAAAAACCCACTCCTGTTTTGGGTGGTTACAGGAGGTGTCAAGATACAACCTCGACCCAGAGGAGGGAGAAAAAGTGACATCACATCAACAAAATAAGTATTGGGCAACATTCTTCCAATCATTTTCACAAAAAAACACAAATTGTAAAATTTTTCACAAACTGTAATGTTTGTGTGGTTAGCAATTCAGGAAACGAATGTCCACTAGGGTTGGACGATGTTGGCATACAAGTGTATCACGATTAATTGTGACATTCAGCCAGTAATGATCATTATGAAAATTAATAGATGACAATTGCACTTGCATACAGCTGATGTGGTATTGGTCCACATTTTATGGCTTTCCTCCTACTCTAGCTGATGTCTGTGTTTCAGGTGATTAAACAAGTTTGTAAGGTAGGGGTTAGTGATGGTGTGTCGCACACAAAATACATCTTCACATGGCACTAATTGTAGTAATTGCAAAGTGTCAAATATTAATTGTTGACAGTTTTTCTTAATATTAATTCCACATGATACAAATTTGCTGCCATTGTTTTATAACAATGCCGTTGATGCTGATGGTTTATTTAAACCCCATTCTGACGTCAGTTTTTAATTAGTCACATGTCATCATGRTCATCCCAGGGTCCTCAGCAGGGAATGCTGGAGGGTGACTTTGCCCTTTGCATCAGTCTGTACCACGGTTACGAGCTGCTGATGCAGATGGGCTTCAGGTCACTTTTCTTTTACATCCAGGGAATCATGGACGGATCCAGAGGTCAGTCTTCTCCKTCCAGTTTTTCAGTGTTTCTTTGTCGTTTACCTGCTCAGAGGTTGCACTGAAAGAGCGTCTCTTACTCATGTGTTCATATTTGCGTATTTCAGATTTCCTTAATCTGTCAGAATTTACATGTAATTCCTGTATGAATTTAAAAACATGTCAAATGTGAGAATGTGTCTGCCTTTTTTATTTTGTTTAGAGATGTCCAGAGCCAAGAACGAGCTCCAGAGAACGCCCATATTTATGGCCCTGTACCAAGAGATGAAAGCAATGTTTCTGAAACCACCTGCTGGTACATGACTTCTTTCGAACTACAGAACTCAAATATCCAWGTCTAATAGTTTTCCACTCCATCTCTTTGAAAACAAACAAAACCTATAGTGCATTAAACCGGCAGTCTATGTTTAACCAAAATCTCCTGTTCTGACTATTCCCAGGTCCAGATGAGCCGTTTATTTACGGGCACCCCAAACTGGAGAAACTGGAGGAGGTGGTGTTGCAACACTTTAAAGCGTGGGCCGAGCGTTCCYCAAACACAAATGGTGATGTCCTTTATATAGCAGCCTTTAGCTGTGATTCATACATGGAATGATTGTTCCTGCTTAAAGCTGTACCACATCAGAGAAGYCATCTAATATTAAATRTGACTTCTCRAATCCTTACATCATCAGGGGGARTGGACTTAGTATGAGATTCTAATGTTTCTCAACAATATACTGGTACAATACAGTATTTGTTTGTAAACAATTTGAAACTTTAAATTATTTCAAAAGAGCTTGTCTGGACAAATAGAAAAACTTAGTTACTTTCAATTAATAATTTGTTTTCTTGTTAATGTCTGGGTTTAGGTTCTGAGGGAGTAAGTACGCGCGTGATGATCTTTTCYTCTTTCCGTGAGAGCGTCCAGGAGATCGCGGCCATGTTGAACCGCCATGCTCCTCTCATCAGGGTCATGACTTTTATGGGTCAATCCTCAGTGGGAAAAGGAGTCAAAGGCTTCACCCAGAAGGAACAACTGGAGGTAAAAGATGTTTTTCTCTGTTTAATACGTCATTTTTATGACTCCTGATTTGAATGAATGYGTGGTTAGTAGGCTTCTATACAACTGGAACAGGTCACTGAATCAGGTGTGTTTGGAGCAGAGTAACTAGTAAAACATGCAGGATAGCGGTCCTCGAGGACCAGAATTGGCTGTCCCTTTACTAATAGTTGATCTGTTATTAAATTTATAATAGCTGGGTTTCAGTTACGTGCTTCTGATGGCGTGTGATTTCAAATAGAGGGCAGGAAGTAAAATGTCTGTGGAGGAAATTGTTGTAGAGTCCGTATTGTACGGATTTTGATCCAGTTTCAAGGCAAAAATACCAGCAATTGATTAACAAATGTTGGACATGACCCATATCTCATGAAAATGAATAAGTTTTCAACAGAACCTAAAGATTTGCTGACAATTGAGGCTGTCGATATCACAAACTATCCTTCAGACGTCTTATGTCACCAAACAGCAGATGAAAGCCCATAAAAGTCTGGAGGCATATAACTTTTTTGTCATTGGGTGGGTTCACAATCTCTGTACCTGATGGCTCTACCATTTATTATTGTTTGGTCTTCACCAGGGTCAGTGTTTGTTCTTATATTGTTTTATATCTTAAGATGCTAGCATTAGCAGCTACAACATACAACAAACATTCTAAAAAGTCCAGATACTTGATATCTGGACTTGATATCCCTTTTACTCAGTTAGAGCGATTGTAGCAGTCGTAAACGACACAAAACAAGGGCGTTTTTACAGGTGGCAAATCCTCCGCTACTTAACTTCCTGCCCTCCCTCTGTATTTTGTGCTCTGGCTGTACTGCGTTGTGACGTGAAAACTTTTTGAAGCATTTTATTACAAYCACAAATGCAACAACTTTCATTGGTTTTAAGACATTTGTAGGGCTGTATCTCTGTTTTAACAAAACCTTTGAATGACTACAGAAAAAATGAAAAGATCAGTTGCGTTGATCCCTCGTGTTCCAGGTGGTGCACAGGTTCCGACAGGGAGGCTTCAACACGCTGGTTTCGACATGTGTGGGTGAAGAGGGGCTGGATATCGGGGAGGTGGACCTCATCGTCTGTTTTGACGCACAGAAGAATCCCATCCGGCTTGTGCAGAGAATGGGACGAACTGGACGTAAGCGTKAAGGGCGCATCGTCGTCATCCTCGCTGAGGGACGAGAGGAGAGGGTGTGTATTTGTCAATGACCTGCAATGGTAATAAATACCTCTCAGAGTGTTATAAATGTCTAATAACTTTACCCTGTGTTTTCCACAGACCTATAATCAGAGCCAGAGCAACAAGCGCAGTATATACAAGTCCATTACTGGCAACAAAAGTGGGTTTCACATGTACCCAAATAGTCCCCGCATGCTGCCTGAGGGGGTGAATCCTAAACTTCACAAGATGTTTATTACCTGTGGCGAGTTTGACCCCAGAGAGGTCAGCAGGAGGTCTTTCAGGGGTCGGCGGTCCCACTCCGAAGGACGGGCGTCACTCATCCACCCTCAAAACCTGCGTAAGTCAAAGATTGWCTCTAGTTAGATTTCAGCTAAATTTGAAAGGGTTTTAACAAATCCTAGTTTTCTTTTTGTCAGTTCAACAAGGCAAATCAGCACCTGATGGCTTTCTGAGCAGCACAGAATATTCTCTGTGGGCGTCCACCATGAAGCTGGACGAGAGTGAAGCTCATCCAACTCTGAAGCCGTCCCGCTTCCTGTCCATACCCAGTGACTCAGAACTTCAGGTTTCTTACAATTTTTTATTCAAAGTTGTTCTTATGCCTGTTTGAAAATAAAGTTAACTTTCCAGCAGGACAAAAACTTGCTTTTTYTMTCCCAGGTTTGAGTATAATTGCTTRATTTCTTTATGGCAGGAAGTCTTTTCTAAAGACAAACCATCGTCCAGGGAGCTGTCTTTGTGGGAATGGAGACACTGGCAGCACAAAGCTCTTCCTTTCCATGCTGTTGACCATTCCCTCCGCTGCAACCACTTCATCAAAGTGATGGAGCTCATAGACMGCATGAGAGACGAAACTGAGGTGGGAACCAAGTTCACTTAGGATTAGTTTGTTTTGTTGCGCTAAGTCTCAAACAATTGGACAGCTTAACAACAAGTCAGATTAGGACTTTCTACAGCCATTAATTCAGAGTACACACTGATCTAGTGATGACGGGGCATGGCTTCATAAAATGCTTCCAAACATCTTTCACAAATCCTGCTTGGTTTCATAACAGACGGAAGGACATTAGTGTGGATTTACACAAAGGAAAACCAAACTTTATAAAAAGCATGAGAGGAGTCAGCTGATTTCCTTGGGAACATACAACTGTGGTTTGTTTTGAGTTGCTAAATTTGTCGTTTTGACGTGGAAGGCAAATTCCTTGCATGATAAGCAGGCTCCATCAAGGCATTAGTTCAAGTAGGGAAATTCCTTAAAAAAGCTGAATATTTGCATACCCATGGAACAGCATGGTACATGGTTTTAGCTGCTAGTTAACACCTGCTTCATTGTCCTGACAGTTGGTTACATTTAGCCAGTATCCCTTCCTTATTCTTCATATCACCGAGTATCCCGGTCTCACCATCTGGTCTTCATCAATGCTGCTTACAATAAAACCCCTGAAAARGACCAGATCTCTAAATCTAGGTCAAAGCTTATAGTAAAGTGGGCCCATATTGTCTGTTTTTTTTTGTCCCCCGCTGAGGGTTTTCATCATACTCAGGAAGGAGAAAATGATGCCACCTGTATAAACAAAACAGAAACAAAGCAGAGCAAGTCATCAGCTAATGATTGATGTCTCAGGTAACAAAACAACCAGCAAACAATACAGTTTGCATTCATATATCAGTTAGGGAACTATAAATTGGTCCACATTTAATTATTTAGTCTCAAAAGGAAAATATAAAATTAATGCACTAATATTTTAATTGTATCGTCCATCAGTATATCCATCATCTGCTGCTTCTTCCAAAGTTCGGTCACAGGGCAGCAGCTTGAGCAGGGAGGCCCAGACTAGCCACCTCTTCCAGCTCTTCTGGGAGGACCCCAAGGRGTTCCCCAGGCCAGCTGAGAGACATCATCTCTCCAACGTGTCCTGGGTCTTCCCCGGGTTCTCCTCCCATTCYGACATGCACTTAAAACCTCCCTAGTGAAGAAAACCCAAAGATACTTGAACTCCTCCATTTGAGGCAGGACCTCACTCCCAACCCAACCCAACCCACAAGTCTGAACTTTACATAGTCCAGATTAGCTTTGTYCAAGATGCACATGCTGATTTAAAACCTGCCTGATTATCCATGAATGATGATGCTTTCACAGCTGTTCACGTGATCCCTGTGCACGACTCAGATACAGTACTATTAAAATTCTGACTTTTGAACTAGACATAAATTAGTTGGAAATTTTTCAGACCACAAAACTSTTTTAAGGGAAACATMTCCTGCTTTTAAATCCTTCTTTTTCACATTTAAATTATTCAGTTGGGGTCTATATAAAGTGGAACTGCAATGCTTTGGTCTGAATTCCTCCTTGRTGTAACTCAACAAGCCCCTCTTTCACCCCTTTTCTGAGGCTGTCTCTTTAAATCCAAATGAGGCGCTTCACACCCAACTCCAGCTTCCAGACCGGTCCATTGCAYCTTGATAGAGGAGTTTACGACTATAGCGGTGCAGGAACTTTTTATTTACAAATGAATTAAAATATGTCAACAACAACCTTACATGTTGGAACCAAGTCTGACCCAGAACCAGAGGATGAAGAAGACCAAATTGTAYTTGGTAAATCCATACTTTATTTGGCAGACCCATTGCAAATACTGTGACGTAATAGTTTAGAAAATGTCCTTGAAAATAAAGAAAACTGGTTGAAAAATATGACCCAAACAGAATATTAAGATATCAGCACCGGCAAAGACCAAATTCTACTTTTCTGCAGTCCTAGAGACTTCAGATACACAACAAAATGCATTTAATGGCTAAAAAAGTGGATTTTACATGACGTTCTGATGCATCTCAGTAATCCAGGTAAAAAATCAAAAAGAAAAAAATTGTATAGGRCTTCTGGACGGGTTCTTCTCTAATGAAACGTATCAGTATCAGTCACATGGAGGCAGTGCTTAAAAGCCTGAATTTTGCCTGAAACTCTCAGACTGAAGAAGTCTCTTGGAGGAGAGACGAAACATTTCATTAGAGAAGAACCCGTCCAGAAGACCTATACAATTTTTTTCTTTTTGATTTGACATGACCTGTCCCCTTTAAACAGTCTATATAAATGTTTTGGCAATGTTTTGGTAAATTATTCAGTTTTTTGTCTTTTCTGCAGTTTTACGTTTTATTTATGTTTAACTAAGTTTTTTACTCAGTCTTTTAGGTCTTAAGATTTCTCTTATATCTGTCAGTATGACAGGTGTTGTGATTCAACCTGCTAATCGGAGAGATTCAGGTCCTTCAGATCCAGCAGTTGAAGTTTTCGAATTACACAACAACTGACCTTGTGTCGGCCCCCCTGTCCTAAAGTTTACGAAACATACCGCCGCCACCAAATTTAATTTATTTCTCAGTTTAACTAAAACAATGTCATAGTTTAGAAAACTTTGACTTAATTCGGTGATGCTTTCCATTGCGTCATAGAGTCTCCGGACTTTTTAGGAAATGCTTTATTTTTAGAAGAATTTTCCATGGGGGGAAAAACAAGCCCTTGTTATGATGAGAAATTTAATTTTAAAAAATTCCTGGAAGGGTCTGGTTTTCACACAACTGAATAACAGCGTGTATTTAGACTGAACAAGCAATGTTTGGGCAGAGGGAGAGTAAAAAAAAAAAGAACTGATGTGTGATGTTTTCAGCCTTTCCATCAAAAGACAGTTTTTAAAGTTAAACAGATATTTTTGCTGTTTTACCATTTTTTTTATTCTTTTTGTTAGTTTGAGGAGCAATTTCACATAAACCTCATAACATAAACTCTCATTTACAGAGCCGATGTACACAACTATTAAAAAGAGACGTTTGTTCATCTTTCAAGCATCAACGCCAAAGCAGGCTCACCCATATTGTTTTTCATTCTTTTTTAACTCCACAGTAAATGTTGTTAAAGTCTCCTGACCCCTTACTTCCTGTCACTCGAGAATGTTTTAGCCCATTTTCCACTGTTCCTCTTTTCTTTTTTCTTCTTTTTAAATCACACTGTCTCTTTATAACAAAAACATGAGGGCTTGCACGCAGGCCCCCCTCGCATGTGATTATGTAACGTTTCCATGAACCGTTACATAACACCAGGAAGCTGGAAATAGGTCAGCCCATGATGACCTACATGTGCAAGGAGGAAAAAGATTCAAAAAAAGATGAAAGGAATAAGGAAAAGGATGCGAAGAAAACTGACGAAGAGTTACTGATAATGCGTATTATTTAACAGTGCTGACTCACACACAACTAGTTCACGAGGAAGCGTGTTTGCACTTGCATGGATTATTAGATTAACATCAGATAGTTATTGCCCATGCTAAAAGGCAATAGATGGGTGACAATGGTTTTGCCCATGTCTCTGTGGGTGTTTGCTTGGCTGTCTGTTAGCAAAATATCACACAAACTACTAGACCAGGAATATTCACCTGGCAGTCCATGAGCCACTTCTAGCCCGCAAGTGACCAGTCTGGCCCACTGATCCTCTTAAATAGATGGCAGGGCTATACAACTCAATAACAARAACAAACAATAAATTTTAAATTTAATAAAATAATGAATTATAATTTCTTTTAAATTAGAGTAAATAGACTGTTTTATTTAATTGCTGGATGTTTTGCACCTGAGCCGATGGCTTTCAGTTACTGTGGCCCCTGAATAATTTAGTTGAATAGCCCTGACCTTGACAGATAAGAAAGAAACTCTCAAAATAATTATTGGATCTACATCTACAATCAGTTTGCTTTTGGAGTCAACAAAATTGAATCTGGCCACCACAGTAGGCTTGGGCAGTATGACGGTATTGTGGTATACATTGATCTATATTACTYGATTGGACATCACCTATAGCTGCTATAGCTAGCGACGCGCCGTCATAGGAGCCATTGCAATGCATTGATTCATGTCAACAAAACGGTAGTTTCACTGCGGGATGCATGTCAATCTGTCACAAAAATATTCATAACACCCTCATTTCTTATCCGATTTCTATAAAATACGGCTTAAATTAAAGCTGAGAAAATTGCCAATGTTGTGATATGTAAAAAATATGTATTTGCTCAAGAGATAAATCTATAAGCTGTCTGGGAACTTTTCATTATAGGTTTTTGCTAACGTATTTACAGTAGAAGCCCCTTTCTGTCACATAAAACTYAGAGTCATGTGTGTCATATATATGTATAATTCTAATTTTGCATTTGTTTCCTGGTTCTTCATTCGCGCTGAAGTGACTAAGGACAAATACCTCCACCTGCTCATAAAATAAATGRGGTCGGCCTCTCCACCGCTTAGCTTATGAAATGTATGGTGGAGGAAAAAAAAGGTCACAGAGTTTTTTACTCTGATATATAATCACAAACTACAGGATATACCACATACTGACTGGACAGAACAGCAGTACCAGTAATATCCACACAGTTCAGCCTAGTAGTATTAAAGGTAATTTTGCTGTTGTCCATTATACTGTATTTACCTCTCACAATGTTATCCCAACTTAATAACAATATTATTAAAAATATATAATAATTTGTTGAAACAGCAAATTTATCTTTTTGTTGGTTTACCCAACATAAGGTTGTCAAAATCAAGCTAGCATAGCTGACCTAAAATGTGACAACCTTGATCTTGTGATCTTGTTGTTGTAGTGTTGACAATTTATGGCAAAATATTGCATCCCTTTTTGGTATTCCTTGCATGACTGTCTGCTGCATCCCCTTTTTACCACCATTCATGGATGTTCCCGAGTCAAAACTCAATGCATAGCAATGGCATCTGTGCGGCGCACYATAAGTCACGTAATGTCCAATCCATTAATACATATAAATCAATGGTGGTATACCTTGGTACTGAAATATGGTGATGTATTTAAAAGTTATGATGGTATATTAACGCTCTCTGTTTCAATGTATGTCWAAAGTAGAGAATTCAAASTACGCACCAGGTTTTAAATTGTGTTGATAGGCAAAATAAAATCAGAGTTATTATAAATGGTATACACCACTTTTTTTCTGAACATGACCGTCCTATTTGATGTGCATTGAAGCAGAAGGCATTAGGAAACATGGTAGTCTCATGGATAAACAGCTCAATCCACCATTAGTCTCATCCTTCTCAGGAGTTGCAAAAATACAGCCCCCGACCCGACCTCCTTCCTAAGCAAGGCCCAAAGTTATTTGACAAGTGCCAGAAAATCTACATGAAGAAAAAAGATACGAACGTTAAATAAGATTTGGGGGTGATGGAGAGACCGCGAGAGTGGGAGAAAGTAACTCAACACACCACAGACCATACACCTGCCACACCCCACCCCAGTAATACCCTACACCACAGCTAATTGACTTTAGCAAACAATGAAATGGGTACAACTCCGTTTTATTGATAAGATTTGATGTGGGTAGTAACTGAGAGTCATCCATGACAAATGCACAGAGATTGGGATCTTACATTATTGCGTGAGATCATGCAATTGATCAACAAAACAGCCCTTACTGTTGTTTTTCAACACAAAGTCTAAAACTGTTGCACGACCGATGATCAGCTTTTAATTTCTAATGACTGTTTTCTTGAAAACTTGCTTAGTAATGTAATAGTAGCTTTGCATTCATTCAGATTGCAGATTAAGTTAGTTTGAGGTGTTGGTCTGCTTCCATGATAAGAAACAAAGTCAAAACAGACTGATTAATCTAGATGAGGCATGCTTTAGGCCCGCTCAGGGGCATCAAAATTCATGTGATTATTGTGATGCAGTGAGATAATCAGCAGAGAGGGGTTTCCACTTTGTGGAGATGGTCTAAAACCATGTGAACCTCTCAGTCTTTCCAACTGTCTGTTTTCGCCAGGGTTATTTTGGTCTGTGACATCTCTAGGTCCAGCAGTCATAATCTGATCATTCATTAATTGTGCAAGGGTTCTGATTAATCCATTGTGAAATAATTTCAAAGGAATCTAAAAATAGCATCTACAAAATGTAATTTTCGTACAAGAAAAAAGTTAATAAATAAACAATCTTAACAAATTGGAAAATATTTCTAAATGTCAGTTTTACGATGTAGTATAACATTGATGAGCCTTAAATGTTTGTTTTCTTAAGACATTCTAAAAAGTTTGCAAGGGTTTTTAGATTCAATTGTGGTATYTAATCATAAAAAACTATAAATATATAAAGTTAACTAGGGTCATCAAGGACAGCTTTAAAGGTTGTAAAATTGCTTTGAGAACAGTTTGTTGTTTCCACAAGTGATGTTTTTCTTTTTCCATTCAGTGGGAAGTATTTGACCTTCAGTGAAAATTGCAAAATACCTAAATGTTAATCTGAGATTGTGACGGCAGCAAGCAGCTCAGTATTTGCCTGAAAGCATTTTTTCTTTTCTAGTCCAAAGCCTAAAAGAGGCAGTGTAACTTGGGCAAAAAATAGAAATAACTAGCAGTGCTCTCAGACTCTGCCAAGACTAAAGCTTATGCCCAACTCGCAATAGTTTGCAAAGCAGCTTGGATCCACATTAACTGAAATGTTTTCCCCCTGACACTAAGCTCTACTTCTCCCGGTACAAACGGCACATTTTACTCTGATTATTTCCATCTTTGATTGTACATTAACATTCTCTTTTGTAAGCCAGACGATTGAAACATCACATTAATATCAGATAATTAGGAGTGTTCTATTCAAATCTTGCAAGTCAAATTCACTTTTTCATCAGAGAAGCAGTAAATTAGTTGCTGGTGTGTGCAAAATTATATAAAAAAAACAAACTTGGTGTCCAATCCAGGCTGGAAAGTTGAGCACATTCCTCTAATTTTTTTTGCTTAATAGATTYGAAACGGTGCTCAGGTTTAAACCATTTAATGCCTTGTGAGTGATTAAAACTTGAGTTTTATTTTGGAGTAATTGGTATAATGTGTTTCAGCTTTTTCAGGAACGTTTTTTTCTAAAGCGTTTTTAGCTGAGTGCTCAATGAAACAAAGACATGAGTAACTTTTTCCAGGTCAATGGCACACAGAAAATGAGGATTTTAGAGATACTTATTTAAAAAATGACTTTTCTTTCTGGTTTCATTGAGCCTCTCCCTCCTCCTGGTCACAGGTTCAGTGGAACCCRGTCGGTCCTGGCAGGAAGCCACTTTAGGTGAATCACTTCCAGGTCAAAGTTTTGCACAGATGACAGGTGTTAGATGATCGCAGTGTTCATTTCTAAAATCTAACGAGGAAGACATGATGTAAGGGGAGCAAGTGCATTGCTCTTTTCAAGAAAATTGGTACCTTTTTATGTTAAACCACCCATGTGAGGTACTCTGATGTGATCTCCCTTCATATGACCCTTCCTGATTCGTTTACAGAACCAACATGAAGCTGTATTATCGGGTTCCCCAACTTTGTGTGTGTTTGTCTTCAGGGGGAATGTCGTTATGAACAGGAGCTTCTTCCTTACCTTCATAAAGAAGACACTGAGAAAAACGAACGGAAGAAACAGAAGGCCACAAAGCTCTGCACAAAAACCCCGACCAGAAAACCCAAACCAGCGCACACTTCCTGGTCTGAACTAGAATGTATTGACGAGGAAATGGAAAGAGACGATGCAAGTGTAGCTGGGGTAGTTTCCTCACTCTCTGTACCAAAACACAGACATGCTATTGAAATGGACTCAGAGGTCGCGTGTGATGAGGCCACAGATTACTTAGAACGTGAAGGAGATTGTTCAGATAGTGAGAAGAATGACTATGCCATCACTAACAAAACAGATTATACATTTACTGATCATGTCGATCTGAACAGTACACCACAAGAGAATAACGGGGAAGAAGATTTCGAGCTTCAGGCGATGTTCTACCTTCCTAAATGGAATTCAGGACCAGCGTTCCACTCTGTCAAACCAAGAAAAGATACGAGTCTGGCGGTCATCCTGGCCAACGTGGCTGAACTTCTGTCTCGGTCTCCACCTTCACTGGTTGACATTTTAGCAGAGGACAAAGTGGTGTCATTTCTTCCACCTCCTCCTCAGCCAACTCAGCAGCCATTCCTCGTCAGTTTTAGCCTAGYCGTGGATGACGACGAGGAAAATGAGGTTGATGCCGACGACGTGCCCGTTGTGCCAGATTTAGACGAACCTTCTGGGAGTGAAATGGGCAGGACAGATGAGCCCCTTGTCAGAGCCGACAGTCCCACCTGGGATGAGCTTTTCGAGGCCGAAGAAGTTGCCTACGACGCCAACAGGGAAGCAGAATTCAAAAGGCAAAATGACTCTGAGGAGGAGCGTGTAACGGACAGTAAAAACAATGGTACGGTCAAAGAGAGGGATGAGTTGACGTCAAACATAACGGATGATTGTGCGACGAATGAGGGAGCCATTACTGAACACCTCCAGATGGATGAGAGCATGGATCTGTTTGAGGARGACGAAGCCTTCCTGCAGATGACCATTCCAGACGTTCCCACTCCTGAAGACACAACCAAGATATCCCTCGATGCAGGAAATGATGAGAAGACAAAAAATACCACTTCACCTGTATATTCATCACCAAAACCATCCCAGTTATCTGGGATGGTTTTAAATCCAATGCAAAAGACTGAGTTGGGAGGCACAGAATGCAGAACACAAACAGAGCTTAAAACAAAACTTCACACACAAATTAAACCTGTTCTAGATAATCTAGAGGAAAGTGCTCCTCGTTTAAAATTTCCCTCAGTTCAAGAAGAACCAGAGCCAAAGGACAGCTCCCATCATGTCTTCCCTGTTAATTTTGATCTTGGCTATTCACTGGAAGACTCTGCAGACGAAATGGAGGATGATGTTTTACCTTCCTCTTCATCGCCTACAAAGCCAGATCACTCTGTCGTGTTTGTGCCACCTACTTCGAAATCCTCGACTCCTATTAACAGCTTCTCCAGACACTTCAGTCAGTTCAAGGTTTCCTCCTCGCACATGCCAACAAAACGCGGGATGTTTAAACGTGAGGGACTCCCGTCTCCAATCACATCACCAGGAGCCAGGAGGACTCCTGGTTTTCCTGGACCGACGTCTTTTGGCTTAAAGCAAACCGAAGGCAGCGCCTCTACGAGCGCTGTAGAAAAGACCTCTGGACAGGAGTCTGTTCACGCGATCAGCTTTCCTCCTCATCCAGGTTGGTTCAGAAACTGTTCTTGGAGTAAAACACATCATTTGATTTGAGTTTCTTGTCGAGCTGCTTGCGTGTTTGTCGTTTGATTCTCAGAGCGTTACAGTGACAGTGAAGAAGAAATCGTGTTTCGCAAAAAGAGACATCAGAACCAGGTCAACCCGTTGTCATCCCCAGAAGTGGTGAGCATTTATTTGAAAGTTTRCCTCAGTGGAGAATGTATTATATTAAGTGTTGCAGTTTGGCCAGAGAGACATTTAGTGGAAAAATAAAGTCATGTCTGTCTGTTCACTTCAGAGAGAGACCTGAAATGTAGTTAGGCCRATTACATTCACACTGTGTTTATGAAGTCCTGCAAGATGAGATCAGTTTTCCTCGGTCATTTCTATGGTACCTGCAGTTGTCCTGGTCACCGCTCAGTGAGAAAGCCCTGTTATCTGATGAGATTTTTTTTATTTATTTTTTTTACTTTAGAAAACCTTATGTTGATGCAAACTTAAGCTAAGCTATGTTTTGTTTGTTRCAGTCCAAGATGGCGAGTGATGTGGACTCCCCGGTGGTGGTGAAAAAGAAGCGTTTCTCTGCATGCAACACTGTAAGTATTCTCACAGTTTTTTAATTATTTTTTGAGGATATTAACACATTGAACAAATTTGCTCTCTGTCCACCAGCTGGATGAGACGCAGAACGAAGCTGTTTCTGATGATGACTTCCAGGATGACTCCATGTTCACCTGCAGAACCTCAGCTCCAGGAGTTAAAAGGACAGAAATCCAACAAGTCAAGGACAAGGTCTGTTCAGCATCGAGTACAATTTCTGTGTTTTAGTGTTTTTTTTAAACCCTTTTTTTCTGATGTCTCTACAATTTGTACAAATTAAGCCTTTACTCAAATGTGACTCCTCTGCCAAGCTTTAAAAATGCAGAGTCATCATCTGTCAGCTGCACGGAGACCTTCAGGTTTTTTATTTTTTGTTGTTGTTTCTGCGTCAGAACACCAAGCGTCACAAGGCGCGTCAGTTTCTGGATGTAGAGGCGGAGCTGTCAYACAACGAGGAGGGAGCTGATGTTTCATCTGATGAAGAAGACGGCGAAGACCTGGATCGCTCTCTCGAGGGCTTTGTGGTCAACAACACTCACCTCACCCAGGAACTGAACGGTTAGCTCGCTCAGCGCTCGTTAACCTTTTCACACCTGTCGCTCCTCTGCGTGGCTCAGACGTCAGGGCTCAGGCTGGGACATTCACTCGTTGCTTTTCTGTCTGTTCTSCTTCCCGACAGACTCAGAGATGCACGGGGTTTACTTGAAGTCAGTGAGAAGCCCTGCAGTTCAGGGGAAATTCAAAATGTCCTACAGAAACCATCACAATGTGGACATTTATTCTCAGGTGCGTGCCGAAAGACAAAGGCAGGGTGATGATGTCTTTGTGTTTGTTTGTCTGTATATTTTTTTTATTTCTCAAAAACCACCGGAAGGATTTCAGTTTTTGGTAACACTTGTAATAACTACACTTTATTTAGCCTTACTTAACCATTAATAAAGGGTTAGTTAACATTGAAAACATCATTAGTTAAGGATGATTCATACATAATAAGCTATAAATTAACATGTTAATAATGCTTTACCCYTAAAGGCAAATTACTTCCAAAACCAGCATACTCATTGTTTATTCATACTTAATAACTCATTAATTAACTATTCTATTTACTGTGTMTATATGTATGTAAATGCTTATTATTGTATGTAATTGTAACTTTATTTGATCAATTCATGAAATGTCCCATGAACCTTCTCTAAGTGCACGGGCTAAAAAAATAAAAACATTAGCCACCTCCCTGGCTGCTTGCTTAATCATAAAACATATTTGTTTTTCATGTTTCAGCCCTCAGATAGATTTTTATTTTTTCTGTCTCGGGGGGAAATAGTTTGGGCACCTCTGCTTTAACCATTAATACATGTCTAATACATGATGTATATTTATTTGACTATTTACATACAAATACACAACAGTTATTTCATGAGTTATTAAGCATTAATAAACAATGAGTATGTTGGTTTTGCAAGTAATTAGCCTTTATGGGTAAAGCGTTAATAAATGTGTTAATTTATAGCTTATTAAGTATGAATCATCCTCATTTAKTTTTCTAGATTAACTAACCATTTATTAAAGCTAAGTATAGTGTAGTAGTTATTATATTAAGTGTTACCCAATTGTTTGTGTCCAGGTGCCTGAGATGGACGAGACYTATGCGGAGGACAGCTTTGTGGTTGGCAGCGATGAAGAGGAGCCGGACAGCAATGAGGAAGAGGCCGAGGAGGTTGAGCTCATGCCCGAGGTCTCGAATGTGGACGGGAGGAGGCAGTACGCGACCAGACGGCGCATCTTTCTGCACAAAGCCAGAGCTGCAGCCGACAGCAGAGCTGACTGTCCAGCTCAGCAGAGAGCCGCAGCAAAAACCAAACGCTCCCGGGTCATACGGATGAACGATTCTAGCGAGGACGAGGTTGACAAGGGGAGTAAAAACACAAATATCAATGCAGGAGGAAGCGCCGCCTCTTTGCAGCCAAACAAAGGGCAGCAAGAGAAAACGGCTCCTTCGTCTGCCACCTTAGCTTCCAAAGACTTGTCGTTGAATAAAGCACAAAGCTCGCTGAGTGCAGAGCAGGCTAATGAGAGGTGAAAACACATCCTATTCTAGTTTCACAGTTATTTATTGAACAACTGCCTGAGCGTTTTGTATTTTTTTTCCTCTGCAGGTGTCAACAGAAGTTAGAGAACCAACATCTTCTCTCTGATGAGCTCGACTTTGTAGAGTCAAAGTTTTCCTCAAAGAAAGTACGTTCAAACAAGATGGCCGCTATCGTCAGCTGACCTTTAAAAACACAAAAATGGCTACAACTCAGCCAGTTTTATAGATATTGAGGTAAAATTCGATGTGGTAGTAGCTGTGAGTCTGTAAACCCCAATGGGTCAGCCAAGTTCTTACAATATTGCTTGAGATCACAAAGTTTGACCAAAACAGCTACAACTCTGTCCCCTCCCAGCACAAGATAAACTTGCTATATTGAATGTGTATAATGCAGGAAATTTAACCCCCCAAAAATGTAATTTAATCTAGTTTAGTTTATTTCAAACATGTATACAAAACAAAACAAAAAATGATTAAAAAGTGATAACAAAATTAACATATTTGAAAAGGAATGGGAAGAAGTAAAAAAACTTATTTAATCCCACCCTTCTCTGAAGCTTATTAACAAAAAAATAGTAAATTCTTCTTTTTCCTTATTCTAAGTTACAATTTCATAAAGACTAAAACAACAATCTTTACCTAGAATTGTATATAATACCAAAATATATTCATAAACGTAAATGTACATCTACATGCAGTGTATATGCAATACACACATAAATGTTTACATACACAATGTACACACATATATACACAGCCCCAAACATCTCCATATATTGCAAAAAAAAAAAAAACCCAAAAAATTAAAAAATAAGATATAATAATAATCAGACACACTCAGCATCCCTATATCTTTTGTAAATCGTTCATAAAGTAGTGGGGTCGTATTATTCAACATACACAGGAGTACATTTTACTGGATTTTTTCTAATGTACAACCACAGAAGCATATAAGCAACTCAGAGAAGGAAAAAAAATGTTTTTTTCCTTGTCAACCTTGGTAAAGGCCATTTTAGACAACTTATGCCAACTTGTGAAAAATTTAAAACCATCTACGTTGAAGATGGAATTAAAATTAACCAGAGACCTCTTTTGTGCAAATTGAACAAACAAATTGATCAAATATATAACTTTTGTAGTAATTTAGACATATAAAAAATTGTGTCAAATGTAAATATATATTTTAATATTTACTTTATTTAGGCTGTAATCACAAAACAATTCCTTAAAAAAACACAAATGACACGCGGAGCCTGAAGCTTGAGCTCCTCGGCAGCCTTTGCTCCACAGCAACAAAATAATACTTCCCTACTGAATTTTGTGATAGCATTATACATTATTATACTTTTTTTAATGCTTTTTAATAATAAAGGAGGTTGCTTTATACTCGATCGCATTACACATGAATAAATACGGTAATCTAAAACTCTGGCATGAAAGGCAGCAGGCTATATGCACTCCTTCAAAGGTTACCAGGTTTTAATGAAATTAATGTTTTGCTTTATTGTTTATAGGAACGCCCACCTTCTTCACACACCTCAGTGAAAGAGTCTCCCTCTCTGCCTGGGTCCGCCTGCATCCTGGTGGACAGCCGCTGCATCAGTAGCGGCGTGGAGCTGATGTCCAGCCTGCGTCAGCGACACGCTGCGACCGTCCACGTCTGCTCCCTGGACAGCAGCTACTTCATCGTGAGCAACCGCACGGCCGTGGAGCGGCACAGCCAGTCGGACCTAGCCGCGACGCAGAACCGGAAGCGGCTGGTCGAGAGGATAGGCGGCCTGCTCGGGCTGTTTGAGCGCGTTTGTTTGATAGTGGAGAAAGATCGAACCAAAACGGGTGCCTTTTTAAAGTTATACAGTGCATTTTGATCGTTGATTAAAGGACGGTCAGCGAGGTGTGCAAAATCGCTGAAAGTTTGCATAATATTTATTTGCACGTTATTCGCCTCTGTTTCAGGTGAGACTTCCCGTCCATTTCAACGCACTCGTTACTACGACAGCACTTTAGCAGCACTGGTGCACGCAGGGGTCCGCCTGCTGTGGAGCGATGGCCCCGAGGAGAGCGCCGGCTTGCTGGTGGACCTGGCGAGTCTGGAGCACCGTAAAGGCCGGGGCATCTCTGTGCCACTCGAGGTCAAAGGGCAGCAGAGGCAGCAGGCCCTTCAGCTGTACCTGAGCCTGCCTTCGGTCAACTACGTCCACGCTCTCAGCCTGAGCCACAGCTTCACTTCCATTGCTCAGCTGATAAACAGGTAAAGGAAGTTCAAGCTGTATCGTATTGTAACCTGACAGGAGCTGCCCCCCTTCTCGTTTTAATGTCACGTTTTGCCCCCGCAGCTCGATTGAGGCCATACAGACAGCAGGCTGCATGAGTCGACCCAGAGCAGAGGAGATCTATCGCTTCCTGCGCTACTCCTGTGACTCGGTCCTTCTAAATGCATCGAAAACAGGAAAAAACAGCTAGCACTTTTAGAAAGAAACTGAAATACATCTCTGCATCAGTTTGCTTCTCTGTCAGCTTATATTTTCTGTTCTCTGGCTTACTGGGAATAATGACATTTGTATTACGCAACTGTATTTATTGTCTGTTATTGCATCTCAGTGAGATAAGACTTATTTTTGTACAGTAAACTCAAGGAGTACAACTCAACTCCTCCATATTGGATAATCAGAAGTTTGTTTTATTCTGCATATTTTTTAAGTCAAGTTTTCCATCATTTTGACACTATCTTGTCCACAGTATTAACACTAAGATCATAGAAACTCAGCTGATACTTGAATATTTAATTTGTGAAATAATGTGTGCCATTTTTTTTTCAATTTTTTTTTTTAAACAGGACTCAGTTAAGCTTCTGAATTAAATTATTTTTACACATCATGGTCGGTGCTGGACTCTTGTCTGATCACAAACTGCAATATCTATAACCACTAGAGGTCAGAATTGTCTCTTTAACAGATTATATMTTCAAGTCACCTTTTAATCATGAAAATACTCAAGTTTGTCACTTTTGGTGCAGTGAAAGGTATGTAACCTCATACGAATTCATGTTTTTACATTTTAAAAGCCCAATGCATCTCAGTAATCCAGGAAGAAAAATCTAAAACATAGTTGAGTAGGTCCTCTGGATAAGTTCCAGTTAAAGTTAAATAAAGCCCAACATTTAAAAACAAGCCCAAACGATGTAATCAAAACCAAAGCATTTTATTTGAGTGATCTTAACATGTAGATGTACTACTTTGGTGCAAGATTTTATACAGTTGAGCACAGAAACAACAGTGTTTAAAAGCAGCACAATTCAAAATATGTCAAATGACACATCCACCTATAGAGACAAACAAATTAGAAAAATCTGGGGGAGAAATATTGAAAATATAGTTAATTTAAAAACTATAAAGAACAAAAAAAATGTTTGATTCACATTATGTACATTTATAACATTTGTGCAACTCCAGTGTCAGATCTGCACATCTTCACCTGGAGGAGTTACCATAAAGTGCAGAGCAAGTTTCAGCTTCTGCCTTCTTGCATCATTACTAATGTGTCAAATGTAAATATATATTTTAATATTTACTTTATTTAGGCTGTAATCACAAAAATCCTTTAAAAAAAACAAGCTTTAAAGTACTGTAGAACCTCCAGCTGTGGCAGGACACTAGTAACTACTTCCTCTGCCTCTAGGTGGCGCAGATTAGTTCACATTATTGGTCTGATGCTGCCCACTTGTGGAGCTCCACAAACATTGTGCCCAAATAAGGTGACAGGAAGCAGGTTTAAAATACATATGTGGGATTTTTAAAATCCCAATTTTGACAAGCCAACTCATTAGTTCAACATTTAAATAAAATGTTGCCTGAGAAGGAAATACAATATATAAAACCTGATTGACCACTATCATAGTTTCAACCATACTTGTGGTTAACATACTATTAAGGTGCTTTTTATAGACACTGTATGATGCCAACAGCAGTACTCTGCCTAACATGCAACTTTATAATACATTAAACTACATTTTCTTTATCTAAATTATACACTTACATRACAGAGCCTGTTAGTTTTAATGTGAAGTGAAAACATAACCTTGTGACATTAAAACGTTAAACAGCAGCTACAGTTTTACTTTGAATCCCTACAARTATTATTTTTTAAATATATAAAGTACAACATTCATTTCAGAAATTTGWTACTGCCTCTTTATGTGTAACCATTACTTCAATGTGCTGAGAAGCGTTCAAATGGAGGTGAACAGCTTTGGTCAACAACAAAAAGCATAAATGTACATTTATAAATGACTCCAATCAAAGGGGAGCAGGATAGATGAAGGGATATGGTCAAATTTGTATATTTTTTTTGGTAACCAAGAACATTTTAAATACTGGCCACTAGTTTATCACAAATGACTCCATTACAACCTGAAGCTACAGTAGTACMTCTTTGACTGTGCATTTTAGGGACGTGTAACATTCAAGTTTGCTAATATACCAAAAGTCACCATATGTACAAAAAGTATCGGGTTCAAAAGAAAACATATATATATACAAAGCAGCTTTTGGCTTAAAATATATATTTTCTTTTCTACAGCACAAGTGGCTGAAGCTCCATCTYAACAGAACAGTCAGCAGTTCGTCATTATAAACAGCAGTCAACAGATCACAGACCTGGATTTAACAATGATCTACTGACGACTGCTGCACAGTGTCTTACATGCTAGTTGGTTGTGTCTGTTGCTGCAGAGGCTGCAGCTGAACACACTGAGGCTCAGAGTTCTGGATGCTACATTCCTCTCCCTGTCGCATGTACATTAAAAACAAAGTCACCGTGGCAAACGTGGTGGCGTTCACCGGAAACGCACGGAGCAACGTGGACGTGAGTCCACGAGTGAAAACTCTCCACCCTTCRTTCTGCAAACTCTGTCGGACACAGTCCATTATGCTGCTGTATTTATTAACGCCCCCTAAACCGTCTGCCTGCAGACGCGACTTGATCACATCCACYGGGTAGGTGGAGAGCCAGGACGCGATGCCTGACATCCCACCGGCAAACAGCAGCTTTGGGATCATGTAGGGGTCTTCAGGCTCACAGCCCAACGAGCGCGTCAGCACATCGTACGCGAGGAAGTACACGCCAAAGCCCGGCGTCTCGCGCAGCAGGGTGGTCACCATGCCACGGTTGATCCCTCTGAATCCCTCCTTGTTATAGATCCTCACCAGGCAGTCCAGGGAGTTCTTGTACATCTTCTTCTTAGACTTCTTCTCTCCAGTCCCTTGCATCTGCATGCGCGTCTTGGCTAGCTCCATCGGGCAACAGATGACGCACTGGATGGCTCCGGCTGCGGCTCCAGCCAGGAACTGGTTGAGCGGTGTGTCGCGGCCAAGGTGTCGCATGGCGTTGCCTTGGACACCAAAAACAATGGCGTTGATGAACGTCAGCCCCATCATGGGAGAGCCGATACCCTTATACAAACCCAGCATCTGCAAACAAAAAGACAGAAACAGGATTAACTGAGGTGTCACAGAACACTAAGTTAAATTTTGAAAACAGAGATTCAGAAGAACGGATTGAAAAAAGGTGAGGAGTTCCAGAGAGTTGGGGCAGCAAAAATGAAAATTTGCAAAATTATTTGAAAACAYTTTGAAAAATTGCAGGTGGGGTTCCACAAACCATTATTAGATACGTTCGAATAATTAGATAGAAAAAATCTGCAAATGACTGAAGAAGTGAATTCTCTGGAGTTCAATGTATGCCAAAAAATAAAAACCTATCAACATCCTGTGATGGTGTTAAACTACATTGTGGGAGAATCTGCTTGTTTCATGGCTTAAAGGCACAGTGTGTAGGATTTTGTCAATTCTTTTAGCTGAAATTGAGATAATCACTAATGACAATAATAAAAAAAACATGTCTAATCATTGCAGACAAAGACCTTGTTTAATTATTTTTACCTTCTAAAAAGCTGTTTATATCTCCATGGTCGCGGGTCGCCCTACAGGCAGCCGCCATCTTGCACCACCTTTTAACCTCAAAAGTACAATTTTTAAATTAAATGTTGCTGAAACAGCAAGTTTCTCAGTGGATCTGCTCTTGAATGTGCAGCCTAGGTGGAGTAGTCGAACACAGATAAAATGATCCTTCAACACAGGAGCATCTTCACAAGACAAGCTGATAAAATAAAAAAAATAATAAATCTGTTTTGTTCGATACAAGTGTGTATTGAACCTAAAGCACTGTATTGTACGGTTTGATACGGGTGCATGTATTGTTGCACCCCTAATGTATATAGATGCCAAATTAAAACTGATTGGTGCAGATCAGGCTTTTTAAAGATGGGTGATCGGCCAGAAAACTGTAATACATTTTGCAACAAATGACTGTCAAGTTCCAGCACAAAACATCTTTCACATGAATCCCAAGGAAATCAACACTTATTTTGTGGTCTAAATTTTTTTTGCTGACATACCAACTGTACAGAAAGCGTCAAAACTGAGTTCAGCCATGTGCTACTGCCACATAATCAGGCATACTCCACAAATAGCTCAATGTTCAAAGCTTTATTTAGGCACACAGGAGTAACTTCTCCCTGACCCTGGCTGAGAAGGAACACACACCCTTCGCCTGCTACCCACCCACCCACCCCAAGATGGGTATATGCTGGTGGATGCATGTATTCTCAGATGGGAAAGTAACTGAACCCTGCAATGGTCTGCGTGCAGTAAGAATATCTGCTACTTTGCAGAATTAACAGAAAAGTTAAACAGCTTACCGATTCCTGGCGTATGATTGACTGAAAGCAGTGAAACGTCCCACGGTACAGAGGTTTGTCCACATTTTGAACCTGAAGCCTCACCTGTGGAGGATGGTACTCATGTCAAATTCACATAAAGGAATGTTGAGGCCTAAAGTGGCCACAGTACATACAAAGCAAATACTTTAATACATGTTTACAGTGAAATAAGCAAGCCTTTTTTTAAATAATTTCTTTTGGGGTAAAAAAATGCTTATGGGGTGCAACATGTGGGAGAAAAGAAAACAATATATTAACCGAGCATCAACTTGTGTAAAGCAAAATGTCTTCTTCACTTTATACTTCTATAACTCAAGACAGGACATTTGGGTGAGAGAAAGAAAGACCTTGACCATACTTACTAGGTCACATATCCGTGGAGAGGTTGTTTATTTCTCTCTCTCATCTACAACACAGTGACACTGTAGCTGTTAAAGACAGCCGCCCCCAGCCCCGAGCAGACACCGGCTCAGGGAGAAATGACATTAAAAGCAAGGTATAAAAGTACTACAAACCATTCACCATCTGTGTGTGCCTCTAAAGCAGATGCAATAAATTCACACAATTATCAAGAACTAAAGTTTTCACCTTGCCATCTGTCTAACACCATGACTTTGATTTTTAGAATAAACTTTCTGCAGAATTTTTGTGTTTTTACAGGTTACAGGCTTAAAAAAACAATATTCATATGCATGTACAGAAATGTTTTAATGTTTAAACCACACAAACCCATAATTTAGTGCAGAAACTTGGTTGTGTTTTTACTTTAACACTAAAAAAATGACAGAATAAAGCCTAAGACATTTTATAACTTTGTGGATAAAGATAACTGATGAGTGCATTGGAATAGGGAGTGTTACTGAGCTGACTTAAGGAAATGTCTCCATTTAATCCAATGACAAATGATCACTTCAAGAAAAAATGCGAGATAATGGGTGCACCTTATCGTCATCATCAAAATATCTGAAAAGTTGAAGCATATGCATAACTTCAGTCTGCAAACAATAAAAYAATGTAGAGACCGTTTAAAATTATTTATCTACAAAAAACAGCAAATTAAGTTAGTCAAACATCACATACTATCCTAAAGATAGTCCAAAATGGCTCAAGCGAAGCCCTTTTATTCTCTGTGAAATTGTGTACAATCAGATTACCTTGATTCAAATTCGGACTGCCTATGACGTAGTCTGACTTTCTARTTTTCAACACCAAATGAGTGAGGCAAGAGTGTACGAGCGACGGGAAGAAGCAGACACCCACCTTTACAGTGTCAAATGGATGTCCAACCAAAACACCAGCAGCACCTACGAAAGACACACACACAGAATTTAAATGATCTTACACTTATAGAATCACTTTAACTACAGGCCTAGCATTCTTTAAAATGATGTATTTTTATGCCAGAGTGTTAAAGGGACCCATGATTACTTGTAACTTTAAACTTTATTTAATAAACATATTTTGACTGTAAAATAAAAACCGTAAAAATACTGTAGGTTGTTCAGTTTTTATCATTTTTAAGCTAAAAGTATAAAAATATATTACACGGACGGGGCCATTTTTTTTTTTACACGCAAAGCATTCTGTGTAAATGATGACGTGGATAGGTCCTCAATGCGAGGCTGCTAGCGAGCTATATCC
>NW_013952404.1:9395673-9398800 GCF_001266775.1 Austrofundulus limnaeus | reverse complement strand
ACACTAAATTATTTGAATGAAACAGTCATATCTGACTGCTGTGAACCGCTTTCAACCGAGTGAAAAAAAAAATCACTGATAACAAGTCAAGTTGCATTGAAAACACACTTTCCCATATTTAAAACAACAAGCAGTGGACATGACTGAACTTCTGTTTTTTGAGCAGGTAAACCAGCCACTGTATGTGGGGGGTTGTAGCGGCAAAGAGGTGAAAAACATGGAAGTAAACMGTGCCGTTTTTGCCTGCAGTTATCATGGGATTTGTAGTTGAATCATGAGTAGCAAACTTAGCACTTCGTGAAGACAGAACGTGTCAACCTCTGATTACGACTTAACTTTATTCATGCAGCCAACGGTTCTCAGGAATGATCAAAAGTAGAAAAAATTGACTCGACCAAATTAAATTTAAGACCTTGGGTGAAAATCTGGGCGTTTTTAAGACTTTGGGCCTAAAATTTTGATTTTCAAATTTTAGACAATATTTAAGACCTGGCATGAACCCTGTAAAACTGATCATTTATTAATTTGTTCGGTCTGTTTTTGTTATTTCTGGTGACCGCAGCACATCACTGACAGATGATTCGATTTTCACGAAAGCTAGGGATGTCATGCTCCACCTGGCAAAAGGAATCAAACCACAGTGACCAAACCAACATTGAGTAACGTTATCAGCCGGTCACTGCACTGCAACCAGTGACGACAGCTGTGCAGCGACCCGGCCTTGACTTGTGTCAATGATCTAAAAACCCCTTTTTCACAGCAGTTATTTCTCACATGAGGAAAAAAAAGTACATTTTTTCTCTATATTTTTCCTGGGAATGCAAGCACTTGGTTGAAAACCCCACAGTAAAGCAGCACTGAGGATACGGTAGGATGAAGTTTTTCCTGATAATCCTAAAAGTTTGAGGGAAACGTCAAGCTGTTTCTCCCCATATGTCACCAAGCTCAGTTTATGACACGTGTCCACAGAAGTGTCTGCTGCTTTAAACAAACTCACCTTCCTACATGAGCACATCTGATAAGGAGAAACACTTCTGACACACAAATCAGAATGACTCGGTGCTGTTGTCTAAATTAAAGATGTAGGAAGAACCTAAACATTTGACAAGGTGAAGGGTGAAGCTCTTTTTATATTTAAAGCACGCAGATGAAATCTTTTCAAAAAGGAGAAGGTCTGAACTCTTTGTTCCCTTTAGAAGAGCATGTCTGAAGAACTACTCCCTCAAGAGGAATGACGATTACTAATCTCACTAATGCCAGCTTTTCACAATCCTGATTGAAAGGAGAGGGCTACCAGATCATATATGAACTAAATATAACGAGGGATTTCTGATTCCATTACATTTTAMTGTTAAAMTAGACGCCGGTACYTTTTATTTATTTATTTWTTTTWAAATAGAGTGTYAAGTGATGATTCTACYACGTGCAGGTTTTCAATTTCATCTTTTCGCTTAAGTTGAGCAAAAATAYGTGCACTTTTCGGTCTATTTCCTGCACTGCTGCTTGCATACGTTTTTTTTATTATTCCCATCAACTGGTGCTGAGAACAAGTCTCTGATCACTGCAGTGACTCCGCAGCACCACGCACCTACAGACGATGTACACGCGTCGAGAAACGATGGAAAAAACCCGACACGGCTAATGCTAGCTACTGATGCTAATGCTACATAAGAAATCACTTACCTCCTGCGCACCCAGCTGCGAAGTCCAATGCCATTCCCTCTAACTAAATTAAATGGTTGGAAGGTCTAGATTGAATTTACTGACAGGAAGATTTTATGAGCAAACTTTAKGGGGGAACAACGGCGAGTTTTATGTAAGAATTAATAACCAACTGGCTATTTTACACCTCCCTCCCGGCTTGGTGCTCAGCCAGGATGCTCGGCTAAAATATTTTTTTTTGCTCCCTTCGGATGCTGATAAAATGAAAGATAAGAAGCCACTCCGGACTCTGAGCGTCAATAAACCGCCTTAATTACGCTTTAAATCCTTCTACTACCAGTTCTTCTTCCTGCCAAACCTTTTCTATTTCTGTACCGCGGCACAAGGCGGAGTTTCGCCGCGGGAAAGAGGGAGCGTGCGTGGCCTTTTTAAGACAACCCAATCGGCTTACTGGTAAGAAGACAACACCCCTGGTCGGTCCTCCTGTCCGCCCCCCACACCCATTGGCTGCTGCCAGGTTAAAAGCGGGCTATAATTGRTGCTGGTTGATCCGTCCACCGTCAAAATCAACACTGTTATCGCTGTGGTCCTCGCCGGCTTATGTGCAACAACGATGTAAACCGCGTGACCCCGAAAAACGTGAAAATACACGAGAAGGGGTTATCTGCGTGATCAAAGTGGGCGTGTCACCAGAGTGGGCGTGTCTAAAGCATGAACACTGTGGGCTACGAGGCCTACAGCCTGACCCCAACGCTATTATTATTATTATTATAGTATTATTAATATAAGGTTAACCAGGAGAAATGTGACCCAAGTAGGGTTCTCCAGAAAAAGTGGTGCCGTACAGTAACGCCCCTTTTGTTATTGTCCAATGAGGTAGTGACGTACAGTAACGCCTTGTTTTTTGCATGTCCAGTCAGGTGTGTCCGTTTAACAAAGTCCGTCAAATCAGGTGTGTTGCTTTAGAGTCGCCTTTCCTTGTGACACGCCCACTCGTCCACAGAGACCCCCTACTTGAAATACACGGAGCCAAAGAAGTGAGGTCAGAACGTGGAATAACCCGGTGAAGCGTTGAACTTACTGCTGATACGTTCAGGGACCTGGGAAAGGGTGGGGTTTTTTTATGTTGAGATTATTATTATAATTATTTTTAGTGTAAACCCATCCTGAGCACGAGACAATTTTTATTTGAAACTTTGGCAACTCTGGTGGCAGGTGATGCAATACTTCAAGGAATGCGAGGCCATGAACTTGACAATTATACAGGACGTGTTGGTCTGGTTGTAACAATAGTCTAGTATTTCTTAGAAAGAAGACGGCTCTAAGAATTAGTTCAAGAAAATAATAGCTCTGACTGCTCACTGAACTGTATTTCTCTGAAAACTTGTAAGTAGATACAGTGGGGAGATTAAGTATTTGATACACTGTTGATTTTTCAGGTTTTCCCACTTGCAAAGCTTGTAGA
>NW_013952404.1:9389010-9390300 GCF_001266775.1 Austrofundulus limnaeus | reverse complement strand
GTTAGAGACAAGCTGGCGTGAGTTACAGAGAATTGTTTACAAATGAAGTTAAGATTGATAAGCTAATCTAAAGAGATGTGTTTTTAAAGCAGTCTTGAAGAGAGGAGGTGTTTCTTAGGTCAAGTACAGAGTTCCAGAGGAGGTGCAAAGCAGGTGAAGGCCCTGCTCCCCAAGGTGGAGGCGGGTAGTGGGTACTTGGAGGTTTAGGGAAGAGGATCGGAGAGAGCAGGAGGGGATGGAGATGTGTACGAGGTCGGACATGTAAGGAGGGGCTAGATGGTGGACAGCTTTAAACGTGCTTTAAACATTTAAAAAGCTTTAAACTTTAAACGTAAAATGCTACGTTTTAAAACAAAGCTCTTTTATGGTATCAGCCTGTCATAAGTTCTTTTGGCTTTTTCTGAAAATAACCCACTGACTTGATTTTATGGATGAATTTACTTGCTTCTGTGACAAGTTTACATTGACAYGCTATAGCAGGACATATTCAGGGTGAAACTCAGACTCTGTAAGACATAAACAGAAATATGAAATCTGATTTCCAATTTGCGACACCAAAATTCAATTTGTCTTATTTAGAATCAGATCAGTATTGCTCCACATATAAATCTAACTTAAAYCACATTGTTTGATCTTTTTACTTTATAATTTATCAGTCATTTTCCCCATACACATCACAGCTGCTWTTAAATTTATATTAGCATTTATTGTTAACAACGCAAATGCATCCTTACACAGTGCATACATGTTGTTGTGCTGATGCTAGTTAAGCAGGTTTTAAAAGGCTCCHCTTTAATCATTTATACGTCACGTAGCTAAACCTGACGAGCAGCATGAGGGAAGAGCGGTGCCACCTGTGGTTTGACATGAAGCTCCTGATAGTTCTAGTGATTCTGATGAAGCTGGATCTTTGACGCGCCGCTGGGCTACAAGTTAAAATTCAAAGGCCTAGGTGTCATGAACTGCCTCACTATCTCATCTGTGACTTGTTTGCGTTTCTCCTGGTGCTGGGAAATCATCGGCTGCAGCGTTTCAATCAAAATCTTCTTAAGTTCTCCTGTTAGGAGAGCTCCGCTCGTGTAGTCCTGCGAAGAGTGGAAATTGAAGGAGTGAGAGTGAGTTCGGACAGTCAGCAGAAAAGAAGATAAAGGYCTGAGAGACCGGAGAAGAATGCCAAACAAATATCAAGGACCGATACACAGAGCAGGCACAGAGAGTGAATTACAGTGGGGAGAACAAGTATTTGATACACTGTTGATTTTTCAGGTTTTCCCACTTGCAAAGCTTGTA
>NW_013952404.1:9381967-9388598 GCF_001266775.1 Austrofundulus limnaeus | reverse complement strand
TCATACATTGTATTTTTCTGGATTTTTGTTTTAGATTCCATCACTCACAGTTGAAGAGTACCTATGATAAAAATTACAGTCATCTACAAGCTTTGCAAGTGGGAAAACCTGAAAAATTAACAGTGTATCAAATACTTGATCTCCCCACTGTAATCTGATTTGCTCTGTAAAATTTCCCTCACCTGTTTGATTTTCTCCAACTGTTCATCATCCTCAAGGAAGAAAGTCAAATACATGAACGAGACGTCTACGTCTGGGTTGCCGCCGTACTTCCTGTGCTCCTCCACCGTGTCTTTTCCTCCAGAGAATGCATGTTTGTTTATCTGTGAGAAATAAATATACAGAACAGTAAGCATAGTAATTAATCTACATTTGTAAAATTGCAGGAGTTGTGTAAATTGTTAGGGGAGCACCTTGTTTTTGATCTGCTTTGGAGTGTCGGTGAGGAAGATGGAGGAGTTCATGTCGCTGGCGCTCATCTTTGTCTGCGCCCCCTGCAGGGCGGGGAAGAAGGTGGAGTGCAGCAGGGCTGGTTTAGGGTAGCCGATCCTTGGCGCGACGTCACGCGTCATCCTGAAGTATGGGTCCTGGTTGGGTGTTGGGACAAAAAAAGTATCGCATATTGCATAATACTGAGAGTTATTTTTTTAAATAATTCATTTTATTTGTAACAATTACATACACAAAAAACACGCAATCAAAATAAAATAAAAGGCAGCTGAAGAATAATAAATCTTATAATATCTGCCCGTTTTATACCCAAWATATGTTCAAAATAAAAGTAAATTACAACAAAAATCAAAACAACTGAAAACACACAAAAAAACTAAAAACAAAGCTAAATTTAAAACACCAACTCAAAACAACAATTTGCATGAATTCACGTATGCTTCTCCATATTTCTCCAGAATACTAGATTTTATCATTCTCTTTAATATATACAAATATCTGGCATTTTTAACCTTATCTTCCAGACTGTTCCACAATCTTATTCCCTGGATTAAAGTGGGTCGCTCCTTCAGGCTCGTACGGAACCAGGGTTTCACAAAAATTTTGATTCCCTTAAGATAATAACAGCTCTCTCTTAACAAAATTTACTTTAATGTTGGAAGGTAACACACCTTTATGAGCTCTGTACGAGCTCTGTACATTAACAGCAATATATTATAATTGACCAAATCNAGATTTTATCATTCTCTTTAATATATACAAATATCTGGCATTTTTAACCTTATCTTCCAGACTGTTCCACAATCTTATTCCCTGGATTAAAGTGGATCGCTCCTTCAGGCTCGTACGGAACCAGGGTTTCACAAACATTTTGATTCCCTTAAGATAATAACAGCTCTCTCTTAACAAAATTTACTTTAATGTTGGAAGGTAACACACCTTTATGAGCTCTGTACATTAACAGCAATATATTATAATTGACCAAATCATAGAATTTTAATAATTTCACTTCATAAAACAATATATTCGATGGATGCTGTAATTTTTTTAGTGATAATTCTTATAGCTCTTTTCTGTAAAATAAAATAAGATTTGTGATAGTTTTACAAGCAGCTTTACCCCATACTTCAATACAGTAAATTAAATGTGGAACAATTATAGCATTATATAACATAAATAGTGCTTTATCATTGAACAGCTCTCTTACTTTGTACAGTACTCCAACTGATTTGGCTATTTTTGTTCTTAAACCATTTATATGATTTTTCCATGTCAGTTTGACACCTAGAAACTTCACTTCACTGACTCTACAGATCTCATCATKATCAATTTTAAATGAAACATCTACAGTTCTCTTACTCTTACTGAAAATCATATGATTTGTTTTGTCCAAGTTTAATGATAATTTATTTAGTTGAATCCAACTTTGTATTTTCACAAATTCTGTCTGTACCATCTCCAACATCTGTTCTGTATCTTTACCAGAACAAAAGAACGTTGTATCATCTGCAAATACAACACACCTAAAAAAGTCCCCACACATTGACCAAATCATTCACATACAAAATAAATAACTTAGGTCCGAGAATGGAACCCTGCGGCACTCCACATGAGATGTTACAAAACCCAGATATTACATTATTTATTTGTAGTTGTGGTTTTATTTTACTACCTCCTGTTGTCGTCCTTACCTGGTCTATGGCACAAGGGATGAGGCACTGTACGTCTTTTCTGCTTCCAAAGATCTGAGGGAAAGAGTTGCTGAAAGATGGCGCTGCCTGGATAGCTGGGAAGCTGATCTTTCCTGGATGATAATTTATTTAATTTAATTAGCAATAAATAAGTGCAGAGCAATAATGAGACTTCATAAGCAGGACAGGAGGAACTCAATATGGGAAGTGACACATGATGCAAAAGACTGAATGTATTTTCAGTTATCTCACCTATGCAGTCACTGTCTGTAAAGCCGAAGATGCCCTTAACCTGATTAAACGTCACGTGTTTCTGAATCTTCACCACATTTCTGTAGAACTCGGGGGACGCACTGTGGAATGTAAATGAAAACAGCACAATGAGTAGCTCTGTTAACTAAAGTTGTCCTAAAATTATGTGAGATTTACGGTCTGCGCAACATTATATTTTGATTATCAATTTTTTTTTCATGCTAACTTTTTAAATTCTTCTGAGGTCATCGGGGACTGCAGGTTGATTTCTGATTTTCACCTCTGCATCTTCATTTGTCGTCATTCATTACATCATAACTTGCTTTCACAAGACAAAAATATTCCGAACCTGTATATTACACAACCTTTTGCTTTTACTGGTACCACTTCTTCCCAGATGTACTCTCAACACCACACCGCTTTAAACAGCATTTTAACATCTCTAATCTTTCAGTGTGAGTGGAGAGGTGGATGTCTTTCTTTGTCTCATCAACATGAACCCGTTTGTGAAAAGCCCTGGCAGATGTCTGTTCTTTTTCAGGGATTATATTTGTGAACATGACACGCCTTTGCAGATATAAAATGATAAGGAAGCCTCAGTGTTGGTGTTTAAAGCTTCAGATCAAATTTTACCCCATGTAGTCGAGATCTGAGAAAATGAAGGTCTTGTTGATGTCAAAGCCGCAGGCGATAATATCTCTGGCATTTTCAACGGCAAAACGGCGGCATTCTTCTAAAGTTAGATCCTTCCACAGGTATTTCTCATCATCCGTCAACTGGATCACCAAGGGGATATCAAAAACATCCTGAAGCCACCTGGAACAGGGAGGTTAAATTAGCTTATTATAGTTCCACTGGTGAAAATGCTTTGTTGCTGATAAAACACATAAATGCTTAGTTTAACCCAGAATGACAAAATGAAATCCTCAGCTTTGTATTTCTACACCTTTCAGGGACAACTCACTTCGTGAAAATGAAGGGGATGAGGTGACCAACGTGCATGGCTTCAGAGGAAGGACCCCGGCCAGTGTAAAGGTAGAAAGACTTGCCCTTCTCGTATGCATCGAGTACCTGATGCATATCTCTGCAGAACAAACCAAACATATTGAAATGTCATTCCTCCATGAAAACTGTTGTGTTTCTGCTAACAGCTGTGCTATATTTTACCAAAACAAACTAAATGATGTGCGTACATTAAAGAATCACAATCTAAACTGTTATGCTGGCACCAAAAACCATGTCTTTCTTCTGGATGCTAGAAATGAGGAAAAACAAAAAAACCTGTGCGAGAAGAAGATTCCTCTTCGTAGAAAGCGATGAGGTTTCTGTCCAGAGACTTTTTCAATTCTATCCACCAGTTCTTTTTCAATCTTACTGCTGCCAAACCTCACTGAGGATCAGAAACACATCGTTTACTCATCATTCTATGTAAATTACCTTTCATATGAGATTTTAAGGTCACAAATCATACCTATGAGTTTGTCGTAATCTACTCCCTTGGCGCTGGTGGTTGAAACATTCCACGGGTCAACTGTGTCGTCTTCATCTGCACCGTCTGTCGCTGGTCCATTATCTAGCACAACCATGTTTTCTGATGGCGGACATCCTGCTTTATAATCCTGACCGGTTACCTGTTTGTAGTCTGTTTTCAGCTTTAACAGCATCTGGACGGCAGCATCGATGTCAGCCTGGAAAGGCGAAACGCAACAATGAAAACAGGTGAATTTCAGCAAAACCAACTAATTTTATCTTAAAAAGTGTTTAAAATTTGTGATGGTGAAAGAATAAAACTATTTTGTTACATTTTTGCTTGAGAGGGGTTTCTAATATTATTTGAGATAGAGTGAGGAAATGCAAAAGAATTTTTACATTTAATTTACTGGTTTTATTTCATTCACTCAATACTAAATATGAATAATTCATACAACTAAAAAAAATTTTAATAATTAAAGAAAAGGAGTAGAAAGAAATATAAACTTACAATATCTGCCCCTTATTCACATAAAAATATTAGTTATTCAATTTAGATTATTACAGTCATATTTCCGAAGGGCCTCCCRTCTGAAGCTGCTGCCCCCGCGACCCGACCCCGGATAGGCGGAAGAAAATGGATGGATGGATGGACAGTCATATTTCAAATATATACACAAAATGCACAATTACACAAAGAATACATAACAAAACATCAGCATATTCAGTGCCATATCACTTCCTCATAATTATTTTCTGTCTTTCAAATGCAGAAAGAGATTTAGATCAGTTTTATCTCACAAAACATTTCCATAAACTGACACCTTTAATTGAAATGCATTTTTCCATTGTTGCTATTCTGAATCCATTTTGTTTAATCTCAGCTCCTTAAGATATATTTGACCTTTCTTTTAAAATAGAAATATAAAAAAGACAAGTAATAATTAATTTGTCTTAAAAAAAGCACAACACAGGCCTATTAGCAGCAACCCCAAATATCATAAATGTAAATAATAAAGCATTCATTTTGAATGCACTGTTATGTSAACAACCTGCTATGATCAGAAGTGAAATATATTTGTTGTAGGTAGAAAATTAAATCTGAGCAATGAAGACATTTACCTTCTCTGCRTTGGCTGTTTTTAAGGACCTGACTTTTTCTCCTTGTTCATTCAGTCTCTTGTAAAGCTCCATCGGAGTCTTGGCTCCTTCTCCATCTTGACAATCTGTCATCTCCTCAGTRTCACTGTCAGGTGATAGAAAATAAAAAGGTTTTTTTAAATGTCACATACTTTAAGAAAAGCTATACGTGTTCTGTCAAGTTGTAAGTATGTTATGATCCAACATAGCAACATTTGCTCCTGCAAAAGCCGCAAAGACTCCCATATGTGAACATGATGATAGCTAATTTCTGCTAGCTAATCGTTACTGATAACACTCATTTCACGCAATTTACAAATTGTCATATTAAATACATAATACAAATATTAAGATTAATCTTTTTTTTTATTAATCAGGTAATGGAATTTACAGATTTAATGGCAGCAGCATACCTTATTATGTTATCCACACACGGCTGACAGCTCACTCATTCAACTTGCATCAGCTTTGGTCGAGCTGGTGTTTMAGTCAATTTCTTCCCCCACGGTAACCGAGCTTGTTCAGGGGTTCCGACATTAGAAAGTCAAAGCCCGAAAACTCTGTTCTACACAATTAACACACGCAAATGTTTCTATACTCGGCAGCAAGTATTTCCGTGAAATGCGTGAATGCAAATTAAACTTATTCAGTAAACAATAATGTCTCGGAAAAGAATAGCATGCATTCGGTTCCTACCGGGAGTTTTCAAAATAAAAGCTTTTCAATAGAGAAAACCTCAAGAATCAGTTAGAAAATTTGAGTATTGCTTTTATTCTGGAATTCCAAATTTACTAATATTATTTTTGCGGGATGTTGAACGTGGTGAAATAAAAATAACGCTCCAAGGTTAGTTAAATTGATGCCATCTTTGGACTGCAGGTATAAAACAAGAAAGACTCATTCGCTTTCGGGTTCCTTTAGTGTAGGCCACTTCGCCGAGATTTAAACGGAAAGGAGAGCGAACACAGTTAGCCAAATTTGCTAGTCAGTGGTTGCTTCAGTAAAACAGAGGCTTCACAGCCGCTTATTGCTACATATTTGAAATAACGTGAATTAACACAATTAACAATAAAGATAAAACAAATGATGTGACAGTACTCTGTGGCGGCCAATAAGTCTTTGGTTCTTGTCCTGTTTGGTTCTCATACAAGTGTCCTCATGCCTACTTCAGCACTATTACCTATTGCTAATATTGAACCAAAGTTTGTGTTGCTTGTCACACTAGACTAGTTGAAAACTAACCAGATTGCACTAGATCAGGATACACGTTTAAAATCTGTATTTAAAACTCGATTTAAACTAAAAATAGAACATCCACAGATGTTTTTAAGAAAAAAAAAAACAGATTTATTGTTCAATTTTCTTAATGAGAGGTACTCTTCCTGTCTGGTGCTCTAAGTTTTAAAGCATTTTAAAGTTACCTTGTATTACAAAAGCAAAGTTCTCCACATTTTATTTGGATTAAAACAACAGCATCCCAGATCTTTGAGCATGTAGATATTCATTTGATGACACAGGGTGTCCTGTAATGATAAATTTGTTGTGTCAATCTAAATTAGGTTTTTTTTTTCACCCACTAAAGTAAATTCCTAGAAGCTGTATAACTAAGTTGTGCAACTACTTAGCAA
>NW_013952404.1:9378500-9380688 GCF_001266775.1 Austrofundulus limnaeus | reverse complement strand
AATAATTCACTGTTGATTTGTTGTGCTAAAAATAATTTCTGTAAGTATAATTTGAGTTTACCTAGTGAAGACCACTAGATGTCACTTTTGGGCCTTTAATGAGTTAATACTAACAACTGCTGTCCTGTTATTTTTAGTGTCACATGAAGATGTCTTCACTGGTGGCCTATGATGATTCAGAGTCAGAGGATGAATCATCTGAACAGAAGGAGGAAAGCACATCAGCTCCTGTCCAAACAGCAACATCCTGTGAGAAAACCCAAGAAGCTGCAAATAGTATTATTTTCAAAGAATCTGTAACTTTTGCCTCTGACCAGAAACTTTTACAATCAGAAGAAAGCAGTTCTTCATCYCATTTTCCTTCTCAGCCACAACCTTGTACGGACTGGGAGCGAAAATCMTGGAGTGAAAGTGCAGCTCCTCTGCATTTACCTGCAACTCAGGGAGAAGCTGTACCCCTGCAGACTCCTTCATGCATTCCAAGCAGCTTCAGTGATGGACCCAGTCCAGCAAAAAGACTACCAGCTGTCGTGTCTGGTGTTAGACCYTATGTCCCTAAGAGGCAGAGACTTTCAGTGGAGACACCGAGCCCAAAGTGCCCATCGGAGCAAGTCCAGGGAGATCYGAGCAGGAAAAGTCAAATTCTCTCAGATGTGCCGTCACGACTGAAGCCGTATCTCGGTGAAAAGCCCAGAGCAGCAGGGGTAACGAGGAAACTTCAAATGAGCCTGGAAGGCCACCAGGGCCCAGTTAACACAGTGCAGTGGTGTCCTGTTCCTCATCTCAGTCACCTGCTGCTGTCTGCCTCCATGGACAAAACATTCAAGGTAACAGCAGTCACATAAAAACAACCATTGCCATCAAATGATCTCACTGGAACACTACGCTGGGCCCACAYGACCTCTGTAGGGCCTATAAAAAACAATTCCTCAATTTTAATTGTCTTTTAGGCTATTGAGACCCCGTTTAATAGATCAATATACAGTGTGATCCTATAAAAATAGCTTAAGGCTAGTACAAAATGCTTTTAGAAGGTCTAAAATAGCAGCACTTTAAACAGAAATCTAATATCTGCCCTCCTGCCTTAATTCATAAATTCAGCACAAACACCTTTGGATCATGTCCGTCACTGTCAGCTGAATGTGTGTCGGGACCCATGGGACTGTCATATCTCTCCCTCCCGTTCTTTTTGCCCTCCCCACCCCCCTTCATTTCACACCTGGAAAACAATCCCTCATCCCTCCAGTCGTAAAAGGTCAAGCCATCCTGCTATCCGCCTGCCGGTGTCTAAATGTTTCTCTGCCAGTATCCTCGGAGAACTCTGACTAATTAATGATTTAAATATGAATGAGTCCATTTGCATAATCATACAAGTGCAGCCACCTAGTCTGGCACCTGGAGGGGCTGTGTGCAGCAGATGGTGGAGCCTAGCAGAGGATGGTCAGAGGCGCTTATTTATCTCAGAACGCTAAACTTGTTTTGTTTTTTTCTGTTTGTATTTTAAGTGAAACCAATCGCAAGAAGAACATAATCATGCTCTCTTAATATATCCCGGAGCACGACGTCTTGTGAATAATTTCCGCCACAATTTTGAGCCGTGAAATGTTTAAATGCCAGATTTATCCCACAAAGCAACTCTGGTTCTCTGGTTTACGTGGCTGTGTTTGGCAGAGAGGATGATGCTCTCCTTCATGGTCACAGTGTTGTTTTCCACTATAGAATGGCATTATTTGCCGCAATAACAATAAAATGTACAGAATGTTCAAAAGCGTGGATGTGTTTCACGCCGAGGTCACAGAAAATCCTTTTTTTTTGGCTGTCTTGGTTGAATTGTAACCATAGCAACAGTGTGATGTCTCCAAACAGTTGTACCCTTTAGCTCTCAGCTTCCAGATTGATTTTTTGGAGCTGATTTTAGGAAACTACTGAAACAAGTCTGACTACATGTATTTCAACACATTCTTGTAAAATTTGTTAGCTTGTTTAATCATAGTTATTTTTGATTAGTCGCAAAAATTAATGGCTTGTCATAATGAATACAAATGTTGTGGATTTATTTTAACATTAATAATCTATAGTGATGTTTTTATTAGCTTATTTTGTTTGAGCAACAGTTCATAATGAACTGTCCTTGATGATAAACATTGACGTCAAGTTGAAGTTGTAAATATTAAACAAAGATATATAT
>NW_013952404.1:9369289-9378361 GCF_001266775.1 Austrofundulus limnaeus | reverse complement strand
CTCTTGATTAAAGTCAGAATAATTCTTCCATACGCTCCGCTCCCCCTCACCTGAGAATGGGAGGAGCCAGTGCCGTCTAATGTTAATGACGTGTACCCTACATGACAAACAGAGCTTCATCATGGCAGGTGTGTTGCAGTATATTCATTATAAGCTTTGCTTACAGAGACTTTATTCAACACCATGACAAGAGACTGGCAAAATACAAAGTCTTTGGAGTCCAAATCCAAAATTAGTTTTTGTGATGACTTTGTGCAGCCCTTTTCTCTTGTTCATCATCTTCACTGACGTGTTTTATCCATTTAAATATATATTTTTTCTATTATTTTATTGTAAAGTCAGCAGCAGACTTGTTGGATTTGTTCTTTGTCAATACAGTATGCTTTTGTAAGACTTCAAGTGCAAAATACAGATAACAGTACTCTAAATGCTTGATTGTTATTTCAACCTTAACCTTATCTGTATTTTTAAAACAGTATTATGTTGTAATATTTTATTAAAACATACTATGTTTTAATATTTGATTAAAATATAGTATTATAGAATATAATCAAATATAGTTGCCAGTTTAGTAATACATGCAATGAGACTAAGACTTGAGGTCAAGAGTCTTGAGACTTGACTTGGACTTARGAAAAAAGACTTGTGTACATCTCCGCTTATCGTAGAACATTTTATTCCAGAAAGGCTGCGGCTCTTATTCCCATATTTTTGGAACTTTCTCTCAGTAGCAGTGAAAGTGGAAACAGTTGTCTCATATTTATGCAGCAAAGACAGCAGTCTTTATGTAATCAAGTTCTAAAAATGCGTAAAATGTGAGTTGTGGTTTCATTTGTGTTGTTTTGTGTGAGGAACTAATTTCAAATCATCAAAATAGTGTTAGTGATTGCGTGCAAGGGCACATTTTGCATTTTGTGCATAATGTGTTTGGATTTTACCAAATTGCTTCATTTACATTTTCTTCTTAAAAAACAGGCTTATTAAAAATGATGTGTTGAAAATTCAGAGGTCCAAATAATAAGTGCAGTTACAAATGTGATAAATCTGTGCTGCTTATGTAAAACTGTTGTAGGTTATTGTTCACATGTTCTGTCTAATACACATTTTCATCACTTTAGCCAATATTTTCTGTTCTTGCTAGGTGAATAAAATGAGTGTGTGTGTGTGGGGGGGTGTTTTTGGTGACATTTGGGGGCAGTTTTAAGACAAAATGCCTACATTTGGGGACAACTGGTGCATTTGGGGGACCTAAGTCGAGTCCCCATTTTGTTTAAATGCCATTGGTGGGTTGGGGGTTGGGTTTAGGACCAAGGTGTGAATTGAGTTTAGGTTAGTTTTAGGGTCAGGTAGGTACCTGTGAGATTAATTTCAGGGTTTGTGGTCAGGGTTAGGATATAAAATTACCAAAAAATGAATGGAAGTCAATGGACCGGCCCCACAAGGATATAAAAACAAGTTTGTGTGTGTGTGTGTGTGTCCTCTTTGTGCTTCATGCTTTCCACATGTCTTCCTACATCCTGTCTGTCAGATCACTTTTTTATTATTCCAGCCTGCTGGTCTCCATGGCTACAGCAGGTGTAAAGCAGCAGTTTGAAGTTGATAAAAATATTACCAGTTTATTTTTAATTATCAGGAATCATTAGGGAAGCAGCAGATTGCCCCATGAATCATTTGCAAGGATCTGCTTGGTGCYTTTCTTAAGTGGCCAGAGAAATTAAATTGATGCAAATATGCAGGCAGTTTTATTCTTAGAAGCATGAATCTTGTCTTCTTTTGAATTATTGCGAATGTGCGCAGTGAATGGCTCTGATGGAAGATGTTTTGCAGGATGCAAGTTAAACCAGGTTTTCTGAGAACGGTGTGGATTTTGACAGTTTTTGTTGTTGCCTTCAGATGGCAGTGTTCCTCTTAGTCTAGGATCAAACAGAGAACAGGGGGATCCTGCTGYACAATCATAGAAGCACTTCTAATAGACAGATCACTCCAATATTTAACATGTTGCAATTAAAAGCATCTCTACTATTTTTCACCCCCTGGAGGCGTCATAGGTATTCTGCTTATTTAACTGCTGCCTATTGGATTATTATGTTATCCTTTTTTATCCGTCTCTGTTCTCGGTCTCCTCTGGGAGCAGAAATACCGTAGTTTGTTTCCTGTGCCGGATCCAGGCAAGTTAAATAATGAAGCAGAGAGAAAAATCCTGCAGAGCTGCATCAAAGTTTTGTGGCTCTGGTAATGCCATCGAAGGYGGGAAAAAAACACTTCATCATTAGTGCAGTCAGTGGGCACCTGACCAGACCACCCATTGTATATCAAGCTGTGCTTCTTGGAAAAGCCTTTGTGTTTTGGCATGTCTTAGAAAACAAAACAGCCCCCCTGATTAAAATCCATCATCAACATGTTTGTCTGTTTGAAACCCGGCACAACAAGTGAAGACAAATGCAAAAGCAACGATAAAACCAGTGTGGCTGATTAACAGCTCCTTTCATTCGTTTACATTATTTTCATCATGATGTCATGTTTTCAAAGCAGCAGGGCTTTATGTTGTGTAGCCATGGCTGTCGTAAACAGAAAAACGCAGCGGGGTGCTTTTCTTTTCTGTTCTCAAAGAAACCTCAGAGTGTTCGGAACTGTTTAATGATTTATATACAACTGAAAAGTTATTTTTTTACTGTTTCGTTTTGCAGCTGAATTGGGTTGTACAAATGTTGTACCAGTTTCTCTGCTCACTTTGTTCATTGATTTACTCTGGCTTCACATTACATCAGAATTTTATATAGTTTGCTTAGATTTTTTTTTTCCCGAATATTTGAAAAAAAAAAAAAAAGGCACAGACTCTGCCTCTAAAAAACATGGTGGCACCCAGTAAACATTTTGGCTTTAGTTTTGAGTAATGGAGGTTAATGAATTCCATCTGTTCACCGTTATTTATGTTCATGAAACCTTCTGACACAATTTGGTTAAAATACATCAAAATTCGTTTCAGTTATTCTTTCACAGCAGATTTTATTTTGAAAAGCTTGTGGCGATAAAGTTGTGGTAGCTGGATTTTTCTCTACTTTTAGCCTTTTGTGTCACATAAATCTGAGCTCTCATGCATAGGAAAGTGACATTTTGCATATCTTCTAACTTTTTTATTTTTTTAAAATTGAAGGCAGTTTTAGGAGTTTTTTCCTTTCCCTGGCTTTGTCGCCACAGTCTGGGTGTATTTGTGACTTTGGCTTGTGCCCATGCCTGACAGGTGTGGGATGGAGCAGAAAGTGGACGGTGCCTCAGGCTTTACACCTGCCACTCGGGAGCCGTGCGTGACGCCTGTTGGACCCCCTGTGGGCGACAGCTCCTCACCGGCTCATTTGACAACACGGCTGTGATCACTGACGTGGAGACAGGTAAGTAGCAGRACTTCACTCTGTATTTCTCCAGAACCACACGTTCCTCAGGGGGAAAAAAACTAGATTTTTTTATTATTAAATATGCATACTTGTGTTTACGTGTAATAAACCAAGTAGYTTGTTGTGTTTATGTGTGTATTTTCCCCAGTTCACAGTGACCTAATAAAAATTCTCTATAAGCTGTTTTTAATTAAACATTTTCCAGGTACTCTGCTTCTGTTTGGCATTTGTAGCTCCTGGAAATTAACTGAGAAATTAATATGCAGGGTGATTTGAAATCCCTCTGAATCCCTAAGTCTGTTCGAAATCCAAGTTGTGTATTGCTCAGCTGCTCCTTTCTCGGTCTGACTGGGGAAAAGATGTTAAAATATGTATTTGGACATWTAAATGGTATTTATTCCCACTATAAAGACTCATCCCAAGTGCAGCCAAGAAATCAAACTTCCTTTCCGAAAATGTTTAGAAAACAGCAAGATTTACCTTGTGATGCCGCGTTTGTGTGCTTGATCTATTTTGGCTCATAAATTTTAACATATTATCAGTTTTTAACAATAATGCATTTGTTCTAATTATTTCTAGAGCTGAGCAGAGGTTGTGAGCTTAGAGAGGAAAAAAAGATTCTCATTCATACTTTTTGCCTTATTTTCAGGTTAGTGGAATTGTTTCAGATACTGGCTCACCAAAAGAGCCCCATCACTTTGTCCCKGACCCCTTTTCTACTACAGTGAAGAAATTTATTAGWCATTTAGATACTGATTTCAAAAGCACTACACCATTTCATAGTTTTCCTTTTTAAGTATTGAGTCTTATAAACTATTGTGTAACTATAGTTATGTCTTGATTAAAATAGTTTTAGTTACATGCCTGAAACACCATAACAACACATATAACCCGTTAATGAACCATAAGGAAAGTGATTTTGTTGGAGTGTCTGCGACTCAGCTGTGGACCTGTAGGGGGCGGGCCAGACACTGAAGAACCATGTTAAAATGAGCTGCACTTCCGGGTTTCCACCAGCGCTGGTTTGATGCTTATGGCGTGAGCAATACAACCTTCATTCAGAATCCAGTACTGGTATTTGTATGGTCCATCCTTTTCGCATTTTAATCTATTCAACATTCATGTGGTTTATGCCTGGGTAAGATCCGATTTCAGTAAACGAACACTAAATTTTCTTACATAACTAAAACCAGTGATGGGCAGCGCTAATCCAAAATTTAGCTCTGCAATTTCGGAAGCGCWTATGAAAATATTTAGGTCCGCAACTTCAAAAGCGCTTATGCCATAGAAAAACTAGCTGAAGCTAATTTTAAAGCGCAAGTTCAATTTGACACTCACTAGCTAGCAATAATTCATGTACAGTATATGCACAATACTACCAACTAGTGGTGTATGAACCCTTTTACAGCTTAATCCTACAACTGCTGATTGCTGGGGATGTGATTTACTGAAACAGACCTTTGGCTCCAGGTGTAAAAATTAAAAAGTTGATGAGGATTGCTAGTTCGGCTGCTTCTTTGTCTTTTTCTTTTGTTTGTTGTAGATTTTTCATTAAAGAAGAATCAATAAAGTAATTTTAAAACTGTTTATTGGAAATCTGAAGCGATGCATTCTGGGTACATGACGGATTTGATTTGTGACGGGAAACAAAAGCACGGTGTACAGGAAACTATCTTCACTTCAAAATAAGAGCTTGGATTTTAAAAGTTTTCCATGTAGTTGCTCCAGTCGACCACTAGATGTCTGTGTTCATCAGCATAACATCTTTAAATCATTTCTGCAGCCCGTTGGCCGATTGCTTCGACCAATTATGTCAAGTATTGAGCTCCAGCATTTAAACCTTTTTTTAAAAATGGAGCTGCGATTGTAAAGTAAAATAAATCAATACATACAAAATTTTAGTATGGATTACAAACATTAACTGTTTTCACCTGGTCACATAGTTCTAACCATTGCCTTCCTGCTAGGTAAGCAGACACGAAGCGTTGTAGGAAATGAGAACCGTGATGAACACAACAGTCAGAAAGGATGTATACCTTCTCAATAAGTGTGTTTATCCGCGAGGGGTGCTGTTGGATAGATCACGTGTGTTGTGATTCATTGACAGCCATACCTTCCGCTGTTCAAGATAATAATGACTGGTAGATAATTAGTTATTAGCGGTACTGCATTTTAATTTTAGAAAGCGCAAATCCGCTTATGAATTATAAAAATTAGTAAGACCACTAAAGCACAAACGAAATAGTTAGGTCCAGAATTAGRGGATTTGCGCTTTAGTGGGCTGGTGCCCACCACTGACTAAAACTATTTTAATCAAGACATAACAACAGTTACACAATACTTTATAAGGCTCAATACTTAAAAAGGAAAACTATGAAATGGTGTAGTGCTTTTGAAATCAGTATCTAAATGACTAATAAATTTCTTCAACAGTGTATGGAATCTGTCAGGAGCATGTTGAGTGTCTCATGGCAAGTAAAAAAAAAAGGACTAATACTTGGTAAAATATATCTTCCTTTTAGGGTCATTTATGGCTTAAGTCTCCCCTTGGCTCCTAAAAATACATTATCAAAATGTGCACTCATTCATAACAAAAGAAAAAAAGGTTTCTAAATATAAAACTGCATCCATCTATATTAAAGATGTGTCTCAGTGTGTATTTCTACACACTGAGACACACACCTCCTTTTAAACTGAAGGGTTCATACTTTCTGAATATGTGGATATTTGTTTCTAATTGTCGATTTTTAGCCAAATCTGCTTCCTAGTTGGGTTTGCAAAGAATGTCAAGGTGACATTTAGAAAACGAAAATCAACAAATCGTCTTGCTTTCTGGCCTGATATATGTTTAGCGGGATCTGAATAACTGACTTTCAACGACAGGAGTGGCCTGAAACAAAGGAAGCATTTCTGCATCCGAAAGTCCAACTTTTAGGAAGAATTATCAGGAATCATTTCAAACTTCAAATCTCTATGGAGTTTGAACAAAATGAGCCAAAGTCATCAGAAGTGATTTAGAAGCCCCACCCTCTGGGGGGAGGTCTGTGCGTATCTGAGGTCAGCACATGACAGTGACGGCTCGCTACAGTTTGTACTTCCTCTTCCAGCACGTCTGTCAATACCGTCAATAGAGCCTACGGATAATAGCTTGGCCCGCCCATTAGACACACAGGCAGCTCCAGGAAGGGAATCAATAATAAATACATCACCACAGGAGCAGCTTCCATGACCTTATACTGCAACGTCACTAACCGCAACCATAAGCAAACAGATGCATATTTGATGGCCAGGGCCTTGATTGGCACCTTTAGCATCTGAAGTGATGTCAGACCTCTGCAGAGACCTCATGCGTCATCCTTCTTCTCACCCGCCACCATCAATAATGGTTTTACTTGTGTGTTCATGTGTCTGTTACCAAAATATCTTATGAAGTACTGAATAAATTTAATGAAACTATATTAAAATATTTGCAGATACAGATACAATTCATTAACTTGTTGAGTTGGCCCAATTTAAAATGGCTACCACAGGCGGATGACCTTAAAAAAACTAAAAAACAAAGTCAAGAACTCCTGATTTTACATGCATTGACAAAATTTTAAGATAGTAGTAGTAGAGAGTGACCCTTGACACATYTTCTGAGTTCTAACAGATAGTTCAAGATTTTTATTTTAACTTTTTAACGTTTGATAGTCAACTGTGCTTTTCTGTTAGCAAAATACAATATCTCATGAACCACTAAATGGATTTTAATGGAACTTTCAGGAAATAATCACTCACTGTTGGAGTCAACCCTAATCAAGATGGCCACTACAGTTAACTGATTATAGTTTAAAAAAACATTTGCTTTAATTCAGTCAGTTTTATGAATATTGAGCTYTAACTTTGTGAGGTTGTAGCTGAGAGTCATTTACAACACATATTTCAAGTTCTTTCTATTACCTACGATCTTTGAATACGACYTCAGCATTCACTTTGGAAGTCATCCCTGTTTTTCTGTTAGCAAAAAAATCATACGATCCACTGGAAAGTTTCTATTGAAATCAAACAGTAATCACTGGAGATATACTGTATCTACAACTGAATAAGTTTTTGAGTCAGTCAAATTCAACATGGCTGGAACATAGCTAAATGATATTAGCCAACACAAAAATGGCCATAAATCAATCAGATATTGGGCTAAAATTTGATGRGGCTGAGAGTAATTTAGAACACAATACTCTGAGAGTGACAACTGGTGTTTTTAAGGTTGGATCAAAGCGGCTACAACTTTTTCATGTTTTTTAAATGTTTAAAAAATTTTAATTTAAAACTTTATTCATTTCATAAAAAACAAAATTAATTCTATGTACAATAAAAATAAAAGAAAAATACAAATACAATGAAATGAAAGGCAGCAGAGAAGAATTTTTTTTGATAATAGCTGCCCCTTTTTTCCTCAAATATAAATTCAAACAATAGTAATCTTTAACATAAGATGATCTTAATCTTAAACAGTGTTAAGTTATATGCATTCCTTTAAGAAATGCAAGACCTTTACTACTATTATACAACCATTTACACACTCAAACACACCTAGGGACAATTTAGAGTTACCAATTATCCTAACTATATAGTATTTGAGAAATTAATTCAGCCATCTTGTTTCTGGAAGTCAGAACCTGCATGTGTGTGTTGGCAAGAAAGAGTAATACGGCTGCGATCTCAGCCAGAGAAATGAAAGAAAATTTAATTTAGGAGCATATTAATGTGGGAGTTGGGAATCAGCCCAGTTCCTGCACAACTGTAGCACAGTTTAATGTGGTGGGGCTGAAATGAAGTCCCTCACACTTTAAACWCAATCATATTCAAGCGCTGAAAGGAACGTGGGGAATCAGCTACATTCACAATCCCTTTCATGATATTTTAAATACYGAKCAGCTTTTCATCGTAACATTAAAAGAAATGTCTCCAAGTGATGGAAAGCAGCAATGACAACACGCCCTTATAGGCAGCTGTGGCAGAGCAGTTAGAGGAGTCGACCTGTAACCTGTGGGTTGCTGGTTTGAACCCCCATTCTTCCTATCTCAGTCACTGTGTCCTTGCCTGCTGGGGATGGTCAGAGGGTCCAGTGGTGCCYGCGCAGGGCAGCATAGCTTGTGAGTCTGCTGTAGAGCAGCTGTGGTTACACTGTAGCTTATCACCATCAGTGTGTGAATGTGTGTGTGAATGTGTGTGTGAATGTGTGATTGATCGAAGTGTAAAGTGCTTTGGAGTCCATAGGGACTTGATAAAGCTCTATATAAATTCCAACTATTTACCATTTATACTAAAAGTTTGTGCTGATTCAGCYTTCAATCTACTCTACTCACTTTTCCTCGTATGTTAATTTGGGCTATTTTAGCAACTCATCTATCAAAARATTCAGTTAATTTATGGGASGGGTGACTTTTGTTTTTTGTAATTCTTATATTTTTCAAACTATTTAATCTCTACTTACAAACTTTTTCCTTYTAAAAATACATGATCTGCTTAGATCGTTCAGAAAAATTGTTCTTTGAGATGAACTTTCTCTTTTTCTTGTCTTTTTAAGCTACTTTCAATTTTTAACTATCTATCTGCTGCTTTTAGCTAGCTTTTAACTATAACACAGCAAATCCAGCATGCCTGAATTAACACCATCAGATTTGATTTCAACACT
>NW_013952404.1:9355298-9368465 GCF_001266775.1 Austrofundulus limnaeus | reverse complement strand
ACACACACACACACACACACACACACACACACACACACACACACACACACACACACACACACACACACAGAGAGAGACCATGACATAGCTAACCTTTTGTCAATTTAGTTTTTAGCTTACTTTTTTGCTACTTTTGGCTTATTGGTAGAATTTAGCTTATTTATCTTTTAGTTAGTATTTTTCTCCTCTTTGTTTTTAACTTGTATTCACCTTCTTTTACCTAGTTGTCTGGTTCTTTTGGTTTTAATACCTCAGTTTCAGCTCCTTCAGCACACAGCACTTTTTTTTAGAATATACAGTTTCTCTACTTCTAACACTATGGCTTTAAAATAAATAAAGCTACAGCTACATACTATATATAAACCGAATGTTTTCCACATCTGTCATAATGTGATTGTTGCACACTCCATAATAATTTCTCTCTTCAACAAAGTGTCTGGACTGGTTGAGTTCACTTCAGCTCAAGGTTCTTGTTCTTTAGTAATCAGTGTCAGTGGGACATCTGACCCGTCTATTACCACAGCAAACCTAAACGACTCCAAAGAATGATTTTCATCACCCTCCTCAGCAGGTGTGTCCTCAGTAATTTGTAGAATAAGATTTCCAACGGACCAGAGGGAGCCTGTCAGAAACATTGTAGAGCTGGAAACAAATTTACTTCATCTGGATGAAGTGAAGAGGCAGCCATGGTGAGACACTCTAACCCTTCAGAAAAGCTGATTGGCTGAAGTTGTGTTGGAAAACAGCTCCTTCATTAATATTGTGGCCAGCGTTTTATACATCAATTTGTGCAAACAGGCCTGGAAATCTTCTGAAAACAAAATAGATCATACATTCAACTGGAAAAGCTTGATTTTTAAAATGTTATCCTGCTAATTCGACTTTGTTTTTTTACATCCCAAAAAATAAAGCCATCTATTAGTTCAAAAAGAAAAAAAATGTGTGTCTTAACTATCATAGCTGCTCTCAATCCAGTCCACCAGTCTGGTGGATTCTTGGTGGATTCTGTATTGGAATCGTTTAAAAGCAGGCAGCCTCATGTGGGAAGTGATGCCAGAGGGCTGCTTTTAAGTTCCAAAAAACTGTGCATTAATACCCCAGTGAGCATTTGCAATATTTATTACAGAAACTTTGTCAACTCTGGATTGGAAGGAGAAAAAAAATACTTTTTAAAACTTCTACAAATCCAGCATATTTATTCTGCTTCTCCTCACTTCTCGTCATTATATTTGTCCAATTTGAACAGACTTTAGGTGAAACTGATATGCTAATTCTTTTTCTATCCTCTTTATTAGATTTTGGGCTTCAAAGTTTAACACGATGTTAAAAAGTCACGCCAGGACCACTAAATGTTTCCGTCATACAGCGCCTATGGTATAAATCAGGGGTGTCAAACTCATTTTCACAGAGGGCCACTTGAGTAATWAATTAACTTTGTTAACTTTATTGCTAACTGTAATTAACTTTGACATTTCTCGTCTCATTGCTARGGCTACATTAGCARTGCTAACAAACAATAAATAAARAAWTGAGCTCTACATGGTATTTCCTGAATAGGAACAGAGTTTTAACACWTCTTATGAACACTGAAAAGTTTGTGCACGACTGACTAAAMCTTAATTAAATATAGAAATAATATTAAAAATGAGAGTTTTACTCACTGATGAGTTGTAGTGAGAAGCTGCCATCTTGAATTCTGAAGTCTTCCACTTCCAGTTTAAATTCACGACTTGTAAGTGGGAAATTCACACTTACCAGTACAACTGGGCCACAGCAAAAGTAGCCAGCGAAAATGCAGTGAAATAGAGATTTTACATGGCAAATTTTTCTAACTGCTGGARWCTTTTGAACRCTGTGCACCTCCATCTAGTGGTGGGATGCCATCATTTCACAGATGAAATAATCAGCYTTCTTTATGGGAGTTGTTTATGGTCAACGCTGGCTTTAAAACAGCATGCACCTCTTTTCAGACATTAATGCATCTTTGAAGTTTTCAGGGGCCGCATAAATCACTGTGGTGGGCCATCTTTGGCCCGGGGGCCTTGAGTTTGTCACATGTGGTCATACTATTTTTAAGAAAAGGTAAAAAAGACAAAGCTTAGTTTTATTTTCCCTCTTCCTGAGCGCCCCTGTCATTTAGTCATTTCCTCTTCTCCTCTCTCTGCCGTGCTATCCCAGTCATACCACATGTCCTCCTCTTTGTAGTCATCAGTTGAGATGTGCATGCTCTTCATGCACTGATCCATCAGCATAAAGCTATTAGAAAATGGAGGGGCGGATCACTGCAGCTCTTCCTTATCTGTCAAACCAGTTAATTAATATTGCTTAATTAAATCACGACGAGGCCATATTTATCAGGAGGTAAGTGTTGACTTCTCATTGTCTCTCCAAGCACGGGGTGTTTAATCTCCATGGCAGATCTTTGCCACAGTAAGCCAATTAAGCATGAAGGCCTGATGAAACAGCCTGTTAAAACTTTGGATCAAATTTGGGAGCCAACTAGTCCAGCACAAAGTAGGAAAACACCCATGCTTAGACTCCTGTTGGCAATCTGTGTCTCGTTCTTCTCGTTTATAAAATCAAAGCCCTCGCCGGTGAAATCCTGGGACAGCTGTATAATGAAGTGTGTTTGTGTTGGGGGTTAACGGGTGGGGTCTTTGTTGTTTGCTCGATGAATTAATGAGGATCCGTTCGAGCCCCGAGGTGTTGCACTTTGTGGAGCTTTCGAGCTCCTGGCTCAGACTCTGCCTTCATGTTTTCTCACAGAGCTAATTTCTCTGGCCGTACCCTATCAGGCCTAATTATACTTAAACSCCCTCAGCGTTCTTGTTTTCTGTTTAAGTGTGACTTTTTTTTTTTTTTGAGACAGACTTAGATAAAACAGCCTCTAGCCAAAACATGATTCTGTACCCTCTCTCTCTCTCTCTACATCGCTGTCAGTTGCATCTTTTCYTCTGGAGTGATGTTTAACTCTTCTTAGCGAAGACTAGCATCAGTATCATGCTGCTGCGCAAAAATAGTTGCTCATTAAMCCACAAAGGCTTTGCAACATTGCAGGTTTTTGGTCAGCACAGTCTTTAAATAGGTATAAGCAGCCTGCTCCCAGTCAATTAATAATAACGCTACAAATTTTGTCTCAGAAGAACATCTCCAGGGTTTAACGATATGATGACAATCTGCTTGAATGACCTTGATTTAAAAAAAAATCAAGCTTCTTTTTGTTTCTTCCTTTTGTTTTTCATAGCACCTTCCTGCTAGATTGTCAGTGTCAACAATGAGCTTGATTGTGAATGTATGCAGGGTTTAATTACGCARGGTGTTTACAGCACAGAAGTGGAAGGAGTCCTTCACAGGGAGCACTGACAAACAAAAACACAAAGAAGTTTCAGAATAACTTGCAGCTCTAAAGCAAGTTTAATTCATGTTATGTAATTTTGCCTTAACAGCTGCAAAAGACAAATTTGTTTCATGTTGAGAAATGACGAAGTCGTGTGCTCAGAGTGTGCGATGTGAGCAGCTCACAGTAAGATCAGTATCTGAAAATGATTTTGTTATTATTATGTTTGAGTTTGCTAATATCGATAAGCTGTGGTGGATACYTTGAATTGTGTTGACTTCAAAAAATAATCACTTGTAGAGAATGATTAGTTAATGAAAGCTTCATTAAACTCTGTCCAGTGATTGATGAGATATTTTGCTAACAAGGGTTGACTTCGATAATTAATGCAAAAGTTTTATGTAATAATCTCTGCATTGATATAAATAGGAATATTCAGATAAGAATGCAGTTGGACTTAGCTGTTAGACATCGTGCACAAATATTTAGCCAATTACAACATTCTTGATTCTTTTAATTATCAACAAATTATTTTTTATATTGTCAACATTCATAAAATTCCTTCCTTTTTTTAATTTTTAGAATAGTTTTTATGATGCAACCCATTTGTTGAATCTCTGTGATTCAGAAATGGATCTTTTTTTATTATTATTACAGTATTAAGGGNTAATTTTTAGAATAGTTTTTATGATGCAACCCATTTGTTGAATCTCTGTGATTCAGAAATGGATCTTTTTTTATTATTATTACAGTATTAAGGGTTATAGATTACGTGCAAATGTACAACATCAAAATGTCGTATTGATAAATCCACATTTTGGCCAGATTCACCAGAATCTTTTGTAAATCATGATTTTTTTAGTCCACTATTGAGATAATTAGTAAACTCTTGTAATACTGAAAACTAGAAGTTGTGCTGAATATACGTAGTTATTAGTTATTTTTCTCTGTTTGCCTACTTAAAATGTGAAACATTATTGCTCAGGAATGGAAGTGTTTGTTAGGGTAAGAACTGAAAATAGAAACTTTACACTGTATTTATTTCTATTTATCTCTTTTTGCATGTGATGTTTGCAGGGCAGCAGGTGGTAAAACTGGACAACCAGTTTAAGGTGATGTGTGTGGCCCTGCACCCCAGCAGCCCAGATGTTTTCCTGTGTGGGGGTTACAGCCCGGAGGTCAAAGCCTGGGACTCTCGCTGCTGTAAGGTTCGACTTTTTCCCCTCCTTGTGTCTCAAGCAGACATTTTTACTGACTTATTAACAAAGCTTCCCTTGTCTTCAGCTGTACACTAGTTCAAACTAGATATCGCTTTACATTGATCCATGCTGAACTCCCCTGCATGATACAGCCGCATGCACAGAAACACTCCAAGTTATCTCACTAATTGTTCAAAACAAACCTTAATTTAATCCAAGCCTCTCAGGCTGTCCCTGTGAAGCTGCAGCCTAATATTGCTATTAAGCCTAATGGAGTGTTTTATATGATAATCCTGCTCACTTCCTCAGGATCTGAATGCTCGCATGTAATTTCTCCCCTCGGCGAACTGAATCGTCTCCCAGCGGGGTTGGAGATTTTAATACAGCGGAGATGCTTCTGTTGGTAGGTGTCAATACGAGCTGCAGACAGCAGCGAGCTGTTAAAGCGCCGCTGCCCAGGCTGCGTGTCAGGCTCAGGCTCGAGCTGTCTCACCATGGGGCCCAAACTATCCCAACATAATGTCAGGGTTGATTTTGTCTCGCCCACCCACGGGCTCAGCCCTTCCAATTGCGAAGTCAGGTGGACTCAGGAAGCTGAAAAAAATAGAAGTCAGAACTGGTTCTCTTACAGTAAAAACCCTATGAAATGAGCACAACATTAAATCAGCTTATATGGAGAAGCTGCTCTCTGTTCAGTCAGATCTGATTTGACCAAACCACTTTTCAAACTCAGATCTTAGAAATCACAGAAAAAACAAAAAAAAACTTTATTAGGCTTTTATCCTACCTGAGCTGCACAAACTCTGGGTTTGAGGACAAGCTGACTGTGGGAGACTGAAAATCTAAGAATATCCAAAAGAAAATAATATTTAAATCATACAGCAGGGCTATTCAACTGGTGGCCTGCGGGCCAAATCCAGCCTGCAGGTGACTTACATCCGACCCACTAATGAGACCCCACCCCTCTCCAATAAAAAAAAACAAAACAAAAAAAACCTACACTTTAAATCAATTGAAATTTTTATATTTATGATTTAATGCAACAAATATAAACACATATAAAAGATAAGACGCAGTGTTTCCCCCTGTCATTATCGGGCGACTCCCCCCACCCCAAGATGTCCGGACCCTGAACTGTTTTCTCTGAGTAACTGTGGCCCCCTGAGCAATTTAGTTGAACAGCCCTGTCATAGAGATTTAAATGACTCTTCATCATTTGGGATCATTTTGTTCTGATATTAGGGTGTTGATGATCAGCTCATTACATTAAACTGTTTTGAGCTTAAATGAGTTTACATACATAACTAATTAATTAATAAAAATTTTGTCACTAAACTGCCTTTGATCTGTGATAGGTTTTATCTTCTCATCTACTTCCAATAACACTATGTTTGACCTTTATGCAGTGCATCTGTAGAGATCATTTCAGCTGTGTTGCGCTTGAAAACCCAGTTTTTTTCCCTCCAGGTGCGTGTCCACACCATAAAATATAAGCCATTTTATTTAATAAAAGTCCAATAAAGGTATATAGAATGAGATGTTGCGTGAAATCCCTACCTTTGTGTTTGATTCCTGGGCTAACATAATGTTTTTATAGGTGACAGCTCAGTGTGTTTGACTTTATGACTGCCTGCCTTGAGCAAAATAAAAAGGAGCAGATGTTTTCTTTCTTATTGTTGATTTCTCCTCTGAACCAAAAACATCTGGACTGTGGTTTTTTTTTTAGCAACACTCGCCTYTATGCAGTACAGTTATAGGTTTAATTTGACTTTTTTATGGCTTAATAGTAATTTGGATATGTCTGTTTATGCATGCATATTTGTGTTCATGCATATTTGTGTGTTTGTGTTTGTAGGTGGTGAAAGTGTACAAAGCAGGGATTCAGCAAACCTTAGATATCCTTTTTCTGCYAGGTGGGGAGGACTTCATAACGACCACGGACTGTGTTAGCAGGGACTCTGCAGACCGGACCCTCATCGCCTGGGACTACCAGACCACAGCCAAGGTTTCCAACCAGATTTACCATGTAAGTATTCACTGTTGGTGGGGTGGATCAGGCCCCTTAATACATAAATGTCTGGCTATTAATTTAAAATAAAACAACAAAGACTTTGTTTGTTGTCAAACATTTTCAGGCACGTCCGGTAAAATGTGTCACTTTTTTATGTGAAACAAAACTAGAAATGAGGCATTTAAAACCCGCATATTCTGACAGTAAAATAGAACACGAGGACGTCTACAATCTATTAAAAATACACTTTTATTCATCTTTAAACTCATTTTCCTTCTTTAACAGCATGTCTGCAACAAAACTAATAGTTTTAAAATCCATTTCTGTTACTTGGTCCACTTTTAGATGAAGAACCTATTTAATTAATAAATAGTACTCGTTATAAACCAGCAAAAAAAGGGTGTCCCATAATTGTTTCATTTCCTCTCTAATTTGAACCTTCCACTCATTTGGCCACCAGGAGCGTTACACGTGTCCGAGCTTGGCTCTCCATCCACAGGAGAACTCATTTGTTGCCCAGACCAATGGGAACTACATGGCTCTYTTCTGCTCCCAAAAGCCCTACAGGATGAACAAGAGGCGGCGATTCGAAGGACATAAGGTCAGTAACGACTGTGACCTCAGGGCAGCAGCAGGGGACACACACACACACAGTCTGTTCAGAGCTGCAATGAGGAAGTCTACAAACTGAAACACTCGTGATCCAAACTCTGAGGTCTTGTCTCCACATAAAAATCTTGCTGCTCTGTAACTTTTTTATTTCTCAAGAGTTTTTTTTCTAATCTCAGCTTGCTGATGGAGATCATGAAATTCTTTCAGCTGACACACTGATATTGAACTTTCTGTTCTAGGTGGAGGGATTTGCTGTGCAGTGTGATTTCTCTCTGGATGGGACGATCCTGGCCTCAGGGAGCTCCARGGGTTTCGCTCACTTCTACGACTTCCACTACGCTCGCACGCTGCACTCGTTCCAGGCTCACAGCCAGCCCTGCCTTTGCGTTTCACAGCACCCCGTCCTCCCGGCGACCGCCGCCACCTGCGACTGGGCAGGCCAAATCAAGATCTGGCACTGACGGACGAATATGAAGAAGTCAAAATCCATTTGGGGCCAAACCGTCACATAAAAGACTAAACTGAACTGAAAACCTTTGCACAGACTGCAAGAGATCAAAAGATTTACTGCTGTGATTTTAAGCTGCGAAAGCCACACACATGTTTTGTGAACCTTCTATGAAAAATACAGACGTAGCAATTTTTAAATTTTTGTAAAAACAAAAGGGGAGAAAAATAAAAAAAATTCAGGACATTTTCTAGTCCGAACAGTTTGTGTTTTCAGTCCATATTTTGTATCATACACACTGCTGYCTGGAGTCTCCTTGGCTCTGATGTGACTTTATTTATTTTTTTCACACCAGCAGCTTAAAGCAGCACAGAGAGRGGGGTTAGGGTCTGTCAAGTTCTTCCAAAATCCTGCCAATCATCCACACCCATTTGGATCTCCATTGAAGTGCTTAAATATGTATCTTTTTTTAGCCAAAAACAAAAGCTAAATATGTATTTCTGATAATCTATTTGATAGTTTTCCATTTGGTGCCTTTGATGTTAGGCTCTWCTTGTATTAATAATAGAAAATATAAAAATCAAAGCTTTTAAAATCTAAAAATAACCTCTAAGCAGTTTGGGAATCTAAATGTGCACAAGCATGTTAGTGGAATCTGCTGCTGTTTGAAGTTATCTGCAGGTATTTTGTTTCAATTTTCATTTTATTTCCTGCTGGCATTTGAGTCTGAAAACAAATCACCAAATAACAAAAGAGATAAATATAGAATATTTGACGCTGAGTTTAGTAATAGCAAGGTTATACTAATCTGAAAAAAAGTTTTCTCTATTCAAAAAATGCTTTGAAATCAAGAAGTCGTAAACAGTTTCTAAAATAAAGCAAAACAGAAAAGAGGCAATTTAATGAAGGGTGTTAAAAATTTATAAGAAAAGAAACGTTCAAACTGGGCTTTTTGCTGTTTTATATTATGCTCCTATCTCCTGTAAAAAGTCTGGGAATTTCTCAATTAGTTTCTGCTGAAATTAGAAATTTGCGAAGCTTTATTGAGCAAAAATGGCCTCGCAAGCAAGCTATAAAATACAATTGAGAATAACTCCCTAACGTACAGAGGACATTTATACAAACAACATATGTTTAAATATATAAAAGAAAGAATAAAGGAAACAAAGTGTGCAGGGTGTACAAATAATAATAATTCAAAAAAATAAAAAACCACCATGCCTTTTTCCCAACACCCACCTTTATTAAATAAATAAACAGACAGCAAAAATCTATAACCATGCATCAGACAGACAAACATGGTAACAGTGTAGTGAGACGCCAGGCCTTTAGGTCCAGAAACAGGGCTGGAGGTAGAACAGAACAGAACCACTTCAGCCTTGTCATTCAGGGTCAAAACATTCAATAAATAAAACGTGAACTAAAACTATTTAAAATAGTATAATATCTGTATATGTTGCATCTGTTTTTGCACATTATGTCCACAAAAAAAAAATAATAAATTTACCGCTTTATGACTAAATTTAGCTCCAAAACGCCGTGAACGGTGGTGTAAAGTTTTGGATATAATCTCCAGAACAGCTTTAAGTTAGTTCTCAGATGAATGAGAGGTAGAGATAAAAAAAAAATACAAATCTTATTCATCACAGCTCAGGACAGAGCTGAGTTCCTTATGCCCATCATCCTGCCTTAGATCTTCAGAGCCACACAGGCGGAAAGAAAAGTTGGGGAGCACAGATGTTGAAACATTGTCATTTGGCAACTTTCGACACAAGAGTAGCAGATGGTTGCATGACTGTTTGGCAGCAAGACAACCTCTCTGCAGCTCRTCATATTCATAAGCCAGGGTCTCCTATTTTTTCTGTAGAACATTTTARTTTCTCACTAACAGGACAGCATGCCTTTGCTACTTTATATTTATCTATACATACACAACTGATTTATTTTCACAGTGTTATCTCTGTAAAACTGAGAATGCTGGTTTAATGCAACACAGTGACTGTACATTTTAGCCTTTAACTAAATACTCACTCCAATGTTTTTATAGCCACCTTTGTTGGTATTCTGCAGGACTTTCAGTTTGCTGGAGAAAAACACACTGTACACAGTTGTTAGATGCTGTAAAGGAGATCATTCTGTCCGAACAGGATTAAGGCAACTTCACAGGTGTCCTGGTTTAGCTAATGTGCAGTACAACAACCCAAATTAATAACTAATTTTGTTACAAAATATGAAAAACTCCAGCTGTATAAAATCACAAGTCTTGCAGCTAATATTTTCARTTAATATATGTGTAATAATTCCTAACCAGTGGGTAGTTTGTTTCATTTGTACATGTTCTACGTGAAATTTTGCCCTATTTTGTATCCTATGTAATCTGTGAAATTCGATGAACAAATCCAGGCAATTGCTTAATAGACTGAAGAATTAAATCAAGCTAATTTGCTAGAAAATACTCAATATCATATAAAGTCGACATTTACTGTATATTATATCTGTTTACACAGTTTGAAAATAAAGGTTCCTATACAGATAATGTCCCTGTGCCGAACAATTTATAAGTGCTTTTTCCTACCCTTTTATGTGTGTTATACAACATGCATTTTGTTTAGGAGAAAATAGAAAGGGGATAGGTCGTTTTAACATCTTGCAGTCAGCACGGTTCACAACACATAATGGAGAACCCTTTTCCAACAMGAGTAAATAATTCACCTCATTACGCACGCTTTTGTTCGTTATCAGTCCCGCTGCTAATAAAACCAGGATTGATAGTCTTTTATGMGGTGTGCTAACGGCGCCAAAAAGAGAACGGAGACCTCATTCAGCTGAGTCCAAGCCTTCATCCCAGTGACACTAATTATTCTTATTACTATAAAATACATAAATGATAAATAAAACATACTGAATAGCTGGTATTAGGTTGCTACACTGTATTAAGATGCACAATAGAAAAAAATAAATGCTGCAGACTGGAACGTGCCGTGGCTAAGATACAGAAAAATAACAACAGTGTAACACCCCATCACAAGTATGTGTTTACCGCAGGGAGCCATACAGTTCACTAACTTAGGAATCTTCATTATTGTCATGCAAATACTTGTAAAGATCTCTTTAATCGTTCAGTTTAAAAGTGTTCCYTAGAGCTGTGCCTTGGTCAGACTGTCCTTCCTTGTCAGTCCTGTACTGCCAAATTTTTGGTATCTTGGAGAGGTCTTCTTCGGCAGTGCAGGGCCCACACTGATGGCAGAGCTGGAGCTCGGGCGAGGCCGAACGCTTGGCCTGGGGCTGGGGTAGTGCTGAAGACTCGAAGCTTCCAGCGAGCTGTGGTGCAAGGACTCACCGGAGCTGTCCACACTCAGGTTCATGTAGTCCTTCTTGGCACTGTTAGCTGCTGTCGCTCCACCGCTGCTTTCCTTGTCCTTAGAGCTCCCTGAGAGAAACAGGCTGCTTTCAGAGTCTTGACTGTCGTCCTTGGCTCGGTACAACYCAGTTGTTTTCTCCTGCTTACGGTGCTCTTTAGGTTTGGGACTGCGGGTGGGTGAAGGGGAGCCCATGCCAAAACACTGGTCAAGCACGTGGCTGTGGAAGACGTCGTCTCCTTCTTGGAAGCTGCTGTAGAGGGACTCCTTGACTTTGCTGGAGGAGCTCATGGCGAAGTGTCGTTCAGAGAAACTGTACGGAGAAATCCGCCCTGCAACATCGCGGTAAGGAGATGAGAAGGTGTTCATGTCTTCCACGCTTAGCTGTTTCCAGCGGATACTCAAGTCATCCTCAGGGACCTGTATGTCATTTCGGGTGTCTAGAGCTCCTCCCTGAGCCTGGTCCAGTAACCCTGTGGAGCTCTTGCTGTGAGAGGACGCCAGGCGAGGGCTGCTGGAGTGGTACGGTTCACTGAGACATGAAGCTGTCCTTGTGTACATGGGCAAGTTGCCCTTCTGTGGACTCCTGGAAGTTGCCATTTGTTGAATGCTGTGTGATTTGGAGAAGCTGGGACTGTCTTTTTCATAAGAGGACATGCTTTTCCGCTCATAGTCCCCACTGCCACCATCTCGCCAGTCCATATAGAGACCCTGGTGCGAAGAAGACAAGGTGCTGCTGGCATTGCGCCCGTACCCACCACTGACCGCCCCCTTCTCATCTGACGCAAGGCTGAAGCTGGAGTAGGAACTGGAGACTGGGAGACTACCAGTACCAAACTCATCTGGGTGGTGAAAAGAAGCTGGGGGCTCATGGTGTGAGAAACTTCCAGACTGAAAAGGATCTTCATCTGGGTTACTTTCGATGGAGTTTTGGGCGTGCAGCTGAATCAAGCCTGTGCCGTGGAGATCAACGCTCTGCCTACGCTCTGTGTCTTGCCATCGTTCAGGGCAATACAGGGCCGTGTCACTGCAGTACAGGTCAGATGTTTTATACGCAATGCGGCGGTTCAGGTGATCAGTGCTTCCTGTTCCTATTAGGAAGTCTCCATCCTGGTGCGGGCTGGGCGAACACGTTTTCGGGGAGCTGCTACCGGGTTCAGGCTTTTCTAGGACCTTGGCAATGATAGTTGTGGGCACTTCGTCGGGGTAATTGCCGTGACCTATTGACACATTGGCTCCTCTACCCCGGTTATGTTTCTCCAAGTAGGAACTGATGCGTTCCTGGAATTCCAGGGGCAGCTAAGAAACGAAAGATAAACACACAAAGATGTAAAAGACATTCAAAGGAAAAAGCAGCATTTAAACAAAGATCTTCACAAGTGTGTTGACAAACTTGTCACAGTTGCTAATGTGGTGTTCTTTAATAAACCTCCCTTAATGATTTTCTCCTACACAATAACGTGCTTTGGTTGCCTGTACAAAGGTCACAGCCGATATGATTTTAAAAGGACATTTACAATAAAGCAGTCCAGCCTCATTGAGTAGCAACCAATTTATGGAGTTCAAGGGAAATGCATTGCTTTGTCCATTTAATGACTTGAAATAAAATAAATGAAATTCATGTGTTTTTGTGTTTTGTTCCTAACAAATAGCTCACCTCTCTTACTCTGTCATGAGCCTATGATAAAGATATTTTCTCTTTTATAAAACGTTGTGTGTCCTTCTCTGTTCTATTAGTCTTAGTCTCTTTTTTTAATCCTCACAGTCTGTTTTTCAAATAAAAAAAACCATTCATATATAATTTCTTTGATTTGCTCATGTCTCAGAAAACTGTTCCTGCCAATTACAGACTTTGTGCCTATTAAAGTTGATCGAGGTCAGTAGAAACTGTTCCTGCCCCACTAAGCTCTTTCTTCTTTCTTTATCCTTTCATCTTTTCGTTCTTGCTCTACTGCCTTCTCAACCATAAAGCTCTCATCCCCCCAAACCCACCCGCCTGTCTCCCTGTGCAGTTTTTTTCTTCTTAGTGTTTCTTTCTACCATCAAACATACGAAAAGATATCAGTTCCACAGGGATCGGCTCAGATTCAAATAAAACCACTGCTCTGGGCCTCCAGTTGGGCACTGAATTCATATATACAGTGGTTTGCAAAAGTATTCATACCCCTTGAACTTTTCCATATTTTGTCACATTACAACCA
>NW_013952404.1:9352738-9355147 GCF_001266775.1 Austrofundulus limnaeus | reverse complement strand
TATATACACAGTATATAACTTGCCTTTGTTAAGAAATTGCAGCTTGCCTTGACATGAACTACGCTGCATGTTTAAAGTATGAGCTATTTTTAGCAGCTGTTGACTCTCCCAGAGGGAATAGGGATGGAAAGTAGATGAGGCTGTGAGGGAGGGGTGCGAAAGATAATATACAGTTTATGCTGCGACTAAGCTAGCTCAGCAATAGCTGCCATCTAAATCAAATCTTAATTAACAATTGCAAAGATCTGCAGTGTTACTTCACATGACATAACACACATCTCAAAGTAATCTTTCATTTAGAAAAGTGATGCTGAAGCATAAAACAGACAGAGACTAGAAACGCATATTAATGAAAAAACACTTATTTTACATCTTGGATTATCAAAATTTGGATTTTATTTTGCAAAACAAAGCACAACATTTTAGTTAATCTTTTCCAATTGTTATTATTTTTTGATAATTTGTGTCAAACTTGACATTAATGCATCATACACACTTAAAGTGATTATAAATTTCCACTTTAAACCTGACAAAACATATGGAAGCTCTGGTTTTCACTTGGTAAGAGTGGTACGACTTGCAGTTGTCYTCCATGAAAAATGTTTTTACATAATCTTGTCCACTTTTTACAATTGCTATGTTTCAGACATTTTATGGCAAGAATTCTAGTTTGTTTCAATTTGTTTAATTATAAAATGTAATAAATTAATTAACAGGTCAGAAAAAGAAAAAAAATCCATAAAAATATTTGCATATGCATTGTTTTCTGGAGTTTTTTATTTAGAAAAATGACCACTTCCATTTGCTCCTCTTCAGTGTTGACTCAGTTGTTTTTGCTKGCTTGCAAACCTACAAGTTAATCTTAGCAGAAATGAGTGAAAAACAAACTTTGCTAGTTGACTAGCTCTGCTTTGTTTAGGTCTCCACCTGTCTGTGGGATGCTTGTTTTATATCAAACCAGTCCCTGATTCAATAAAGGTTGGGGACCGCTGCTTTAGAACAGAAACATGGCYGAGGTAGCGTCATGCTGTGGAGAAGAGACATTGTGTTTGTCAATAAATATATACTAAACAGCTTGGAAACAATTGGAGCTACCTGTTCTGGTAATATAATAAATGACTTCATCACCCTCTAAATATTTGTAAACAAAGGCAAGAAGTATAAGAAGAAATTATAAATTACTAATCTGAGTCATGGCAACATTTGCAAAGATGCAACCGAATTCTGTCAAACGCAGACTATGAAAGGCTTTAATATTTGCTACAGAAAGATGTATTTCACATGCCTTTCTAAATGGAAATTACAGAAATATTATTTACAGTAAAAACTTTGCAGAGCTTCGTCAACCTTGTTGCTTACTCCTTTAYTTCTTGTGCATCTGGTGCTAAGTAGTCTGATTATGTATTCAGTATGCACAGCCAGRATGTAGACAGACGACACTTCAGACAGCAGACCTCCATCAGTCTTACCAGAGAGGCTATGAGCACCGTGGCCTTGTCTTATTGTGAAATCCACTGGAACAGCAACACTCCTTTTATACACAACAGTTTCAGCTATATACACTAAGATGCACTCTGTTTTAATTGGAAACATTTTATATGTTATTTTGTACAGCTTAAGACTATTTGCAGTTGTAGCTGTAGTGCTGGGGAGCTCACCTCAGACAACTTGTGCGCTCTGTGGTGAGACTTGGAGCGCTGCAGTAGCTGGGCAGCCAGGTTGCAGTCTTTTCTGGACAGATCCTGTAAAGGGCAAAAGCATGAWCTTTAATCACCACAAACAGTTTTCTGACAGCCTGATGGTTTGTGTACTAAACACAGAGTCTTTTGACGTTTAGCTTGTGAAAAATTAGAAAGAATTTTAGCCCTCTAATTGAGATTTATTAGGTATGTGACCCATCACATCAAAATGAGGATTAAGTCAAATTTGGTGAAAATGACCTAATCATATGTTCAGATTCCTGCCTTTAAAAGCTACATTTTGATACTTAGATGATCCTGATATCATTAGCAGATCCAGAGATATTATTTCATTTGTCTTGTTGGTTACAATAATGGATAAATATTTGGTCTAAATCCTAATTTTATGTCATTTTAATGAGCATTTTTTGATGTCATGGCGGGCGCTGTACCGGTCCGTCGTGGTGAAGAGAGAGCTGAGTCAGAAAGCGAAGCTCTCGATTTACCGGTGAGCTTTGGGTCATGACCGAAAGAACGAGGTCCCGGACACAAGCGGCCGAAATGGGTTTCTTCCGCAAGGTGGCTGGGCTCTCCCTTAGAGATAGGGTGAGAAGCTCAGTCATCCGGGAGGGACTCCGAGTAGAGCCGCTGCTCCTCCACGTCGAGAGGAGCCAGTTGAGGTGGCTCGGGCATCTGGTAAGGATGCCTCGTGGACGCCTCCCTGGTGAGG
>NW_013952404.1:9341735-9345674 GCF_001266775.1 Austrofundulus limnaeus | reverse complement strand
GCATTTTTTGATGTCATTTAAAAAAAAAAGAAACCTCAAATAGTATTTGAATATTGAAATTTCCCAGATAGCTCACAGGCAAAATCTCAACATTTTGAGGCGTTTTTTTTTTTCTTTCCAAAATCTGTGTTTTTGTTGCTAATGCTCAAAAAATTGCTTCAAAAAGGTTTTTTTAGGATAATATTTCAGACAGGTCATTGAAATGATACATTTATAACACATTTATATTTTGACAAAATGTATTTTTTGCAAGCGTTTTAATCAAAACACTATATCTGCCTATTTCTCCACATTCAACTTTTAGACTTAAACCTTGTTTTGATGTCATGGGTCACATATAATCTGTCTGACATAATCTAATGTGTAAAAGTAAAAATYAAACCAGCTAAAATGTTTATATTTGTAAAGCATTTAAAAGAAGCAAAAACTGTCTGTTAATAACTTTAATGATGAGTTTCTCATTTCTCTTTATTACTGAACTTTATATCAGCCTTAATCAGATTGGGCTAAATTTTATTATTTGTTTAAAACAACAGCTTTCAACCTTGAGAACAAGTGGACCATTATCTCTTTTACTGTTCTCACTCCATATTGTTCCTTTTTTATWTTACACTTAAAGTGTTATTGGTCCACCATGTTGTTTTCAGTACTACCTAGCTCGCTTTCTCTTTGGTTCAATCTGTCCTCTTAGAAAGGTCAGTTCTTGCAGCTTTGTAGCCCCCCCTGCGCCTTTGTAACTCCACAGCCCTAACAATACTCACCCAAACATCAGAGCCTTTGTTGTGACAGCTCCATCTCCCCAAGCATTTACCAGGGARTGCTTTTTGAACCTTTTCATTTGGCCAAAAGAGGCTTCGGGAGTATACACTAGGCTTGTTTTTAAGTCATTTGTCTATTTTTTTACATCCTTTCAACATAAACTAGTGTTTTAAGGCTCTCAAKTTTATTATTTTTTATTCATTTTTGCCAGTTGGGGTTATATGTGGCTTGATTTGTATTCGACTAGAGTTATTTAAAAAATGGTCTATGGATACAAGTACAGACAACTCATACAAAATAAGCCTTCAAATAGTTTAAAATACACTTAGACACAATATGGTTGGTTGGCGTTTATCCTTGAACGTAAAAAAATCAACAATAAAAATTAAAATAATGGCAGTTTCTGATGAACAGAAGAGTGCAAGGACTAATGTAGTCTGATCCACAGAATAGGAATGGAGGCTGTTGTATAACATATTGTGATCTCTTTGCACATWAGTAACACAAAGCATCAGTCATCTTCTACTTTAATGTGTTACACTTTTTTTTGGGGGGGGGGGTCATTTTGCATTTTTGGTGTCTCTTTATTTCATTACTGCTGAAAGACAAAGACAAGTAATGTTTTTACCCATTTTTGTTTGTSTTTTCATGTGTCTGTCTTTTAGCAAAATATCTCATGAACCATTAAAAGGATTTTAATGAAACTTCCTGAGCATGAGCATCTATAACTGATAAACCTTTGGAGTTGAGCCAGTGCAACTAACTAACTACAGAAAACACAAAAAATGACTATAATTCAGTCAGTTAAAAAAAAAACACACTAAAATTTGATGTGGTTGTAGCTGAGAGTCATTCACGTCTCATACTCTAAGTCAGCGGTTCCCAAAGTTGGGGTTGGGACCCACAACGGGTTCCCGAAAATAGCTGAAATTAGCAGAAAGCAACTGAAAGAAGCATAAAATGCTTAAAACAGAAGAAGGAAGCTGGAAGACGAACAAAAAAGTTGAAATTAGCAGAATAATAGCAAAAATTGTCAGAATAGTAACTAAAAAATCTGAAAAAAGCTCAAACCAGCAAAATAGAAGCCAAAGAAAGCTGGAATTAGTACAAAGGAGTTACAAAATGCAGAACAAAAGCTACAGCTAGAGGTCCAGAGTTATGAACATTTTCAAAGGTTTTAAGGATGTTTCATTTTGTTTTCTTTTTCTTGTAATGTATGTTTACCAAAAATAAATCTAAAATATTGAAGACAGCTCCATTTATTTTCAATGAGAAATAAATTGCCAAAACATATCTAATTATCTCAAAATATATAATTTTCTGAAGTACCAAAGGTAACAGCTGGATTGTCCTGAAYGAGCTGAATGGTTTGATATATAAATTGTTGTAATAGCACGAAAATTGCGGAATAAGATATGTGCTGAAAAATGAATGAAAAAAATATGGATCTCAGCAGTGTGAATGCTTGATAAGCATTCACACAAAAAATTTTTCATCTTGACACATTCACATTCTTTTTCGCTTCACAGGATATTTTCAGCTTTCCTTGAGAAAATGTCAGTCTACTTGCTGGGGTAGATTGGAAAATTGGCAAAGTACTATGTACCTCAAAAGTACTACTAAGGGCCATAGAGCAGAGGTAGAATTTCTAACTTAACTTGGAGTCTCCAAACAGACATAAAGCCACTTCAAAGTAAGCAAGGCACTAGTTTGCCATGTGCCCTTCAGCTCCGAATCACGCAGCCCTGGCTCCAAGTTTTCCCCTCCCTGAAGAAGAAGCTCATTGATTTCTGTATAATCACTATAAAACACCCAGTGGCTCAGAGTTAATTCCTCTATCTGCTGTGACACCTTGAAGCCCAAATATCCAGGATGTTGCAGATATACAGTTAGCATGACGCTGAGGCGAGATCGGGTCAATAGAGAAGGCTGCCAGTGTGATCGGAGGAAGTGTTGGTAAACAGCATTTTGAAGAGTTGTCATTTCTGCCTCCAAATTCAATGACTGTTTCAACGAGGCATGATTACTGACCAAGCAAAGACGGCAAACACTTGATCTTTTTTACCCCCTCGAATGCCGCAGGCTGCTAATTTGCCGTCCTGCAAGAAAARGATCATTCCGGGGGTATTTCACGCCCCACGTTAGTTACTGAATCCTTGTTCGAGCACACAAACGTGATGTTGAAGCTCTTAGAACATYATGAACTCACGTTGTCCTCTCTGAGTTTATTAATGGTGATCTTCGCCTCCATTAGGTGGTTGTTGAGAAGAATGATTTCTCGGCTGAGGGCTCTCTTTTCCTCTTCGTGGTGCTGAGACTGCAGTACAGAATAAAAAATGGACAAGGTACAGTAAAAGAGGAATTGGAGACAACCAAATAAAAACAGGATGAGTCAGAGAGAGCAGATGGAAAAAGTGAAAAAAAAATGATACAGGGTTAAAGGAAATAGCTGAGATAATAGGAAGGATGTGGAAGCTAAAGCTGGAGGAGCTGCAAAAAACAAAAACAAAACTAAACTAAACAAAAAAATAACCAATAAGATGATATGAGAGAGAGAGAGAGAGAGCCTGAAAAATGAAAGGAAGAAAGCCTTAAGTCAGTATGAGTTTGAAACTGGTGCTGGCAGCAGGTCTTAATTAAAAGAAGATTACACTTGCCAGAGCTCATATCATATCAATTACTCTGGGAGTAGAAGGAAAAGGCAGGGAGGGAGGAGGAAGCAGAGATAGAAATGAAGGAGAGCGAGGGAGAAAAGGCAAAGGAAACACTTACTCCTTTTTCAGCGATTACTGTTAAATAGATGGGAAATGACTCTGTTGGAGTGACATTTGAGCCCCTCTAACAGTGGAGTGTAATGATGATGATGTCTGCTAGTTAACTTATCTGTCATTTTCTTTTACGCACATTCATCTCAGGAGCTCACGGGATTTGCGACGGCTATTCATAGAGAAAACGATTGTGTTGCCCTGTCATGTTTTCATACATACTGGTTTTGTTTGAGTCCATTAAAAAACGTTCGCAATCTGAGACYATAAACCCAGATACTGAGTGCTTTTTGTGACGTTTCCGTGGGGTTTGGGGAGGATTGGTTGTGCAGTCCAGGTGTTTTGTGGAGTTGGAAAAATATAATGCATGTGGATTCTGTGTGTGTGTGTGTGTGTGTGTGTGTGTGTGTGTGTG
>NW_013952404.1:9327726-9339273 GCF_001266775.1 Austrofundulus limnaeus | reverse complement strand
AAAATTGCATTAAAATATTTATAAATCAGCTTGAGGTTTATGTTGTGTGTGTGTGTGTGTGTGTGTGTGTGTGTGTGTGTGTGTGTGTGTGTGTGTGTCACTGTCAAACGTGTTAGCGAAGCGGAGCAGCGTCAGCATTTCCTGCAGAAAGTCAGGCTTATTTCCAGGTGCAGGTTGAGCCACAGGACGCCCTCTTTATCACTGATTCAGTTTGGAGGGTTCAGGAATGGGATCGGAAAGCGTAGCCGTGGTGACAATGGAGTTCAACTCAGAAACAGAGTTGCARTATTTTATTTTTTTGCTTTTTGTGGCACTTTTTAGCTGTTACAGTCACGAGAGTCGGCGTGCGTGCTGGAGAGGTTAATCGTACGCAACGTGGGCAAGTATGTGAGTCAGCTTCTAAATCTGAAGCCATAATCCTCAACAGGAAAAGGATGAAAAGTTTCCTCTGGGTTAGAGGTGAGTCTGTGGCTCAAGCGGACCAGGTCAAATATCTCAGTGTCTGGGTAATGAGTGATGCAAGAGACGTGGGCCGATGAATCGTTTGCAATAACGAGAGCGCTGGTGGTAAAGAAGGAGCCACAGCTGAAAACGGTGCTTCCCTACCTTAAAGAAAATTTGTTTGCCCCACAAAGGAGTTTCCCTTAATATAAAATGTAAATAGTTTATTTACTTAGCTTGCCACATGGTTTTGTTCCATTTTTCAGCTACTTTGACAATTTTAAATGGAATTTAAAACAGCTTTAAGTGGTTCATTCTGTTTTTTTTTTTGTTTTGTTTTACTCATTCACAGTTATAGGGCGACACAGGCCGACGCCCTACATTTGTCAGTGGAGTGATCATATTAATATACACTCAGGCTGTTGAATTGTTACCAGCTTCTTCAAACAGTTTCATTGGGGCATTAAATATGATGTACTATGGACAGTTTCTGTTGGTTTTAGTGTATTGATGCCAACAATAGGTCTAACGTGAGCTCTTTAAATGCAGGGATAGTGTTCAGCAAAACTTGTGTTCAGTGGAGGAGATATTCTGTTTAGAAACGTGTTTGGAGCAGACAGAGCAAACAGAACACAGAAAACTGAGGACAGAGGAGAAATGAAAATCTGGACTTTTTTGCCAAGAAGTTGGGACCATTTTCAACCTAATCTGTGGTGACTGTGTGTTACTGTGTCAGCTCTGTGCTAATAGAGATGCAGTCTTGAAATCATCTTGAACTTTGCTGATTCTCAGTGCCTCCCTGAGTTTCTTTCTTTTGTTTTCTGCTACAGCAGCTTTTAATTAAAACCTTTAAATGTATAGTCTACGTTAAAGGTTCTGACTCCTTTACAAARCTGACAGTTTTATTATTTACTGATTGTTTATTTCAGGCTAGTTGTATTATGAAAAAATAATCAACACATGAAAAGTTCCTTTTATTTTCCCACTGCTCTCGACCTCACACACACACAGACTTGCTCAGAGAGCAGTAAATATAAAACACGCCGCAGAGCAACAGCTGACAAATGATGCACTCGCTCGGCCTCTAACCCTCCTCTCCTTTAATCTCTCAGTCGAGAAGGTTGTATAAAAAAAAAAAAAACAGAGAAGCAGACCCAATCCAATATGTGGCAATTAATGTCAGTTTAAGGACCAGGCCAGTTTTAATATTTAAATCCTATTCTGTAAAGGTCTTATTAAGCAGCTGCTGTGACATGCACCACCCTGCTGCTGTTTGTAATCCGGGCCTCTCCTACAGTTTGGGATGCTGATGGGAGAAATGGACCACCGTCTTTACATTTTATCAGGATCTTTACATTTTGTTAGATCAGATCAGAGGAAATGTTCTCCCTGATCACCAAGTCAATTTCCATGTTAATGTTCTTGTTCACAACAGTTTTGTGTTTAAACATTCACTTTGACACAAAGCTGACACTATCCTGACTTCTATGTTTTATGCCCACCTGCTGAAAGTCCAATATTTGCATTTTTTAAAATTTTTCTTTTAAACTTTAGTTTAGTCTTAAGCACACCCTAAGGGAAATAATTGTTCAGCTGCTAATTGTTGCCGTGTGTCCATAGCCTGCACTGTGACTTTGTTCCTGTGTGACATTGGCTCTAACAGGTTCATCCTGGGCTGTTTCATTGATGAAAGCGTGTTGAAAAGGAATTAAAATGGATTAAAACAGTGGCCGTTCTAACACTCGGAGAACAAACAAGAGCAAAACCCACTAAAACTGAGAGGGCTTCTTTGGTCTTGGGTTGTTTCTTCATTTGGCAGATATTTTCTCCAATATCGAGATGGAAACATTAGTTAGAGCAACTCTAAATGCTTGAGCATGCATGCAGCAGAGTGGTTATCTTCAGTCCAAACTGTTGTCATGTAGTTCCACAGTGATGGAACAAGCTAAATTGAACAAAATCAAAAATATCCTCCCTTAATACTCTCTTTTTAGAGCTGCCAACTAACACTAATTTGCACTTCTGTACCTTTTGTCTCATGTTCAGTTAGTTAATTAGGTTGAAATAGGTGCACGACTCAGTGGATCTGCCACAATCTCTGACTTTACTTAAGTTAGAATGTTTTGTTTCCTCATTTCTAAACCTCTAAAAACTTCMGAACTTTATTTCAATGCACAAAACCCTGCTAATTGACTAATTAGAGAAATAAACATCACAGCAGCTTCAGACACCTTAAATCCTGCTGTTGCAACATATTTAACATCCAATTAGCAGCATCCAGAAAAACTGCTCTGTGAACGGCCTTAATGATAGAAGGTCCAATTTTTTATTTTGCTGAGATGATTTTTTCATCCTAATTTTTATTTTTAAGATTGAATACATCACAAAACTTGAATTAAAAAAAAAGAAAAATAGACATTTTTGAGAACAAATTGAGCTCAGCGAAAAAGATCAAAACTGATTTTAGTTTCTTTTTCTTTTTTTTGCACAACACACCTGCTGGAAGAAATTCAGCTATTTCTAGGATTAAAAACAGATCATATAATAAACACAGCAAAAATGCCAGTGTTAATTTAACACCCACAGTGTTAATTTTAACACCAACAAAGTGTCTATATGTGTCCACACATATWAAATAATATTTTTGAAAGTGTTCAATTTTAACACTCAATTTTTTGTTAATTTAACACCAACCAGTGTTTAATATTCAACAATTATTGGTGTCACATAAACATAAAAATAGTGTTAGTGTTAAAATATAGTATTACCAGTAACTCCGTCCAAGGTTAAATATTCACCAATACTGGGTGTCACATTAACATTTCAACAGTGTTAAAATAAAATATTAAAAGTATCACCATCGTATTATTATTAACAAAGGAAATTGTGGTGTTATGAAGGTTTACAGACACCACAAGAGTTAATATCAAACTCTCAGTAGTTAGTAGAGAAGTATAATGGAGTCACTCTTCTTCACACACCAGGACAGACCTCTCACTCAGGGTGTCGATTTTTGGCCAATAACATAAACTGAAAGTTGAACAACTTGATCAAACTGAACAAGAAAACTAACCAGAACAACTAATTTTTACTCTCCTAAACTTCTTTAATAGTCATAAACATGCAAAAACAGCATTTCTGCAAGATTTCTCAGCAAGGAATGCTGGGTAAATACTGGTCTGTCTGACATGAGGTGGAAGAGGGTGGGGCTTTTCAGAATGCTTCTGTCAACACTGCATGGTGTTATATAACACTGTTAAGTGTTACGTAAGACTTAACTGTGGGCGGAGCTTATTTAACACTGTCCAGTGTTGAGACAACACTGAGGAAATCAACACTGTGAATTAACGCCAACACTGGGTGTGAGTGTACTCAGAAAGTGTTAWAATAACACTAGGTGGTGTTAAATCAACACCCAAAAGTTTAACACTGAAATTTTAACACTCCTGTTTTTGCTGTGGATTAGCCATATTTTCTGTTTTATCAAACTGCTCTGAACATGTCTCTATTTAAAGCCTTGCAGGTTGCAAGTTTTTACGATTCGTCGTTTAGTAGTTTTAAGCTTCGTGGCTTTGTTTTTGCTGTAAGCTTATATAAATCTGCCATAAATTTTAAAGAGATGAACAATGAGTCTGTGTGACTTCAAATGCAGCAAATAAAAGTGGAAAAACTAACATCTTTAAAGCCAAAGAGGACGCTCTTGTTGCTTCTGACATTATTAATCCAATAAATCTTCCAATAAACCGATGCTACATCCACACAAGAACAGGCTACAGAGTCTAAGAAGGAACAGAGGAGTCTTAATAGGCTTAAAARGATGAATATGATCTTGTACTGTCTTATCTGGAGGCTGGGAAGAGGGGGGAAACGGTGTGACCAGAGGAAGAATCCCAGCTGTGCAAACTGATTTAAACTATCTCCTCCAGTCACAGCGTGTTGGATACACAAGCTTTCTCAACACTTTCCTTATCAGTGGGCTCCACACATAAAAGAGAACAGCATCTAGGAAAATTAATATGCAAATTAAGACAATCGTGTCCTAAAGCGGCTGACCCTGTGGAGGAGGAGGCTCTTTGTTTCTCACCACACGCCCGTTTAGTGGATCAAAGTTTTGGCTTTCTCGTCTTTTGATTGTAAATGAAAGCCGTTTCTTCGAACTATCAAACGATTTCACAAATAAATCCTGGTTTTGGAAATAAATCCATTATACATAATGTTGAAGACTGCTGTATTTTTTGGTTTCATCCATTTTTGAGATGAAAGATTTGTTGAAGTGAAAGAAGTTTTGTAAAACAAAACAAAATGTCAGATTTCTGGATCCCTCCAATAGCATTATTATTTTTTTCTTACTTCCGCTGAAGATTTGGCCTTTTCACTGGGCAATAAATGAAGCCTAAATCCCACGAGATGCAATTACAGAGCGCTGTGGTTCAGAGAGGAGAGCAGAACACTCTCCTACATTTTAAATAAGCTCTTATTTTGGCGAGGAAGAGGAGCGAGGTACGTCTGTAACCTTGTTACCAAGGGCTTTTACATCGAGACACCAACAAAAACCACTGACCTGGACAAATCCTCCACAAAGTGAATTGTACTTTGCAAAAACAAGATGCTGAAAAGATCTTTTTGTTTTATGTAGTCAGTCGCTGTCTATTTGGATTTATTTGTCCTCAAATCAGCATCACCTCCACCACAGATGATTTTGTGAATCCCGAGTTTTGCTGCTTAAAGTTGGTTAATAGCAGGAATTTGTTGCCTGCAWAGACCTGCGTGCTGCTCACTGAAGAGTGGTTAATTCTTTCAAAAAGTAGCAAAGCTTGTATAACATTTTATTGCTTTTTATAGTCTTTTCATTCTCATTTGGGTGCATTTTTTGCCTCTAGTTCTGGGAGATTCTTGTACTTTCTTAGTTTCACTTCTTGTTTGTTTTCTGTCCTCAGAATTTGTTCAGGTAAGTGTGAAACCTTTGTTAGATGTACACAGAATACTGCCACTGGAAAATCCTTAAGGTGTTTTAAATATAAAGTTCAATTTTCTTTATTTGTTTATGCATAGCATCCCACTTCCTCTAAATGTAAAATATTTCTCATTAGGCATAATCCCAAATCATGATTAGTCCACTCTCAAGTCCAACCGAGGTCAAGCTCCATTAGTTAAATTTGTTTTTATTTTTTGCAAATTTTGAGTAAAAAAAAACAAACCTGTCTTAATACAATATATAATGTGATAATGTGCTTTACTGTTGGTAATGGTATTGTTATCACCAGTGTGATGATAATGGTATTGTTTGTATCTTTGTGCATTTGTTGGTTTTTCTGTTGTGTAAGCAAATTATCATGAACCAGTTTAATCAATAATCTGTAACTGGTTAATTTCTGAAGTCAACTTGACTCAAGATGACTGCCACAGCTAAACAAGACACAAAACTGGCTATGACTTCAGTCGATTTTACAATTATTGACTTAAACCTTGGTGTAACAGTAGCCGAGACTCATTCTCAGCACTGCAATGTCATGTGCAATTGTGCTATTGTCAAAATTTCACCAAAAAGCCCATTTTTTTTCGATTCAGCACAAGGTGATTTTAGTTTATTACTGAAATGTTGGGATATTTTTAGGATCGTTTTTGAGGTGTTATCTGTTTTAATGTTTTGTTTGCTTGCAGGATGAAGAAATCACAGCAGCTTCTGTTCACTTATCTCTTTAAAGTAATCAAAGGATTTATAGAAATAGTTGTAAAGAGATTATTGGTAGACTGCGGATGGGGGGAGGGTTTAGTGAATGTTTATAAGTACCTCCCAGCACAAGTGCTTAACGATGAAGTGATCTTTCTCCTCGTTAGGAGGGTGGGTATCGAGTAAGCTTTAATTAAGCTTGATGAGCTTGATTTTCTGCCGGTTTCAGGGAGGCTATTAGTTGTCTTTGAAAGACTTTTGTGAGTTTTAAAAACAAAGATTTCCTGCCCAGTGAACAACTGCTTTACCTAGCCCAAAATAAACATGCATAAACAGCTTTATATAACGCAGCATGGACAATTAAATCTGGGGGTGTAATTTACATTCAACTGTAATGATTGTTTAAAGTGTCTGTAGCTGGGATCTTTGAAGTTTGGTTCATCCTAAAGTCTGCACAATGAGTTTTGGGCATCACGGACGTTCAAAAACACCTTCTTGAATAACAATTGTATGCAAATTTCTGCTTGCAGCAGCACTGCCTGGGAAGAGGCACAAGATTAATTTGAACTATTACTTTACTGATGCACCAAGCACTGATGGCACAGCCTAAGCTGTATTTCAGCAAGGGGATGTTTTTTTTTAAATTTTATTCCAAGTAATGACAGATAATGTCTCATTTTATCCATGCAGACAGCTTCATTGGCTTTGTTCAGATCATAACATAGACCCGTTTCCTGCTGACCCACACTGAGCACTTCCTCTTGATGTCATTACAGTCGACAACTTGTCAGTTATTCCAGGTGGTAATCTGAAGCTTTGCTCTTCATGATTCAGGTTTATTCTTTGTTTTTTTATCTTTTCTGTTGACCTTCCTGGTTCAGGTGTTTCAGAGCTTTTAATTATATGTCTTATTTGATTTGAGCTGCCTTTGTCACCGCCTGCCTGGCTGCCTTCTACAAAGGAACACATCCCCCCTTGAAATGTCATTGCATGACATGACATCAAAAGAAATGGCAATTCCAATGAGGCCTCCTCTAAAAAAATATATATATATTTTTTTACCATCTCCTGCTACCAAGAGCGGTTTGCTACAACGAGGTTTTTCTGCTCAACTGACAGTCCTTTTGAAAAGGCAAGAGTTTTCAAAATCATCTTCACAAAACTAGAATATGCTGATGAGCTGATGATAGGAGGACCCTGAAGGCTTTTATTTTATTCGTCTGTGACGGAGCAATATGAGATAAAGTTAGAAATTGTTGCCTTGTGCTTGACTCCTGTGGCAATTTATTACAATTACTGGCTCACTAATCCACTGTAAATAACTTGTTTTAAGAAAAATCCATCTGCTCGATCTACATTAATCCACATTAATCTACATTAGCCACAAATCAAATGGTATAGTTGCAAAGCATCATAGCATCTTTTCACTATTATTCCTAAAATATGCTTAAAATGCAAGTGAATTTAATTGTATCAAATTTGACCACAGCAACTACTTGTCAGTTGTTCTCTCTTTTAACATTTTTTTAATCAACCAACAACTAAAATACTCTTTCTCCCCACTAAGGTCTAAATAAAACTCAACATTCATAAAGTCAACATCAAAAGGATCTAAAAGCTGACAAACAAACCTTAAAGTGTCTTTATGTTTAAAGTCTTTTGAAGTGGGGTTCTGAGGGAAGGTCATGAACAATTAGTATCTCACCTGTTGATAATAGCTACATGTACCACGTTAATTTGTAAAAGGAGTGTTTTCTTCTAATCAGATTGATGAGTTAATGGGATGCTATAACAACAGCTGGCTGCAGCATATCTGATGGTGCCTGGAGGCAGAAAAATTAAATGTTTCTGACAGAATAATGTGATGCAAAAAGTGAAAGTGTAAAGGTTTATAAAATAGAATTAGGAACAACTGCTATTAAACTTATTTTTGTGTGTGTGTGTATATATATATATATATATATATATATCCACCAAACTAGCGGTGGCAACAGTTAGTGAACACCTGGTGGAACTGCACTGTTGAGCTTGTAATACTTACTTCTCAGTTCAATCCTTTCCAGATTAAAATAATGTCTTCATTAAAGAAATGTATTTTTGGAAGCCAAGGAGACCACCCTCTTACCATCCTCATTCGACAGGTTGTAAATGGCATTAAGCATTGTCCTGATGCATCTCAGTAATCCAGGTAAAAAATCAAAAGGAAAAAAATTGTATAGGTCTTCTGGACGGGTTCTTCTTTAATGAAATGTTTCGTCTCTCCTCCAAGAGACTTCTTCAGTCTGAGAGTTTCAGGCAAAATTCAGGCTTTTGAGTCCTGCCTCCAGGTGACTGATATCATCATCACATGGCTATCGTTCACACCTAATTAATACCTATTGTTAACAGGGGGTGGAGTGATACTGCCAATGGCAGCGCTGTAGGAGGGGGACAGCTGAAAACGGAGGCCCCCACCTCTGTTTAATGATGGACGGTCTTTCTTCACAAAAATGGCTTCTTTTACTCCTCTCTCAAACCAACGTTCCTCCCTATCAAGAATGAGAACATCCTCATCTCTGAAAGAGTGACCGCTGGCCTGTAAATGAGTGAAAACTGCAGAGTTCTGGCCATTAGATGTAGCTCGTCTGTGTTGGGACATTCTTTTGAACAGTGGTTGCTTTGTTTCCCCGATGATGTATAACTGGTCGCAGTCCTCCTGGCACTTAACAGCATATACAACATTGCTCTGTTTGTGCCGGGGCATCGGATCTTTGGGGTGAACCAGGCTTTGCCGTAATGTGTTTTGGGGTTTGAAAGCTACTGGGACATCATGTTTAGAAAATAAACGTCTCAGTACTGAGACGTTTATTTTCCTGTAGACAGGAGAAAGAAGCACAAGTTGTCAGTCAGTCACTGAATTTAGGTTAATGTTCTGATATTCTAACAACTGTCAGTTTTAGCACACAGCACCACAGATTCTAATGAGATTAAATTCCTGATCACTGTAGAGCCAACTCATATTTTGTGCTCATCTACCTCACAGCTGTAACAAAAAAATTGTGCTTAGAAAAAGCCTCCACCTAATATAATTGGACAGCTGCAGCAGAGCTAACCAGATCAACCGTTAGCTGTAATACTTTTCTAACAGGGTTGCATGGCAGCTAAGACCAATTACTTCGGACATTGATTGTGCAGCCCATCTTTGATCGTGTAATTGCTCCATGAGAGACGAGAGTGCTTCTGCTGCAGAGCAGGTGAGCTGGAATTGATTACAGGGGGACTTCCAATTTCTTCCACGAGACACAGAACAGAGAGCAGGAATGTTATCATTGCTCATAAATTATCTAGCTGATTTAATATTGTGTCATTTGTACCAGCTCTGCATCTGCAAGTCTGAAGCACAGTCATTTGTTATTGTCTCTTAGTCTGCATCTCTGCAGTTTTCAACTTTATTTTTAGTTTCTTTTTTACGGTGGTTTCTCAGCACAGCTCCAAACATTTAATAACTGATTCAGGTGTGAGATCATGGGTGTAGATTACAATGGATCAGTCTATTTCTACACATTGTTTATTGATTCTAAAAAATAAAAAAAAATAAAAAAGTTTATTGTGATTTATACCATTTCTTAGAATGGAAGTTGGATAAACTTAATGACACATTTGTTAAATTAAAAATGAGTCACAGAAAATCTAACGTGGATTTGATACCAAGACATGAACCATATTGTCCTAGCTTTTAGCTACTGTTTTCCTGATTTTAGCTTTTAGCTATTTGTTTTTGCTTTTAGCTACTGTTTTGCACTTTTTAGCTTTTATCTTGTCAGGATTTCTGTTTTTCCTTGGTTTGTTAATAACCTCTTGTTAGGTATGATAGGTTTATTTCTTTTTTAGTTATTATGTTTATGATTCTTATGATTCATATTTGATCAGTTTGTTGTGATTCCTTTGTGCCATCTACTACTTGTGTCCATTTCTGTTCTCCGCAGTAGCCTACCAATCACAGCTGTTTCCAGTTTCATTTAGCCACAGCTGCAGCCACTCTTCCCACCATCCTCAGACCATAGAATGGACTGTTAATTTCTACAACACATCCATGTTTTTCTTGTGTTTTTTGCACTTATTCTGAGTTAGTAAGTTTTTGCGGTCAAAACAACTTTTTTATTTGTTTAAAAAATAAAAATTAAGTTTGTTTTATAAACTCCTCAAGTCCATCTGCATTTGGAATCCAAACCTCGTGCTAACCGTGACATACTCTTACTATTGTTCTGCTAATTTTAACTTTTTGGTAAAAAAAAAAGATTAATCTTTGTCTCTACAGATATATTTAGAATATTTGAATTTACTTCTATATTAAATTGTTCAGAATAGAGTTGCTGCCAAGACAACAACCTTCTCTTGCAGAATTTCTCAGGATGTAATTTAAAGTTTCAATCTAAAGCAAATTTAAACACGTGTTTCCTGGTAACTGCAGGACTTTGTGTTCTGGACTAAACGATTCCAGGTCAGAATTGAGGTCAAAGCTGTTCGGCTGTCTGCGAGCAGAAGTGTGCAAAAGTAGGTGGCTTACAAGTCTCCTTTATGCAACTTTTATTGGAGACTCGTTGAGGTCTCTGTGGTACTTACAGACATCATTAGGATTCTGCACTTCCTCCTCATATCAGTACAAACAGGCACCGCGGTCAGGAAAAGTAGTAGTGAGGCAGAAAACCTTTTCACACAATAATGAAAACTGAACATGCAGCTGAACATGTAGCAACAGCCTGACGATGCAATTTGAATTTTAAAACAGGGACATTTTTCAGCTGAAATACATTGGAAATCTTAGAAATAATATGCAAATGTTCAGCATTAAACACTGATAACCARTAAAAACTACATGATGTGACTGGATTAAGAGTGTTTTTATTGAGAATCTGRGCTTTTCAAGAGACTTATTTATTATAGATCAGGGGTGCCCAAACATTTTCCCTGAGAGGGCCAAAATTAAAATCAATCTGAGGGCCGCGGGCCAAATGCAATAATATAAGAAATGCTCAATACTTAAGTAAAGTTGTTTTATTTTTTATGATTAAGCTAGCAGCCAGTGTGGTTGCCCACATTCTTTTTTATCAGCTCATGGACATGAAGAAAATTCAACGTATGCTCAGGCAGCAAAGACTCATGGGACTTTTCATAATTTAAAATTTGAGTATATGTGGTCTTAAAAGGTGTGCAAATCTTGATATGGGCTTAAATCTAATCTAAATGTCTCTTGTAGTTACTTGTATTTTATATTTAATCTTAACATAATTCAACACATTCTCACTCCCGAGTCGTCACATATTGACGTTTTTCAAAGGTCCCTTTGCGTCCAATTTTGACGCATCAGGTACCCCCCTCGCGTCAGTCCTTGCCGCCCGCGGCTTTTCCGGGTTGCGCCACCAGGGGTCTTTGGGTCGGGGGTCTGAGGTTAACAT
>NW_013952404.1:9310594-9325767 GCF_001266775.1 Austrofundulus limnaeus | reverse complement strand
CTTTGGGACGGTACTATTTGTGCATTTTCTACACTTTGAAAAATTACGACAACAGATTCCGCCCCATCCCGTCAAAATATGACGCAAGGGGGGTACCTGATGCGTCAAAATTGGACGCAAAGGGACCTTTGAAAAACGTCAATATGTGACGACTCGGGAGTGAGAATGGGTTGCATAATTACAATCTAACAACCAGGACAACTGCTGGTGGGCCAAATCAAATGGCTTGGCGGGCCAATGTTGGCCCGCGGGCCCCACTTTGGGCACCTCTGTTATAGATGTTAGTTTGCCATAATTGGTTATTGATTATTTTGAAAATAGAGTAAAAAAATGGCATCTAATAACCTCCTGGTGTATTTATTGAATGTGATTTAATAAAATAAAAAATAATAATAATACACGCAAATGAAGCTAAATTGTATGAAAAAGACACTTTGCTCTCAAAAGCTGTCTTGTCTTGCAGTCATACATCTGTTGCTTTTGTTTGCCAATATAAAACATTGCTTCATCTTAACTCCATTCATATACAGTTCTCTGTATCTCATGCCTGCTTGTCTCTTAACTGTGTTTCCACACATTCTTCTATAATGTGACTCTTTCTGTAAGTGTCCATGCGTGTCCTGAAAGGCACTTTTTAAATAAAATTATTATTATTATTATTATTATTATTATTATTATTATTATTATTATTATTATTATTATTATTATTATTCATTTCCTTGACTTTGGCCTTAAAAACTAAAATGCTTTGGATGTTTTATGCTTTTATTGCTATCATAAAACAATCTTGGTCATTAAAAAATGATCTTCTTTGCTAAAATTATTTAAAAGTTTTTCAATGTCTGCGTGACTGCTCTAATCCAACTCAGAGAAATAAATCTGAAAATGAGTAGGGATGGGCATAAAAGGATCTGAAAAACGCTGAACATCAACAGGAGTTCTGTTAGATTCATCAGCAAGAAGTGATTTGAAATGTTAGATTCTGTAAAATAATTAATTATCAAGCATATTTTCCTACCATCCGGCACATCTTGTCTTCTAAATCCTGGTTGATCCTCTGGATCGCTGCATAGCCACTTTGGATCCTTAAATAAAAAAAATAAATAAAAATAAACAATTCATTTTTTATCATCAGTGTTGCTTTTAGTCTTTGGATCAGTAATTATGATTAAACTGGACCATAAGGTGCTTTTGTTTACTTGTTTTTGTATGTTTTATGACTGCACTTTTCAAATTTTGGCTCGTGTGTAAATACAGTCTCCGAGGCCTGAGAGTGTTTATAAAGCAGCCTTTATGGCTCCATTACCTGAACAGAAATGGAGCGGGTGGGATGTGGGGGCCATAAACAAAACAACAAAAACATAAAATACTTTGCAAAAGAGATGTGAGCCGATAAAGGAATGTAAATGAAAATAACGGAGCAACACTTGAAGAGAGAGGCTGACACTGGAAAGGGAGGATAAATATAACTCATGAAAACCTTCCACCATGCTGTTCGTTATTTAAGACGTCTCAGCTTCTCCTGTCCTGATCTGAGTCTGTCAGGCTGCTCGTCTTCAGCAGAAAGGAGAAAATTAAACTCAACTAACAAGGAAATGAAAAGAGTTTGAAAGGCTTGACTTGATACAACAGAATCCCTGGAGCTTTTATTTACTACTTAATAGCTACAGACAAAAATAAATAAAGTGGTTTAAATAGAGTGTTTATCTTATTTCAATGTACTRAGGCTGCAGAAACGCAAAGGTTTGTTTCACTATGTGAGTTACATTATTTGTAAAATCATCCATCAAAGATGGTAAATTTTATATCATGCAAAAGCCCTGGCTAAAATGTGTTGACAAATGAGTCAAACTCATATATGTTGTATAAAAAATGTTTAGTATTTTAACAGGACTCTAAGACAGGGTGTGCTTGCTAACAAGTTTCTCCAAAAATCGGTTTTAACAGAGAGTTGTAATTGATTTATTTTATGGGTTTAGGGTACTTTGTGAGAGATTTCTTTCAGACTTTAGCACTAATGTCCTTTAAAGCAGTGATTCCTAAACTTTTTATTTTTTGCCCCACAAAACAGCTGCAGCATTGTTATCAGACTGATTAAACAAAATGTTCATTATGTTAATTTAATTGATTTCTAAGAACACTAATCACATTATTTTGTAACAAAGAAAGCAAAGAAAATGTCATTTTTAAATTAGACTAATTCTGAAAATATTTTCATGACCCCACCTTGATGTTTCAGGACGTGCAGTAGAGCGCCAACCCCAACTTTGGAAACCACTACCATTACCATATAACTCCTCATGTTTAAGATGTTCCTGTTACTACACTTCTTCTCTCAGGCTAAAAATAACAGTGAATTGTCTGGACTCAGTATGTTTTGTGAATGGCTCTTAGCTGCTACCGCATCAAATCTTAGCTCAGTATCTGTACAACTGACTGAGTTCAGCCTTTTTTTGTGTTGGCAAATACTGATGAGCTGCGGCAGCCATCTTGAATTGGGTAGATGTAAATTTAACGATTTCCTTCTGAAAATCGAAGTAAAATTTGGTWACAGATGCACACGTGAACAAACTTTTTTGACCACCTTAGTCTTTCAGCAGCAGGTGATAAAGAATTAAAGTAGACATATCATGCATCATTATGTAGGAGAAGCGCTTATAGAGATATAAGGTTTTCTATATCTTAAATCCCTCCTTTTTGCATTTAAATCATTCCGTTGGTGTCTTATTAAAATGGAACTACAATGCTTTGGTCTGAAATCCTTATTCTAACTTTAACAGCCCCTCTTTCTTCCCTTTTCTGGAGTTTGCCTCAAAGCAGCTTGTTTTGTTGCTGTTCAAGCCCCCACCCTCCAGTTAGCTTGCAGAAACGTTTTATTTACAATTTAATTAAAAGATGTCAGCAACAGAGGACTTGTCCATCCAGTCTTACATGTTGGAGCCAGAGTCGGACCCAGAGCCAGGAGGAAATTGTAGTTGGTAAGTCCAAACCTATTTTGTCAATTCCATCATAGATAATTTGTCGTTATAGACCCAGAAAACGTCAAAGAAAATAGAGAAAACTGAACAGGCTGAAAAATGTGACCCAAATAGAATATAAATGTATATCTATGCAGCACCAGGAGAGACTAAATGCAACTTTTCTGCATTTAACAGCTAAAAAAGCAGATTTTGCACGATCCGTCCCCTTTCCTGTGAGCAGCAGTGTGAGTAAACTGCATGTATGTGTTTGGATTTTTAGAGAAGCTTGCTGTCTCTGCAGCACCATGTATTCCATACTTTTTTGTAAAAATCATGRTGGTGGTGTAACGCGGTCGCACACACCTGCGCAGCTTCTCCGTGAACTTCTCCAGTTCCTCCTGGGCACGCCGCAGCTCCGTCTCCAGGTACTGCCGGGTGGAGTCGAACTCCGTTTCCACCATCTCTAATTTGTGGGTTGTGTACGACAGGCGCTTCCGAAGGTCATCTTTGTGGTCATGGAAAGTACTGAACAGATGGCAGGGAGAGGTTGGAGAACAGGAGTTAGGTGAACATTCACAGGGTCCAGCAGAGAGGACGAGAGGACATGTGGGACAGACAGGCAGTAAAGGGTCACGTGTTTGTGTGAGCAGGAGGAGAAAGACGACAGGTGGATGAAGCGCAGCTGGACTACAATTCAATTTGGAGGCAGACAAGGCCCAGCCGGGCCAGGAGAAAACTGGGGGAGGAGGAGGAGATGGATGGATGGATGGATGGATGGAGGAGGAACACTAATTTCCTATTCACATGGAGGGAGCAGAGCTGGGAAAAAAAAGATCTCCCACTGGTGTAATGGTGAATTTTATTACACAACTCTCCTATCGAATTTCTGAAAGAGAACAAATGGATTTCTGCCCCAGAACACAATGTTTGGCAATTTATAGAAGAGGGTTTGGAAAATATGAGATGGTTCACAGATATTTTTTTGTAAAGAGACAGAAAGCAAAAAAAGAGCCTGAGACAGACTGAGTGGCTGGAAAAGTTCTATCATTTTAATGTCAGCAGCAACTTATCAGACATGAAGCGTTATTACTTTGAACGTTTGATGCAGGTTTTGGGGGTGGGGGGGGACGACACACTGACAAGATGACTGAGGGAATGAGTGTGGTAATGAAAGGCTGGAGCTTTGCAGCAGAGGTGAGTGTTTGAGGAGATTTAGCTTTTAGCTGGACTGATGGATGCTCTGCTCTCAAACTGTCTCSATGCAACAAGCACCATCCCTCTACCACCATTACCTATGAGAGGCTGAGATATATGTCATTATGCTTAGAGGTCATAGAGGTCCAACTGTTTGGGCATGTTTGTTGTACTTGCATCATCTCAGTGGTATGAAGAAAGCCCCTCATTGTTTGGCATGAAGACCATTCACAACCTAAATCTTATAACTCTAATAACACCCACTTCAAAGTGCTCTTTTTTAAAATATAATCCTGTTAGGTTTTTTTTTAGCAACAAACCCCCCTCGCAAAAAAAAATCAAAAAACAAAACAAGTCAGAGAAGTTGCTAGATGATATGTCCAGCATGGTCAGGTCTGTACTATTTTAAGGTCCTGGTTTTGGTTCCTTTGGATTAATATAAGCTGGGGTATTTTAGGTTATTACCTCTACCAAGGAGGTTATGTTTTTAGTAGCATTGGTTTGTTTGTCCGTGCACTTGCACAGACAGATGCACAGAGATTACTCAAAAAGTTACTATAGACAGGATGCTTAGTTCTTGTATTATTTTCACTTACAATATACAATCCTCCATAATTAATCCCTTTTTTCCCCTTTCATACCACCTGTTTTCTGCTCTTAAGCACACTTGTGTCAAGTTTGCAAGCTCTTACTTTTTCCCAATTTATGACTTCATTGTCATACAACTTTTTTCTAATTTTACAATGAATTTAAAAATAATCTTCTAGTGTGGCCCTGCTCATCGTACATAGCAGATCAGATTCAGAGGATTGTTTACTTGAATGCAGATGTCAGCTGATAATTAAATACGTGAAAATGATTGATGAAAATGAATAGATGTAACATGCTTTTTGTTGCTTCCTGACTTCCCAATAAAATGTTTTCAGGAGTAAAATTAAATTAAATTAAATTAAATTAAAATAAGAAAAAGTTATGAGGTTGATGTTGGAGGTTGGATCGACTCATCTTACCTTCTTTTTGGATGTTTGCATCCATTTCTCTGGGTTTTCAGGGCTGTTTTGCCAATATATATCTTTTTCATATTTTTCTCTCTGCCTCGGCTCACATGTGTGTACAGCTGTTACTTCTGCTGCTGCTGCTGGTCGACTGAATGCTGAACCAAAGTTTGAACTCTAATCACAACCCAAAAGCCAAAGCTTTAAGTCTTGCCTGGGGAGCCAGATAGTTGTTGGCTATCTGTGATGACCCTGGCGAGAGAGCAGAGAAAAACAGCTTTGAAGTTCCACAGATTTAGCAGCGCGTTTCGTAATGTAGACTCCAMAGAGAATCAGATTTTTGTCTGTGTTGAAAAAAAAACGTGCGCATTCTATAGGAGAGAACAGAGCTGGGGGATCAATTAGATAAACTCGGCAAGCAAACTTAAAGAAAATGAAGTGGAGTGATTAACTGCACCTCCAGCCAAACTCTGCACTTTCTACTGAAAGATTATTGCAACAAGATCTTGTTATTCTAATTACAAAAAAATGAAAGAAAAAAATTACTATAAAACCAACACTGGTATAAAAATAAATAATGTTTGTGTTTTGTTTTTAATTTTTCATTGAAGCTTTTCTTGTTGGGAGCAATCACATCCAACGTTCACAAATGCAGGACTTTGTGGCGTGCAAAATTATTGATCAGCTGGCCCACCGCGGAGACTGTTTCTCGATAAATCAGCATTATGACTAATGCACGTGGCTTTCCTATTCCCTCTCAGGGCTTGAACCGGCACCTCTCGCATTGTAAAACACCTAATTACCCATCATCTTTAAAAAAAAAAAAACACACAAGATGCCAAATCAAATCACTGCAGATGTGCTCATCTCTCTTCATGCTCTCTTCATAAAAGGCGCACTTGTTGAGCCCAAAGCACAATGTGACAATTCAATGAAATATGAAGAGAAAGATTAGTGTTGGTACAGGAAAAGATTGCCGCCAGCTGTTCTATCCCACAGCAGCTGTCAAAGTTAGAATGTAAGACATCATAATCATAAAAAAAATCCTACATGTCCCGTCATGTTAGAAAGACTTGAAGAATGGAAAATAAGATGATTTGAAAGCTGAGCAGCCAAATTGTAGTCGAATGAAGACAGATTTGAATTAGTTATGGAGCCATTTATAGCACGAGGCTGCCTCTATTTTTGTCTTTGTTAAATTTAGCTTCAGCTCGTTGGCATACGTGTTCAGGCTGAAGAACCTTTTAGAGCTCTTTATGTTTTACAGAAGTACGTCTTGATGAGGTGGTAAAATTTTCTATTAGCATTAACCTATTTTACACAGTTGGTGAAAACTACTTTAGCAGATTAAAACAGCTAAAATGCCTTCTTTTGCATACATATATTGAAAAATCAAAGAATGGTTCTGCTTTTTTTCTATGTATGTCTAGGAATGGCCATGGCAGAGAGGAATGCTTTCTAACAAGATTTTGCASTTTATCCACAAGCAAGCCAAGGAATTTAAAGACAGTGAATTTTAGCAGTTGCATCAAATTATTTTATAATTAAGGTTAGAATTTGAGGAAGTCAGTTTAATTATTCTTTAACYTATTGTAACAACAAGCTAACACTGAGTATTTATATAAAATAWTTTTTATACACTTTAGATATGAGAGGCATTACAGTTCTTTTGCTTTGTGCCTGCCGCCTTTGATACCAAAACTTTGAATTGAGATCATCTTATGCCATTACAAAGTTAAAGCTGWTTAAGTCAAACCTTGAAGGTAACATTTTGTGCAGTCTTATGTGACATTGCAATATCTTAAATGTTCTCACATGATCTGCACACATGTCAAACTCAAGGCCTGCATGTGGCTTGCATCATACCCTCTTTTTACTTAATTAAATATTTTTTTATTTTACCATRATTTAACCAGGCAAATCCCATTGAGATCACAGATCTCTTTTTCAAGGACAGCCTGGGCCTGAAGGCAACCTATTGTACGTGTTTTTTGCGGATGGGGGAAACCAGAGAGAGAGAAAACCCACACAAGCATGAGGAGAACATGCAAACTCTGCACAGAAAGACCCTGGGTCCAAACTGGGGATCGAACCCAGGACCTTCTTGCTGTGAGGCGTCAGTGCTAACCACGTGCTAACCAGTGCTAATCATGCTGCCAAATGTATAAARAGATAGAACAAGCAAATTTAAAAGGCAAAAAAAGTAATACTTCTAAGGCCCCTGAGCTGTTGGCTTTAAGTAACTGTGACCACCTGTGCAATTTAGTTGAATAAACTACATTTCCCATYATGCATGTTGATTATTTTYCCCACAAAATGACAGCATCCTACCACTAGGTGGAGGTGAAAATGATTCAAAAGTGGGCAGCAGGAGGCAAAACCCATTTTGTAAAATTTACATTTCACTGAATTTTCACCAYCTACTATTGCTTTGGCTCCATTGTACTGGGAAGTGGGAYTTTCCCACTTWKAAGACAAATCACAGGAACACGRTTCCAGTCTCTATTTAAAAGTGGGAGTGCAGCTACTCACCACACCTCAACAGTGKYTAAAACTCTCTTACTTTTACTTTTTATAGTATTTCTGTATTATTTGTTTCACATTCKGTCAGTTGTACACATCGTACTTTTCAGTGTTTATAAAAGAATGTGTTAAAACTGTTTCTAAGCAGGAAATACCACGTAGAGCTCAGTTATTGTTTGTTGGCGTTGCTCAGATGCAGCGATGATACATGGATGTTTCATGTTAAGTTTAAGGTAAACATGAAACATTAATRACAACTAGGCTTGTTCTTTGAGGGCCACCATAATGCTCATGTGGCCCTTGATGATATTTTAGCTGCTATGTTGTGAACGACTGTCCGCTACTACCATGCTAAAATGTAGCTCAATGGTTTGCAAAATTGACTGAGGTATGCCACTTTTGTGTAGGTAAAATCTAAATAGCACTGGTGGCCATTTTYAATTGGGTTTACCCCRCAAAAGTTAATCAGTTGTAGATGTAATAGAGTTTCACTGATGTTGGAGACAATGCTCAGGTACCACAACTAATTATAGCTCAACAGCTGTAAAAATCATTGAGCTATGAACATTTGTGGGTAATTATCCTACTCAAAGTTTGATGGTGAATTGGTGAGATTTCAAAAGCTAAACAGCTAGAAGTCAACCTAATAATTACGATGACTATGATGTCGTATTATGATGATTTTGTGAATGTTTCATTAATTTATGTTAATGACTGTTAATAAATGTTGTTAATGAGATATTTTGCRAATTGTACGGACAAACACACACAGGAATATTATCCCTCCACCTTTGCCTTTGGTGACCAGCAATAATTAGCATTAAAGACATGAAAATGTAGGAAGCGTGCTCTCCATAGTTTTTCAGATGACGTCAAGCTGCTAACAATTTGTCCTTTTCTCTTATGTGGAGTCTGCCTTCCCAGACACTTTAATTAAAATCAAACTTATACATGMTGTCGTCAAAATCCTGCCAGACGTAAATCCAAAGGCAGTGACCAAAATGCTTGAAGGAGGGGGACTTCTATCAGTGCCTGCAGAGTAGCGGGATACAGCAACAACCTGGAATAAAAGCTTTGTTGGTCGCTGCCACTTCTAATGCCAACACTGCTCTAATTGTTTTTTAATTGCTCCTCTGCCTTTTTTTCCCCCTTAAGAAACAATGATGGGTTCTGGGAAAGCAGCTAGTATGGTTGCTATGGTTGTTTTCTTATCTGCAAGTCACAGAGGGACAGAGTAAAAAGAAAGAATAAAAAAGAAAAGCAGACAGTTTATGAATTTGTAAAGAAGAAGAAGAAGAAAGTACTTTACAAAAGCACAGAGACACACTCGGCCTGCTGTGTGGTTCTGTATTAAGAGATCCCTCTGAGGGATAAACAGCAGATCGACGCGCCTCAGGTGTTGTTTGGCAAAGTAAACTCTATCCATGTGAAGGAACAAGTTTTAGTCCTCAGAGAACTTTGCGAATGGTGGTGAGAGGACCGGAAGACAAGAACAAAAATATGGAAATCAATCATGCTGTCCTCTCGTCAGCCTCTCTCTCAGGTATTAAAAACAAGTTTAGTGTGGATGGAAGCAGGAGAAAACCCATTTATCTAAAATGTCTTCCAACTTGTCACCATCATCAGCCTCTACAGGGACTGAAACAGACATTTCAAGGAAACCTCATATTGAACACTCATTTTATTTTCACTCAAAAAGCCACATTTACTGTATGTAGCAATAACTCTCATTCAGCAGTTTATAGTTTCTATAGGTTCAAATACATGCTTGTGTTTTTTTTCAAAAGAAAAAAATACACTCTCACAAGCCCGTGTATGTAGGCTATGTAAGTATGTATCAAAGAGAAAGTGGAGTTTAATGTTCTGCTTGGGGACATTTTAACATAAGAAGTTGGGAAGCTGAGAATCGAAGCAGTTGGAAGACGATCTCTCTCATCCTCCTGAGCCCTAGCCGCCCCGCAGTGCTTCTGGTTTTGTTGCGTTTCCTCTGATGCAAGGCTTTAGAAACCCCAACGTTCCCCCGTGCAAGTTGCACTACCAGCGGCCAGAAAAATAAATAACTAAAGAAAGAAAAAACACAGCTCTGAGAATTAACTCGCAGGAGTGGTGACGGTGATTAGTCAACACAATTTTCTGCCTGAAGACTGAGGATTGCTGCTGCCGTTCCCGCTCGGTTAATCAAGAAACTCTACCTTGAAGTACGCAACAACAAGAACTTGTGGGCCTTGAAACTAATCAACTTAATAAGCCCTAAGATTACTTAAAGCATCAGCTTCATTTAAATTGCAAAGGCTTGGATTAAATGTGACTTTCAAGACTGTCCACACAGTTGCAGGTGAGGTTAACGGCAGTTCAGAATGAGTCTAAATTTTCTTTTTTTTTTCAAACACAAAAAGGTTCTTGGGGATAATTGAGCTGATAGTGAAGAAGCCTCTCCCATCTGCTGTTATCAACCATATTCCTGCAGCTTCTTATTTATTGTTTCATGTCATTCAAATAAAGTGATTGGCAAGTAAGTTTGGGATCATGTAAGAAACTTTAGAGGAAGGAATCGATTCACTTGGACCATTTTTTAGGCAGATTTCACATGAATCCCTGGCAGACCAGATCACACCGAGGGGCCACAGCTGGAGCCACAGCAGGGAGACTGGCTGGGATGTGGGGCCCGATCACATCAGACTTGTGTAAGGTTTACTTTGCATGGATTTGTGTTTGTCCAAGTTTTGCTAAATACTTACAACCCATCACCTCATTAAGTCACAAAGTGGCACGTGGAGAAATATGCAGTTAGAGCGTATTTGTTAAAACATTTGCATTAATTACATTTTGTCAAATAACTCAGGTAATTTAAATTAAATATCTGAAATATAATCTTAAATATTTTTGAAGCACTTTTTTTTGTGCAAAACGTGATTTTGAGTAGAAAAGTCTTGACATGTTCTCCTTTTCCCTGCAAGCTAGAAAAGTGTTTTTTTTTGTTCCAGTTGGTAAATCTTACTTTCCTAATATTGTTTGAGGTTTCCTTGTTATATAGGCACCAACTATTCCTCATTAGAATAACCTAAAAATAGGGTTCAGACCAAATATCAATGAGTTATCCTGATGAGGAAGACAAATCAAGCCATGTCTCTGGAACCGCTCATAATATCAGGACGGTCTGGTTATGTGCTCAATTTGTTGTGATGGGTCACATTTGTGAAATGGCACACTTTAATTTACAGATTTGTTCATTTATTTAGTTAGTCTCAAAGTGTGTGCCAGCATTTTACTGAACCAGCTTATGTTTTAAGACTTTTTTTCCAACATGGGTCAGCAAAGGTTCTTGGTAAKGAATTGAACTTTTAAATGGGAAATACTGACCATCTTACCAAGTTTTAAAATCTTATTTCCAGCCAAAAAGTCTTTTTGATCTTGTTTTGAGACTGATTTACTAAACAAGAACTGATTGTGTAAGAATAATAATCTTGTTTTCAGAATGTGTAAGATTATTTGTCTTGTTGGTCTGAAAATTTGACTCAAATTCAGTCAAAATATCTGCCAGTGGAGTAAGAAAATTTTACTTAGTAAGATTCTTGAAATAAGAAAAAAAATGAGTCAAGTCAAGTATTTCAAGAATCTTACCAAGAAAAATTTTCTTACTCCATTGGCAGAAATTTTGAGTCACATTTTCAGACCAACAAGACAAATAATCTTACACATGCTAAAAACAAGATGATTATTCTTACACAATCAGTTCTTGTTTAGTAAATCAGTCTCAAAACAAGATCAAAAAGACTTTTTGMCTGATATAAGATTTTAAAACTTGGTTAGGTGGACATTTTTTGCAGTGCAAAAGTGCAGCTGCCGAACCATTCTCACTACTGCCATAATACCTGTGGCTTAAAGACCAATTTAAATGTTTGTAGTGCCATATGTTTCATGCAGCGCTGTAAGAAAGTGTTCAAAAATTGGAAGCCCGAATAACGCGCAGCAAACCCGATCCAGTTCTCATTTAAATGTTTATTCTCAGATCTAAAAACTCCATTTCATCCTCAGAGCCTGTGTCTGCCCCTGACAAGAATCAAAACAAAATGGCTTCTAACTCCTGCCTCTGCTCACACTTACATGTCCTTCCAAAACCACTTTTACAGAACACCCTGGTCACACCCCTGAGCTGTTGTACTTCTTGTAAAATGTAAACAATTCTATGTTCATCCAGCAGAAGGAGACACATATGGCGTCGGAATCATGACAACACGATCGCGAGAGAAAACGAGAACTCGCGCGAGCAAGTTTAAATCCTGTGCGCGCCTTTAAATAACCACGCGAGAGGGGATTGAGTTCCGTGCGCGCACATTGTCTCCTCTCGCTCGCGGGACTCAATCCCCTCGCGTGGATGTTTAAAGGCGTGCACAGGATTTAAATTAGCTCGCACGCAATCTCGCTTCCTCTCGTGAGAGTTCTGGCAGGATTTTGCCACCACAGACACCTTTTACCACAACAAGAAATGTGCTGATTCTCTTCCTGTTTCAAGAAAATGATTACAACTGATCACAAAGTACAAAATAAAAGGCTTTGTCTAAAATTCTGTGACAAACAATCAGACTGCCTGGCTAAAACAGCTTTGTTGGATTTCAAGTTAACTCATGTTTCTGAAAGGTGTTTAAACATTTAGTTTTGAAATGGAAGAGTCGCCCTTCAGTGAAATGCCACAAATTGCTGAGGTCATCAGTTTGTGTCATATCTCATGCAGCATGAGCCGATTCTGAAAATCTCTGCAGGTTTAAAGAGGGGAAAAACCTGATTAATGCAAGAAAAGTTTAGTTGCATAAATGTTGCCGCTCTCCTGAAAACCTTTAAAGCATCCACGGCTARGCCACTCTGCAGCTCTAAATGTGACGTTTTTTGGTCTCATCTGTGTTTTCTATCCCTTCCAGCAAAATTGAAGAAGTTCACAGTTGATGATGCCCTTGCATTCATTCAATTTCTTTGCCTGCTTCTACTTACTGGGAGCTGGTGCCTATCTGTSAAAGATTACTGGGGACACCATGGACAGGATGCAAGTCCATCACAGGGCCACATAGAGACAAACAACCACAATCACACTCTCACCTACACTCAACCTACATGTTTTTGATCTGTTGGAGGAAATGGGAGTTTCAGGTTGCATAGGGTTGGGGGTGCAAATTCCACCTATAGGGCTACCCTGTGACCTTTTCACAGAGAAGTGACAGATCTAACCACTGCACTGTTCCACAAGTGTGTGATATTTAGTGGAAAATAGTAATTTAGTCATCTTCAAAGTGATGTTTTGCCTAAGACAGGGACGGAGCTACACTTTATTGCAAGTGGTGGCACGGGGGTGACTAGGGTGGCTTTTTTTTGGGGGGGGGGCACATACAAAGAAAAAAGAAAAACACTCGCACATTTGAAAATTCAACCTGGTCGACACAGCTAGTTCCAAAAGGCTTTGATTCAGCTAATATTGAGCTGAAAGTTTGTGTGATTGAAGCTAAGGATGATAGAAAACATGCTGAGTTCTAGTCATCCCCTGTTATTCAGCCATTTTAGATACAAAACTAAAGATTAGTGTACAAGTAGGCAAAAACAATATTTACCAAATTCTAAACGTTATAATCAAAAATTCAYTTGGCCACTACAGCTAACTTTAAAAGGCCATGATTCAGTTATTTTAGGACCTAATGAGATTAAATTTGTTGTGGGGTGGCTAAGACAAAGCAATTTATACAGCACAATAGTATCAGAGAACAATCTTTAAAATATCTAAATGTAAATACAAGATCCCTACCCACTTATCAATTCATACTAATAATAATCAGACTTATATAGTGCTTTTTAGGACACTCAAGGACCAAGGACACAARGACTGAGACAGTTGGAATGGGGGATTGAACTGGCAACCCACATGTTCCCTAGGATGGCCAATCAGGTGCCAGAGATGGCACTTGCCACACCTGCCACCCCTCTGGCTCCGCCCCTTCTAAAACCATTGTTATCAGTTGTTAGAACCTCATCAGCTGTAGAAAGAGYCAAATGTTTAAGCCCTGGCTAGGCTAATGGCTAGCCAAACAAAGACATTAATAAGCTAAAATAAAATATCTTTCATAGTAAAGTCTATCATTTTAATACTAGCTAATGTTCTGTCACAAAGCTGCTTTTTCTCTGCACTCTGTGCTCCTTTACAGATGTCACGGCTGATAAGGTTTCAGCTATCAGAAAACCACTTCAGAGATGACCGGACTGTACTTTTAAGTGTGTGGGCTTTTGGAAACATGCAGAGATCTGGCTGAAGGTGATCTAATTCATGGGAAGAAGTGTGAGCCCTTCAACTTCAATTTATTTTTACAAGCATAAAACTAAAATTAATAAAAAAAATTCAAGTAAAGGGGGTTCARAAAAAGAGTAAATGAATAAACTGGATGGTTAGGATTATATTACTGTCTCTTTATGCTTTGCTAAACTGTGTTTTCTTCTCTTGTTGTTTTTTTGCCACAACAGATGAGATCATGGCCGTACACTGTGCTGCAGGCGAACAGCAGCGATGTGCTCCTCACCTTTTCCTAACCTTTCCAACAAGCYACAAGTCATACAGAAAATACAGTGCTGTGCTGTTCGTTCCTGATGTTTGCGTGTTACATTGAGAGTCTGAGTTCGGATGCTTCTGTGTGAAAGAGCTGTTCGAAGAGTTCAGCCCTTTCGGAGGTTGCCACGACAACACAGCAGTCACATCCCTGCGCTTCTGCTCAGGCAATTATGAACAAGCAACCAGCGCCAACATTTTCAAGACACATGGATGTCTTTTAAAGCTCTGAACAGATCTGTTTGTGCTTTTTAAATGTTTTATTTGCTGCTATATAAATACATATAAAACACTCTGGTATTGAATGAAAAGCGAGAAAATATCAACATTTCTTTGTTTATGAGGTCAAAATTTAAGAGCCAACAGAAACATTTTCAAAAACCCGACATAATCAACCCTCCATGCTGTAACCATGGGTACTTCCACTTCAAATTCTGATACCCGAAACTGAACAAGGCCAACATTACACAAGATAAATACTATCTCTGCTATCAAATTAGGATGGACCGCTCTGGAGGGGGGCAGCGTGTGAAAGCTCCTCGTTTGGATTTAAAGAGACAGTTTCAAAATGAGTTGATCTGAGTCATGCCTCAGAACAGGGCTGAAAGAGGGGCTTGTGGAGTTACAGTAAGGGAGAATTCAGACCAAAGCATTGAAGTTCCACTTCACATTGACCTCAACTGAATGATTTAAATGTGAAAAATGATTTCAAAACATGACGTCTCCTTTAAAGAAGGACCATAACATGTTTTAGGTTCTGTCTGAAGCACCAAAAGACCGAATCACCAAACTTTCCATTTTGAATTACAACCACAACATGTGACCAAAATCATGTTTGCTGTAAAGCATCATTTCAGCAACTTGATAGCGAGAAACAGGCTGTTTAAAGGTATACACTTTGTCACCAATCACTTCATTGAC
>NW_013952404.1:9302410-9310309 GCF_001266775.1 Austrofundulus limnaeus | reverse complement strand
ATATATATATAATCAAACTCAATCATCATTAAATGTAAGTCTGCTGCTAATTACCTTATGGAGTCAACTTCATCAAGATGCCACTTAGTGCCACGTTTTTCAAAATCTGTCAGCATCCAGTTGGTGTATTCCTTACGCATTTGGCACAAACTAGCATTTAAAGCACCTGATCCAACATTCTTTCCTTAAACGCAGATTTTTATTCTCTACAAAACTCCCGAGGCTCTTTCTCATGAATGTTCAATCATTCTGTACTGCTGAACACGCGAAACTCAAGGACAAACAAATCTATAGGTTCAAATTGTCAATCTTCTTACTGTGAGGCAACAGGGCTAACCTCTACACCATCTTATCTTTTTGTGTTTATCTCGACATGGGCCAGTGAGAGCTGGAGTGACATGGATGTTGACTGAAAACACGGCAGCACATACAGCCCACCAGTGTGTAGTGAAGCATTTGTTGAGGAGTACAACGTGTGTGCAGATCGTTGAGTGTGTGGTTAGAAAGATCGCTTCTTGGAAGATGAAACAGGATTTGTTTTTTTCACAAACAGAAGACGTGTCAACAAAACCAAACAGGAGTACTTTTTAAGCCAAGCCGCTGAGCTGAAGAGATCAGGACAGCTTTAGCTAATGTAGTAACGACTCCAACAAACACAATTTGCTGGAGCTCCACAGTCTGACCAGATATCGTGATCTCAGGTTAAAACCTCAGAGATGCTGGAGTGTCTTGTTCATCTGTGACAGCACATCCATCCTTTCTGACATGCAGTGCCCAGATTTACAGTCCACTGTATGTGCGAGCCCCCAGAGGCTTATGTAGCTCAGCTGCCCCTGCCCAGCTGGCTTTGACACACCTGGATAAGTGCCAGTGGCAGACAGACGTATCACCAATAGTCCAGGGAGCAATGAGGGTGGCGAAGTGGGAATAAAAWAAGAAACCTAAGACTTACATAGACATGTGATTCAGAGGGGTTTAAATTGAAGAGAATGGACACATTTCCAAACTCTAAGCCAGATCCTTTAACAAACACTTTCAAGATGCTGCACTCTTTTTTTCAAACAGGGTCTGCATAAATCCCCGTTCCTACAATCTGGGAAATAATTAGGCAGAAGAATAAGAGCGCAAGGAGGTGGTAAACTGCTTCAGGCTAACCTGAAGGGAGACTTCACAAAGCATCTGCCTTTTTTTTTTTGGTGGGGGGATGCGTGCTCAGCTTAGTGAAAGATGATAAAAAAAAACCCCTCTGTAGGCATATTCCTCCAAGTCTGAGTGAAGAAGACAGTAGAATCTCTAAGGGTGCTGACAATTTTACAAAGATGCAGCTGACAGAGTTGAGATGAAATATTTGTAAAAACCTAATGAAAGGAAATCAAGTTTCCAAACTAATCTCAGCTGCTGTGACTGTAATTTTATCTCATGGTTATGGGGTGCCGTTTGTAAAGTTAGTCAAAAATTACCACCAACATTTTTGTTTTATTTAGCCTTTTATAAGAAAAAAAGAACTGATTTATTTTTAAAAGTCAGTTTTTCACCATATTATTCATACATATATAAATGTCATAGTTTATAAACTAAATATCTAACTTAAAAATTAAATATTTAGTTAACAAGCTAAATATTTAACTTGTGACTAAAATATTTAGGTTGCTAGCTAAATATTTAAGTTGCAAGCTAAATATTTAGCTCAAAACTAAATATTTAAGTCACAAGTTAAATATTTAGCTTGTTAACTAAATATTTAATTTGTAAGTTAAATATTTAGTTTATAAACTGACATCTATAAATGTATGAATCATATGGTGAAAAACTGACTTGGAAAGATAAATCTGTTCTTTTTTTCTTATAAAAGGCTAAATAAAACAAAAGAATTGGTGGTAATTTTTGACTGTGTAACTTTACAAACAGCACCCCATGCATGGTGTGACACAAAGACGCTTCCACTGCTCCTGGATTCATTTTTAAGACATGACAAATGTTCGTTGCATTTTTGGAAAAAATAAAAATAACTATATAAATGAATGCTGTAACTTTGCCATGTGTTTCAAAGTGCCCCACTCCATCCTTTCATTTTATTTTTGACAGCGATGATTTTATTCTGGTCTGTCAGCATTTCTTCAGTCTGACTGTAACAAGTAAGCGTGCCCTGCAAATCGCTCGATAAGAAATGTATTAATGCATCCAAAAGTAAGAGGAACAGCTGTCACTGCGATCCGCACGTGGAGCTTTGAAGCGAAAAATTAGTACAGGATGGAACATATTAAACTTACAACAAAGTTTCAATTATCTGCTTTAATTAAAAAGTGGTGAATCGCATGAAAGTGGGGTTGGAGTTGGATAATGTGCTCATTCTGTCATGTCACGGTCATACAGTAGTTGGGTTTGACATTAATTGTAAAAGAGCAGAAAAGCCTTCTCTGATGAGTTGTCTTATGTGTGAAAAGATTAATTTTAGAAAACAAAGCAGCACGGTGTGCTGCTGGCAGAATGTGAGCTCATGGTGTCATACTGTAAGTTTTTTTCTCTAAAACATTTTTTTAAGTAAAGACCTAGCAGTCTTTAGTTGCTTTAGTTTCACACTAAGATKAACCTATTTTGAGAAATGACAAAATTGTACACATTTCAGTCAAGTTWAAAAAAGAGATAGGTAGAAAAGAGATGATACAAATTATTTCAATACTTTATGCTTAAACTATGTGTTGTGAATGACTCTCAGCAACTACCATACCAAATTTTAGCTCAATGTCTGTACATTGGATTGAGTTATAGCATTGTTTGTATTGGCTAATGTTGATTAGCTGGGATGGCCATCTTGTATTAGAATGACTCCAAAATCTAAACAAATATAGATGGGATTTCAGAGATGATACTTTGAAAGTTTTGTTAAAATATTTTCAGTGTTTCATGATATATTTTGCTAACAGARAGTCAACGTWAGCCCCAACAYARAATGCTCTAGTTTGTAAGCAAASKTCTCTCACAATARGTTATATATAGATACAGTATGTGTTGTGAATCACTCTCAACCACAAACACACCTAATTTAAAAAAAATAACCGCAAAATTGATTGAAATAGCCTTTTTTGTGTTTTTTAGGTTGAGTCATTGTGGCAACCATCTTTTGTTGGATTGACTCCAAAATTTAAACACTWGTAGWTGTTCACCTAAGAAATWTATTCTGCAAGATTCWTTCAAATATATCCAMTGGTTCARGAGATATTTTGCTAACAGACACACACACAGAGCACCCAAAATAGCAAAAACCTTGTCCTCTTTTGCCTTACATTTCTGGGCAATAAAAATATTCACTTCAAATATGTCATTTTGAACAAAAGGATGTACAAATGGAAAGTAAAAGGTGTGTTTTTGTACTTAGTGGACTATAAATAAACTTCAATTTGCATCCCATATTTTTTAACTAAAGCTGCATTATTTATGAGCCAAGATGACTTAAAGTGCCTAAAAGATTAGTGCATAATGCTTACTTTTTTCTTCAAAGCAAGAAGTTTAAAACTTCACTTTTAAGACTCAAAGTTTGCAGCTCGGTTTTCCCCTGATCAAGATTGTTTCACCTATTTAACGCAAAGCAGGGAATCATTCCCCCCCAAACAGGTTTTTCTGACTGACTGGAGGATATAAAGTTGAAAGTAATTAACCTCTAGATGATATTATGCTGACATGCAGATTATGAAGCCTCTTAAAGGGTTGTGTAGAAATGCTCCGGGACCATCTTCTGATTCGACTAAAACACCTAATTATAAATTCTCCTCAGCTGCTCTGTCTTCGCCTCCTGTAATCTATACAAGGTGAGGAGTTTGCTTTAATGAGAACTTCTTCGTCCTTATTTTCCCCCTTCCTCCTTTTCATGATATGCTTGTTGAGCCATAATTGCCTCTCTGTGGTATCCTCTTTCCCCATGAAAATGAGAGTTAATTGAGGGCTACAAATGCATTTGGCACCTCGTTATTCTCACACCGATAAAATCCACACAACAGTTGATCCYTGTGAGAAAAAGTAAATAAATGAATAAATACTTGAAATGAAGCTAATTGTTCAGAGCAGCCTCACTTCTTCTGTTTTTTTTCCTTGCTGCAGTGAGTTAAGCTTTAATTTACTCCAACATGCTCCTTTCAGTCACACTGTGCTGCTGCTCAGCAGGCTGCCCGACCTCTTTTCGTCAAAGCACTCTGTGACAATATGCAACACATGGACAGCAAAGGCACAACAGTTACAGAACAATGATTAGACGTGAGACGGCAACTGCACTCACTCATATAGCAAAATCCAGACACGCACTTTCTTTTGCCTTCTTGCCTTACCGTTTATGAGCTTTTCGCCTCATTTTCAGCAGATATCACTACATTCATGTGCCTGTGCATCCCCCTTCAGAGCAGCATGCATTTAGGTGAAAAAGAATAAAAAAAGAAGGAAGGAAAATAAAAAAGAAAAAAACGCCTCATCTAATTCTGACTGGAGACAGAATGGTAAGGTGGAGAGAGGGAGGATTTGAGAGAGGGAGATGTGAAGTGAATGGAGCAGGAGGATGTGTGGAAGGAGGAGGGGTCATGGGAGTGATGGGGATGCAGGGAGGGAGGAGAGGGATGCTGGGAGGTGTCGCCGCCTGGAAGGAGAGGAGGTAAAAAGTGGAAGCGGGGCTCACCTCGTGTCGTACCGCGTCTCCCCGTCTGATTCCTGGCAGGAGGAGAGGAGACAAGGTGAAATGATTACGTGTATTTATCAAGCGGATTTATCTCGCCGGCGCCGCTGCCGGGTCTCGCGGCGTGGAGTACCTCTTATCTGGTGTTTAACGAGCTCTCAGAGCGGCCACGTCTCAGCAAACAAATATATCCATTATTTTCCTCTCTCTGCTGTGTCAGATGTGAGATCATTACAGTGGAAGAGGGAGGGGAACGGAGCCAGAAATGACAGATTAATAAGGTGAAAGAAAAATGCTGGGCTAAAAAATCACAGCAAAAGTTGGTGAAAAGGACCAAAATAAATAAAAGAATGAAAAAATAAAATAAAAATTTGAGGTTAAAAATAACTAAATTCGTCAAAAGAAATATTTGTCTTTTTACGTGCATTGCCTATCTGAATGTGGGTTTGTCAGTGTTGTTAGCAAAATATCTCATGAGCTAGTGAGCCAAGAAAGTAYTCATAAGATGTACATCTATATTTGTCTTTTGGAGTCAACCCCCTTTTGATGTGGCTGCCATAAATAATTAACCTTAGGAAACATAAAACTAGCTACATGTCAACCAATTTTACAGCTATTGAATTAAAATTTCACATGGTAGTAGCTGAGAGTCATTCCCGTCGCATACTCTAAGTACTTACTGATCCTGCAAGATCTGCTTTTAAAAATTTGCCATCAACTGTTGCAATCAACTGTGTCAGTCTGTTAGCAAAATATCTCCTGAACCAATYAAGATGTTTTAATGAAASTTTGAGAAAACAATAATTAGATGTATGTCTACAARTSAYTCGGTTTTGGAGCCAGTTCAATTAAAGATGGCTGCCACAGCCAATRGATTATAGGAAACATAAAAACTGCTATAACTCAGCTAAKTTTACAGATATTGACTTAAAATTCGGTGAGACAGTGGCTGAGCYTTWTAGCTAACAGGTGRTCTGAGCACTACACWTTGTGCAATATCTTTACTTAAACTTCAGRATTAAATGCTGGTTTCAGTTTGTCTGTCTGTTAACAAAATAGCTCATAAACCCCTGGAGATATTTTATGACACTTTCAGACAATAAGTGTGGCTCTACAACTGATTAACTTTTGGAGATGACCACCACATGCAATGGACCTTAGCCAAGAGAAAAATGCATGGAACTCAGTCTGTCCAGATACTGAGCTAAGTTTGTTGCAGCTAAAAGTCATCCACAGCACCTGCTCACTGTCTTGTCACGGTCTTGAAAAGTGGCGGGCAACCTGCGTTTCTTTAATATTCAAACAGTTTTTTTGTTTTCTTGTCTGAAATCTCATGTCTTGAAGGGACATAAAAAGCTACCAGCTGTCAGTTTTTCTAAGACAAGAGAGGTGTGGGTCCTCTTTTTGGTATCACAACACAATGCCATTTACGTTAGTGCCCCCCCCCCACCCCCACCCATTCACTCAGTGTTGCTGCATTATGTCTCTGCACATGTAAGCAAGCAAAAGGAGGAGGCTGAAAAAGCAGCTCATTTTTCTTTCTTTTCTTTTCTTTTTTCCTTGCACACATGTTTCTTACACATGCACAATGCATGACAAGGATTTCGCAAGAGGATTTCCCATTTACATTTTCACTTAGGCTTAATTATTTCATCTGGGCTCAGTTACCCAATGAGATTTCTCTTTTAAAATCAACACAGCAGAGAGCATGTGTGCGCAGCRAAATTCATACAGATTTACATTTTGGATGCTGAAGTTTACACAKAAGTAAACTTAGTGGGGCAGAATGTGTTTTGKGCGTRGCATGCGGCTCGATTCGTGGTGGAGGATTCAATAAGGTGTGATTATAAACGTCACAGGTGCACAGCAGTGCAGAGAGAGGCTTTGTGAGCGTGTGTACTCAGTGCTGCGCGGTCTTGTGTGGGTGTTACAAACATAGTGAATGATACAGCAGGATGACTCATGTAGCTGAATGAGACCCCCCCACCACCACCACCACCACCCCTCCATCTCAGCTTCCCTCTTTGCAGAGGGCAAGCCTGGAGAAAGGAGGGGGAGAAGATAGGCATTCCTAGAAGGTATTACTGAATTTTAATGAGAATGAAATGTGCATTGACTTAATAAAAAAAGAAAATTTGTTGCCTGTCATTTATTATTTCTACTATGAAAAAAGCAGTTATCAAATCCAATTAAAATCTGTTAATCATTTAAAAGTTCTTTTAAATTAAAGCAATAAACCACAGGGAAACACTGTCTGCATATTAAAGACAAATGTAATGTCCATGACTAGGTTTGTGTACATCTGTTCTCGACCTTCAGGTTCATTATTTAGCAGTTTCCATCTTGAATTGAGAGAGGGTCTGCATGAACCCTGGGGGGGTTAAACATGTCCACAGTACTCAGCTGTCACTCACACTCACTCACGGCTGCAGCCTGATGGAGCCTCGGTGCTTTAATTTATTACATTTTACGTGAGTGGAACAGCATGCCCTGTTCAGACTGATAATAGGGAGCTAAACGGTGCACAATTGAAACAAAAAAATTACAATCAAAATATGAATTTTTGGGAATATAAAGTGACATGAAAAGAAAAAAACGCAGTCAAAAGAAAGTTGTCATAACACATTCAGACATTTTTTTCATCAGATTATAGTTGGATGAGATCATGTTTTTCAGTGAACAGTGTAGAATACGTTRACAACATTTACTGTCCATCAACATAACTGCATGTTTGGCCAACAGAGACAGAGTGATAGCTGGTGCACCCACACCATTTTCCTCCCCTTCACTGTGGAGCCAGTGGAGGAGAAAGATTGGGCTATTGCCAAAATAATCAGAATTGACTTGGTTAAGGAGCCGGCTATTTGAGTGAGTGCAGCTTTTTGCACAGTTGGACTTTGTTGGAGAGCTGCTGATAGTTCCCACTTGGTTTGAACTCTGACTCTTTTGAAAATGTCTCTTGATTGAGTTTTCTGATGAAAACAGGTTTTACAGCAAACCCTCAATGTGAGTGTGATATTTTAATACAGCATACATTTAAAATCTATGCTTTATATTGGCTTTTTTATGAGGGTGTCTACCAGGCCCATGCCAATAAACACCCTATTAACAACATTCCTCTTGTTCAATTTTTGCTCTTAATATAACCCATCCATCCATCCATCCATCCATCCATCCATCCATCCATCCATCCATCCATCCATCCATCCATCCATCCATCCATCCATCCATCCATCATCTTT
>NW_013952404.1:9291457-9299857 GCF_001266775.1 Austrofundulus limnaeus | reverse complement strand
ATGTGTATTGGAGAGACATCATCAGCAGGAAACAATTTCCTTGTGTGTGTGTCAATAAAGCTGATTCTGACTGATGGATGGACGGACAGACGGACGGACGGACGGACGGACGGATGGATGGATGGATGGATGGATGGATGGATGGATGGATGGATTATGTATTACATGACCAAAATAGGAAAAAGCCTGTCTCAAATTAATTTGTTACAATAAAAACCTTTTGGTCTTTTAAGTGGTTCTTTTTCAAATATCTATGTCAGATATGCAGTTTTATCTGCAGGAAATAGGAGCAAGTGTAACTATATTCTTTATATGTGGCACCAACTCCCTCTACACTATTGTATCACCATGATGTGAATATACTTTGAAGGGGACAATGAATTAATCAAAAGTCATTTTAACTAAATTTGGTTTAATTTTTGCAAAAGTTAAGCTTAAGGAGCAGGCCTAAATGGAAAGGTCAAAGAAAACATCATGCTTTTAATGAAAACACACATTCACTCAACATTAACCTGGCAGATTGAAAGCTGTTGTTAGAAGGTGTTTATCTTTTTCATGATTTGATGCAGGTACTTACTTCCTGGCTAACTGGTGATCGGTGGCGCTATAAAACTGAAAGCAGATTTACAGCAGATTGATCTGACCCGAGCGTTAATGCTGTTTGCACTATTTTCACCTCTAAATAAAAAGCATTTTAGTGTGAAAGAGCATATAGAATAGCCTTTTTCATACTGATATCAAACATTAAAACATGATCTAAATGATTTGTAGCTGAAGCAGGCTCTGACTGCAAACTGCAGTTACTGCAGTACAACAAGAAATCTTTGCAGCTATTTCTGAGTTAGTTTAGGGCTAAATAATAGACAAGGTCCTTAACATATTGTGTGAATTAAAAAAAAATATATAATATATATGCATTCTCATTTTGTAAATGTAATTTTTAATTTTGAAAATTAATAAGATAAACATTAAAACATGATCTAAATGATTTGTAGCTGAAGCAGGCTCTGACTGCAAACTGCAGTTACTGCAGTACAACAAGAAATCTTTGCAGCTATNGCAGTACAACAAGAAATCTTTGCAGCTATTTCTGAGTTAGTTTAGGGCTAAATAATAGACAAGGTCCTTAACATATTGTGTGAATTAAAAAAAAAATATATATATATATGCATTCTCATTTTGTAAATGTAATTTTTAATTTTGAAAATTAATAAGATAAACATGTGAGAGCAAAAATATATAATGTAATGATAACAAATCATTATTTGGACCACTTAAAGTATATGGTAAATGTAATGGTGGACTTACAGTAGTATTGACAGTTCTGGGGAGAGATGTAGACCTYTAGGCCATTCTTGGAAATCCTTCGGGCCAGCTGAAAACAGGACAGGGGTCTTTCCGCCCCCCAGTGCCTTGATTTGGTGGTGGCTCATAATTTGAAAGTACTGCTTTCTTCTCTTTTTCTCTTCCTCTTTCAGTCCTGTCTTGCTCCTTACAGGGTTTTTCTCTCTCTTTTTCCTTCTCTCTACCTTTCTCAAATCCTCTATCTCTTTCCCAGGAGCTCTGTATTTTGTATTCGTTCCCCTTTTCCATCCCAAATCCTRCGTTTCTCTCCCAAGGAATCCTGTTTCCCTTGTCTTTTCCTCTTTCCATGGCTTTCTCCAGTARAGTTTCATTGATATCTTTCCCAAGGGTGCCATTAACTACCAGTTCATCAAGCCGTCTCACTCTGTCAATGTCTGTCTCTAGATAAAACCTCCCAGTACACGACTGTGTTTGGAACTTTTTTGATTGTTTTAGATGGTGCTGTGGGTAACAAAGACTCTCTTCCTTTACTTTTCTCAACATGTCCTCAGGCTCTAAAACCTTGCAGCTGGGTAGCATCTTGCTCCATTGTTGGATGGAGCTTGTAATGTCCTTAGAGTCATACTCCCTGATGGTCTGTAGGTTAGAGCTGGTCGGYCTGTACCATGAGTTTGTGGCTGAAGTAAACTGTGGCGGTGAGTTTGTTGGGGCAGAAAGAAGGGGTTGATGAGATGGGGTTGCCTGGGGGTGGTGGCGGAGGTTCGATGGCTGCTGAGGAGGCTTACCGTTGGACTTTAACACCCTGCCTGTTACCTCATTCAGAAACTGGGAGAACTTGCGCCTGTCCTCTGCTTTCTCTTCTTCATCATGAGCAGAAACTGTAGAAACATTCTTACCCAAGCAGGATGAGGACATGTTCAGGGTCCCTGTGTCTTTCTGTGTCATTACAGTCCTAGGAATACTGTCCTTTTTACAATCAGCTGGGCGTGAGAACACAATGTTCTGGTAAATAATGTCATTCTCTGTTCTGGCAGGAGAAGCAGCCTGAACAGGTGGACAGCTTCTTCCACTTGYGCCACCTGGAGCCTCACTACTGTCTTGTTTAATAGGTGTGCGCAACAGGCAGGTAGCCCCTGAGCCCCAACTATTTGTATCCCAGCTGCCATCATCATCATCGCTAGAGCTGCCGTTGCCGCTCTGAAGGCTGGTACTCCACTCATTTGAGCTGTGGCTGGCGTTCTCCAGACTGCCCAGCGACCGCCGCTTCACCTGAGAYACCGATCCCCTCAGGTTGGGTAGAGAACTTTTGCAGCTAGAAAGAGATCCTTGCAGACTTGGCAAAGAGCCTTGCAGGCATGGAACAGATCCCTGGAGGCTAGAACAAGAACCGTTTGAACTTGGAGTTTTGGAGCCTTGGAGACTGGGAAAAGAGCCTTTAAAGACAGGCGAGGACATGCGGCGCAGAGAACGGACATCCTCGCGGTCACTGTGAGGTCCAGAGAAGATGGGGCAAGATGAGGTTGAAGAGCACGAGCCACGATCTTGCCTAGTCAAAGCTGTTCTGGGTCTTGATTGTCGTCGTAAAGTCGCCATGTCCATCGCCTTTGTTCCCAGACTTTGTAAAAACTTGTGTGATCCTCTCTGTGAAGACCCCAGACTGAGACCATCTTCTGAAACAAACACAGACGATTGAACGATATCAGACTCAGTCCAATGGTTTCCTGTCCTCTGGCTTTGCCCACTTTTAATTGTCTGCCCTACATGTGCTGACCTCCAACAGRGCTCCCAAGCTGCTGCTGCGATGACACACTTTTACCGTTACAACAAAATGCAATCATGAAGGTTATCAACAGCATCTCACAATTTGAACACTATCTCATCTTGTTTATTTTTATTTGTTCAAAACAGCATCATAGATTAGCAGCTGCATCACCAGTGGACACTCTGTGGGCACAGTCTGAAACAAATTTTTGTATTGACATGGATGGTGTAGCAACGCGGCTGGATATTCAGGTCAGGAATATTGACCATGTGAAATCTGCTTTGTTGGCAGCAGGGAAGCAAAGAGGCCAAACATCGATTGTTCACACATGGTATGCTTTTATGTGGCTAGTTGTTGTGTTTGTTRGGTCGTGGAACAATCATTATCATTAACTCCCCCCTCAAGAGAGAACTTATATTAATTTGTTGCTGCTATAATCTACTGTGTAACACAAAACCTTTATGGGAGTGATGTAGCGTTGAGGTAGTGTCTGTTTCTTGTTGATTAAATGTACAGAAGCCTTACAAGCAGATGTTATTTTGACCAGACACCAGGACTTGAAAGCTGTGAGCAACAGCCTGGAATTTCCAAATAAAATAACAAAACAGTTTGGCACTTACTTTTAACTTCAGCTGACGTCCCTGAAAATACAAAGTTCCTAAATTTAACAAGCATACATTTAAATATTTATTGGGAGAAAACATATTTTTCTACATTTATTATTATTAATATTTATCTATTTCTTTATTTYAATTCATAGATGGTAATTTAGGCTAGCAAGAGTCCACCCAAACTTCAACAAACTTATAATTTAGTTGAACATTAAAACTGGAGTCCAATTTTTTTTGACAATCTGTCAAAATTCTTAGATAATTAATGATAAATTTATGCAAATATATTCTTAAGAAGCTGCCATTATGACTAAGACCAAAAGGCTCTTTTTGTAACGTCTTCCCTCTCCAACCCCTTCAAAATGCTTGAATCACCATGACAGCCAGTGACTCAGCAGTTTTATGTTTCTCAGTGGAACAGTCCAGTGGCTGCATCTACAATAAATATGATGTCATTAACCACTGTGAGTTTAAATATGTCCTGCAATTAAAACTTCACGCAYKTTTTTTTTAAAGACTGAGCAGAAACTTTACAACATGCTGGCTTTTCAACAACAAATCTTTGCCATCTTTTAGCTAATCCACTCTCTTTGAAAACAGCTGTTCATCATGTCACATGAGTGATTTTAAGCATGCTGAATACCAAAATATGAAAGGTGCCTGACRGACATAGACAGGATGTTACTGGCACTAATGACCTCATTAAAAGACATAAACAAACTGCTTGTTAAAGTTAAGATTTATCTTCAAAACAAGAAACTACGCTTAGTCGGGATAATTAATAAAACAAACAAATACATGCACACATATACGTATGCAGTATATAAAAATGTAACCGGAAGTTCTGACTGGCTAGTTGAATAAAATTGTTTACCAAAAGGAAGTGGATACATTTTTAATTTTCTTTAAATTGTGTTTATTGTATGGTWATTCTACTAAATGTCTCAGTTTGGGAGTTTTTCATGTGTTTTGTTTGCTTTTGATGTCTGTATAATCATGTTTTGTCAGTTTTATTTGTCAAAGGTTTTCAGTAATTCTGTTTGTTTTATTATGAGTACTTTTGTGTTTTAGTTATTCTGTATTTCTGTTATGTGTTCGGCCTGGCAGCTTAAAGTTTCTGTTTATGTGCTCAGAGTTACACTCAGCTATACTTTGTCTTGCCTTTTGCTGAATTCACTCACTAATCAAACCTTTCCAGCAGATAAAGTTCCCTGTTTTATTATACTTCCTCACATGTAATGACCATGAGTATTGGGTTTGTTTTGGTTTTTATAAATACATTTTTTTTGGTTTCTAATTGTCATCAACTATCATCTGCATGTAGGTGTCCTCAACCAACAACAAAAAGAGTTAATTTCAAAAGACTTTTGTCGATTAGTGGCATCATGAAGAAAAMGCTGCAAGTTGTAAAAACATTTTTTTAAATCTATGAAAACAAAGTTTGATTCATTCTGCTGCACTTGATGCGTTTTGCCTTGAACCACTTATGTGCTCACATTGTAAAAAAACAGTCCGTCTCTTTTCATTAACCTTACAATTTTGAAATGGGTTACAGTTATTGTGGTTTACGTGATCCTGTATTACCTAAACATGCACAATGAGTCCTCATGAAAAACCATCACCCTGCCACTCTCCCATTGATGAAACTTGTTATATTACAAACTTTATAGAAATTAGATTTGCTGAAACAGGTTTTTCTGACGCTGTTTTGCTTCAGCATAAAGTGGAAGAAAATGTAGAGCAGAAACTTCCTCTTAAAACCACCTAATTATGAAATTTTTACCAGGTTTGGGCAGAGATCTCATATTAATACACTAAAGTTGTGAACACCGATGCAAGTAAAACCTCTACATGTTGGTCTTTACAGAGTCATGATTTATAGAGGCAGCTCACATGACAGACTCTAAATCTAGTTTTCTTTCTCTTGTTTATAGTAAAGGAATGCACAAATAAGTAAATCAATAAATTGCATTTGCTTCCTTTCAATTTCTTTTCAAAGCTCAAATTAAATCCAGCGGATAATAATAATGTGATCAGATCCAACCACAGAAGACCGCCCCCCACCAATAATATACATTGGCTTTACTAATAAGTTCTCTGACTAATCATCATATTTGATGTGCTCATCCTCTCCACAGGCACCAGAGCTGAAAAGATCAGAAGTTTTCTTTAATCCCTTCAAGCCCCCGGGTGATAAACTCTTCAGAGATATGCTTTGACATTTTCCTCAAGTTTAGTTGCACATATCGAAAGGCCTCGCTTTCATATTAAGTGGAAATGTAAGCTGCAGTTAAGACGCTTTTGCAATGTTTCCTGTGGAAAACACACCTAAAGCCTTCTCTCTTTCATTTTTCAAATCTGGATGCTCAGTTTTTTTTCCAAAACTGCTTCAGATAAGAAAAAAGTAAAAAAACAAAAAACAAAAATAAAGGCAACAATCAGCAAAATAAGACTCTTTTTTAAATAAATAATTTGATTGCATCCACTTTTATTCAGGACCCTCATGATGGTGCCCCCCCCCCCCTCCGGTTTTATTGATGAGCACTCAAACAAATGGCAGGCCCCCATATCCCTCTGTTGTCAACAGTGAAGTTGCCATAGCAACAGTGGTTTTTGATCTGGATCAGCCTTTCCTGTCCACATCTACGTGCTGGAACGACTCGTATGGCTTTTCCTTCTAAATGCCAAGGCAATAATAATCATTTTAAAAAAATGCACTTATATGTCAGCTGCACCATCTGTCCAAGAGTCTGAACTCTGAGCCCACCCYACCCCTAAAAATAAATAAATAAAATATATTTCACATTTTTATGACAAAAAGTGCCGTGTGATGGTGAACCCAAAAAAATGCATTAAAGGACTGCAAACATTCCATTGACTTCCATTACATTTCTACAGCCTAACCCTGACCACAAACCCTAAGGCTAACCTCACAGGTCACATCTACCTGACCCTAAAACTAACCTAAACTCAATTCATACCTTGGTCCTAAACCTAACCCCCAACCCATCAAAGGCATTTAAACCAAATGTGGACTCGACTTTTGTCCCCAAATGCACCAGTTCTCCCCAAATGTAGGACTTTTGTCTTAGAATTGTCCCCAAATGTCACCAGAAACACCACCCCCCCACCACCACACACACCACAGTATTTTACTTTTTCATCATGGAAATTGTGTTTGTTTATGTATGCAACAGCACCCTCCAGTGGGAGAATGTGGAAAACAGCATTGTTAGTTTATTTTGACCATTTTAAATTCAGCCTTGAACCACTTCCCACTCATAGGAACTAAAGTAAAGGTTCAGTTCTTCAAAAAGGGTCACAGATTTGTATGTGGGCGCTCAGACTTATGAGCAGCTGAACTCAAAAGGACTTTTTGTGTTGTAAAACTACAAATTTTAGGAGGCAGCAGGAAACAGAATAATGTTTTTTATGGCAATTGCAGGGAAGATTTGGCAGATTTTTCAATGTGTGCAACCCACATAACTCAGCTCCCACAAATACATGCTCCTCATAATGTAGCACAGTTTAAAAGGGAATTTAACAGGCTTTCTAATGCTATAGGATTTATTGTCGAAAAGCATTGTTACAATAAAATAATAAACTACTAAACACAAATTTTATTACTTTTTGTAGTAAGTTTAGATGATTGATACATTATGTGAGTGTGTGAATTTTTTAACTTTAAATTTAATTTAATGAGTGAGTCTGATTCCGATGATGACAGAAGTTGGTTCAATTTTTTTTTCAGCAAAACACATTTTGGTTGGCACAACCAAAAGGAAAATTTAAAACATTTCTTTATTATAATTTGAAAGCAAAAACCCTGTTGTATAAGGAGTGACAGATTTTGAATGTTTAGTCAATAGACAGTTTCTTCACTTTCTCCATTTTTCGGCCTTGGGAAAAAAAATTACCAATGAAGTTTTCTTTTTCTGTAAATAGTTTCTCTCACATTCTCATGTGTATAATCCTGCTTCCATGGTGATAGGATATTATTTAGATGTTGACTGTCTGTCTTTATCCTAACACAATTACCACCTGCTGCACATGTGCCGACAAACTTCATCACATTCAGAGGTGCACTTATGGATTCTATTTTCTGTAAGATTCTATATAAAAATACATATTTTTTGTTTGTAAATCAGTAAAACTGCAGGGTTAAACTGCTCTTTTTATCTTTTTGCTTGCACATTCTCTTCTCCCCATCACATCAATTAGTGATTTACTGCATACTTAARAAAATAACATACTGTGCTTTGATCAACAAGCTCCATGATAATGTTATGCCTTTTTACCCAGAGGGAAAAATAAATGCACAAGGCATCATAAGGAGAAATGGAGGTGTCTGCAGTCAGGAAGCCTGCAGTGAGATGCAGATTTAAATGAGAAAATAGAGCTGTCATCAGAGTTTAGCGCTGTCTTGTGCTGCCGGTAATGATCCGTTTATATGCCTGAGCAGGATTCATGAATTTCAGTCACTTAATAGCACACAGCATCCTCCCATAAGACAAACAGGATTGGCAGAATTGAAAAAGATGAAGGTCTCACGAAAACAAATTATTTTTGCTCAGATGCAGCCTCAGCGTGAAGGCTTTAATTTTTATTTAAAAAATAWTTTAAGGAGATCATATTTTGGTTTTAATTCATCTGATTAATTTGTGGTGATTTGAATTTTTTATCTTGTTCAAAAAAATTAGTTCAGCTTTATCTGAATGATGT
>NW_013952404.1:9286279-9290695 GCF_001266775.1 Austrofundulus limnaeus | reverse complement strand
ACACACACACACACACACACACACACACACACACACACACACACACACACGCACGCACGCACGCACGCACGCACACATTTCAGAATTCATCTGTATTCATCCCACCTGCTCTCACTCTCTAATAATCACCCATCCCAGTAGATTCCAGCTTCCTGCTTTAACTCATTTGCCGTCAGATCCTCATATATTCCTCCACATAAGGTCTGCCATTTTAGCTTTTGTTTARGTAATTAATTTCTTTGGAAGTATGCCTGTCTGCTACCTGCTGCTCTGCCATTTTGGTTACAAATCACCAACATCTTTGCATTTAAAACAATTAATTCACTTAAAGGCCTAGCATCACCTGCCATCTTCTGTCCCAGACATTTTAAACTAATCTCTTTGAATGTGGGGAAATGATACAGTTATAGCTGTTGTTCTCAAATCTTAGAAGATAATAWGCACACTTGTCAGAAAAATATCGTAAAATCTTGTCTTGTTATAAATGACTCTCAGTTGCCACACTAAGATTTAGCTCAYTATCTGTAAAGCTGTCTGAATCATAAATATGTTTGTGTCTTGTGAAGAAAGGAGCATCTGTGTGCCATACAGTATATATTGAGCTTTTATTTTTCATTTTTTGGTGTTTTCCTCTCCCTTGTGCTAAATGGCATTTTTTGTGCAGTTTGGGTCAAATGGAAATCTCCAAAACAGCCAGTTGTCCTGAACTACATGAAAAAACAGTTTGTTGCACAGGTTATTGTATTCCTGCAGGACTATCTCAGTTCAACAGCTTTTACATAACACCTGCCAAGTGGCTGGTTTGGCCCGGTTCACACAAAGAATTTGCAGTTGGCCAATTAGCTGAACAGTCAGGACRCTCGGAAAAAATGGCCTTAATGAGACAGAAGCTTTTTTAAGTGGAAGGTCATGAGCAGCCACGTTGCCACAGTGAAATGTTGCTGTTTTACATAGTTACATAAAACCAAAAGCATGAGAGGACTGTATCACTTTCATCTTGCTGCATGGTGATGCTGTGCAGGGAACGAGGAGGACTTTGAAAGGTTGATTTTACTCCAGACCATGAACTTTCAAGAACACTGATCAGATCGTTTGAGCGCCTGAACTTAATCTAATTTTAATGGAAAAGAGCACAAGAGAAACAACACTAAATCAAGCTTGGAGTTTGTTTGAATGACTCTCAGCTTAATACCTGCAGGATCCACAAAAGTACAACCTGTAAAGGTTCTACATAATTTAAAGTACTCGAGTGTGTGAGTATGTGCTCTCCACAATACTTAAGTACTGACAATTTGAAGTTTTTACAATGCATTTTACTAGAGTGTAGTCAAGAAAAACTGAAAATTTTCTGCTACATTGGACAAATCAGTAACTCCAAGTACTAATGCATTAGTCTTTTATAAAACTTTCTAGATGCTCAAAGACTTTTTACTGTTTCATGCATTATTCATCCACTCCTCAGTCACACTCACTGGTGGAAGTGTGGCTGCCATTCTGCACCTATGGTCTCTCCAGACCACCACAGTCACACCAACAGATTTATACATGGGGTGGTTGGGTTAASTGTCTTGCCCAGAGACAAAATGACAGTATGCGCTCAGACACGGATTTGAACTGGGGACACTTGGGTTGCTTCGCTGTAATATATCTTCCCAGTTATACTTCTTTTACATGAACTGTCAACTCATTTAGTCGCATGGTCACCACTTCAAGGACAAGACTTYGAAAAGGTTTTGATAGAACCTAGTATTAACAGTAAGAAACTCTAAATCTAATCTTTGGGAGCAGCGTTGACAATAAACTAGAAGCACTTTCATACAAAACAATTTAACAATGTTTATTTGGTAGAAATCCAAAGAATCTAAATGTCTAAAATGCTCTAAATTGTTTTAAATGAAATGAGTCCATGTTAAAGTCAGGAGGACTAATCTAAACAAAGACCTATAACAGTGCTGCAGCATGTCTAGGCAACACAAGCAGTGGTGGGCACAGTTCCCCTAAAGCACTAAAGCACTAATAGGGGAACTAATTTCCTGATTAGGGCTTTAGGGCTTTTGCTAATTTTAAAATGTATTAGTGGATTAACACTTGTTAAATTTGTAGGCAAAATGCAGACGCACTAACTGAGGTCCATAAATGTTATTGATCAACGTTAATGTTAACAGCTGAGGGTGAAAGCTGTCAAACATTATATTCACATGTGTGTCACTTATCCACTAGGTGACAATATATGAACTCATATACAGCTGTGGATTTCAATGATGAGTCTTAAGAGAGCAACATGTGACTCATGTTGTCTGTTGATGAATGTTCTGTACGTTGGCTGGGTGATTTTAATGCTTTAGAATTAGCTTTGCTAAAAATTTTAGTGTGTCAGTGCTTTAGAATTAGGGGACCTAAATATTTGTGTTTGTTTTTTAGGGCTAGTGCAGCTAATTTTTGGATTAGTGCTGCCCACCACTGAACACTATAGGACACAAATTCTTCTCCTCGCAGCTGGTTTAAAGCTGATTATCACCACCCACCGCAAAGGGGTGTAGTGTGTAATTTTATAGTGTGTAGGCGGAACAAAATACACAAACACAGCCAATAAGTAACTTGTGACTAGCCTGGTTAAAACCAGCACCTTGTCTTCACAAGGGAAACTAGAATTGAGRATAACTGCGTAGGAAGGCAAGGGCAAGGCTAACTAGTAACTAAAGTCTTTAGAGAAATGTAGTGGAGTAAAAGTAAAAAAAACTATACAAAAAAATTAAAATTAAAATAACTTAAGTAACATACAGATTCTCAAAATCTACAGTACTGCCACAGTTATTGCCCACCTCTGTGTATAGCCATTTTATTAGGTGCCATCTTGAGTTTGGTTGAGTTCTAAAGTTAATGAGTTGTTGATGTCAACCCAATTTCTGAAAGTTCATAAAAATCCATTTAGTGGTTCACGAAATTTTTTAGCTACTAACAGAATGACAAAGCTGCACTTTCATGGATGTACAAGAAAAAAAAATAATTTATTTTGGTCTTGATACGGTTTTTGTTGACAGTGACATGATGTGGACATTAAAGCGTTTATCACTATAGACATTATGAGATTTCTGTGTTTGCAGCGCAGCTCTAGCCTCTCTGACAACACAGTCAATAATCATCATGCCAATGGATCAGAGTGAAYCTTATTGTTTCTCCAGAGGGTGTTCAAACAGGCGCTGACAGAGCTGCACTGTGCTGAGGGACATTTGTGACTCAAACTGAAAGGAACCAAGATTTTTAGGTGACTGAAAGGAGCACCAGYCTTGTGTTTCTTTCAGCTCCTTTTGGCTTTTGAAGATTTTTCTCAGAACCGCAGGACAAGCCAAATCAATACTATCCAACATATACTGCAACTTTTTTCTTTCTTTTTTTATTTGTGCAAAACAGATTTTTTACAAGGAGGTCAAAARGYYAAAATTTAGAAGGAGAAGAAAGCAGCCCAGGACATAGAGAAGCTGAGCTTTAAAAGCCAGCTGTGAGCCGTGCAGCAACAGAAGCTGGGGGGTTTTATGGTTGCCATTTTTGCTTGAATAAAATTGGGGTATGGTGTAACTCCCAGTAACCATGACTACAACACAACCGCTCCGTGCATACATATACTGTATATAGTATGTGACTACTTTTTGGCCACAGAGGGACCAATTATATTTGTTCAAAATAGGTGAACTCTAAATCCTGTATCCTTTGTGCATACTGTACATCTATATTCAAGCCCACAAGCTGTAAAGATTAAGAGAGCGTGCCTGAAATGAAAATACTGGGAGCAATGCAATGAGGACAATAATTTCAGACAGAATATCTGAGTCCTGCCTCACAATTAGAGCTTGAACACTGGAAGGTTGTCTGGACAGGGGCAGTATGAAGTTCATTGTCAGAATGTAATTACAGTCATTTACTAAACGTTTCACAGTTTAACTGAGACTTGTTGTYGAACGTTTCATCATCGATTTGTAAATCATGATTTCATGAGATTCTTTGATGTTTTCTGTTTTGTTGCAACAATAAAGACATCTTCAACAAAAGCTTAAAAATATAGGGAACCTTTTCATTTTACATATTCAATTGCAAAYCTGGAAAAACGTTCATTGTAAAAAATGCCTTGTGAGCACTGAGTGAATGACATTGCTGACATGTTCTTGAAGAACAACAAGCAGAATAACAGCTAAAATCAGCAGATTTTGCTTAAAGCTAAAATTAGTAAAGCCAGAATTAGGAAATCAGCTATTAAAAGCAAAAATTAACCAAACAGTATAAATAACGTTAAATGTTAGGTAACACTTTCTTTTACAGTACCCTTGTTACAAGGTGATTAGGGTACAATTTTACTATGTAATTAATTGTCTGCAGTAATGTAGCACTTACCTGGTAATGTAATACAGCTCACTATGTAAC
>NW_013952404.1:9281109-9285799 GCF_001266775.1 Austrofundulus limnaeus | reverse complement strand
GTATATGTTCTAGTAACTGCTTGGTAACATAAATATACCTTTCAGCCCTTCAAAAAGTGCAAATATGTGCCTTAAGGTCCAACCATTAGTCCTAATGGGGTACATATGTCCAGGATGTACCTCAGGGGACAAAAATGCACTCAAAATGTACATAAATATACTCCTACTGTTCTCTTCTTTGAATGTGTAGTTGTAGATAGTCTTAAAGAAGCATCASCTCTCAAGTTTCTGGTTAAGATTTAATCCCTTGCTCTAAAACAAGCAAACCTGTGAGAATAAATGACGAGGAATGTGCTGGTCGTTTAACAAGTCAGTGCTTTCCATTCATGTTAGTCTCTTGTAAAACACAACAAGTCTTTTAAATAAACAGACACTCATCAGTTCTCATTAAAACATCGTGCTCTACAACATGATGCAGAGAATATGAAGATTCAGTGGGATGCGTGTGCAATTATCTCAATGGGTGTTTAATGGAAATTAGAAGACAGTGGTAGTAAAAAGGCAGCTGGAGTCACAATCTAAATTAGAAGAGTGCCTTTATTTATTTATTTGCTTTTCATGGAAAAAAAATCCACAAAACGACGGTACACATGAGAAAAACCTTCATCTGCTAACTCTGCAAACAATCATAAAGCGAGCCGTGGTCCAGCTGAGCTGTGAGCTGAATACAAATCCAACATGCGCCGAATTTCAAAGCAAACATGTTGGTTTCATCTTTTTTTCATCCAGTTTTCCAGCTGGATTTACGTGTGCTATCATGTCTGTTTTAACATGCAATGCTGCATCGAATCCCTTCATATGTGAATATTTTTTGTTTCAAACATTAACTTCTGATGAATTGTGGTGAAAGCCTCATGAAAATGTAGGAGGCTTCCTGATTCTCTAACCCACAGCAAACCAYCATGTTTTGTGAACAGCTTGTCAGCAGCTCCACAACAATTTGTTTTTCTTAAGTTCTCGTTGTGTGATTGCTTTTTCCATCTGTGCAATCATAAACTGCTGAAATCAGAAAAGGAAAAGGAATGCCAGTTGTTATTTTTATTTGCTCATTGTATCCTTGTACATTTAAAACAATGACAGAGAAATGATTTACATTAATAGACTTAAAGATTTATGCTAAACCTGACGGGCAAATGGGGGCAAAACAGCATCTGAAAAAAACCTTCTTGGCATGAGTTTATGTCCCAGATTCTTTGTTTGCACAACGCTCAGTGGTTCATCATCTGAATTAGGAAAAAATAAAAGGATTATGGTGTAGTAAATTTGTGATTGACATGTAATGACCACATGCAGAAAGAACTCCATRATGCTTGTACTCATATGTTGGGACTATAAATATCTAGCAGTTGTCATTTTTGGACTTTGATAGGAAAATACTCCACAATATTCCTGGTGAACAAGAAATTTCTCCACATTTTGTGGATGAAGATGTTTTTATTTTCCTCACAGTGGTTGGTTCCTGAAACTTTTTCTTCTACGATTTACATTTACAAGGACCTTTATTCACCACGTAGCCTGGTTTATTCAGAATCAACAAGGTAAGAGGGGAAAAATGTTTTTATTTAACATATTTTGGCTTTCCAAAAAGATTTCTTGAAATTGCTTTACTGTTGAAAGAAAAATCCAATTTCTTACAGAACAAAACAGGCTCCTTCTGTATTTGTCTCCTGCTGGTCTAGATGGGAAAGGTTKTACTTAAATGCAATGACTCTTATGAGCCCAAAATGTTTCTGTATTTGTTTGATCATCTTTAATCCTTTTAGAAAAACATGTCCGTTACTGAAATTGTATTTAAGCTATAAATGTATTATTGATGAGGACACACTAAGCTTTTAAGCTTCCTTTCATTGGTCTGATTTTTATGCACATGCTCAGAACTGAGCTGCTGAAACTTACAAGCCTGACCAAAGGCGAAACTCTCCAGTGTGTCTGCTTAGCTCATATACATTCTTAGGATGACACTGCTAAAAGTTTTATGAAGAATGAAGACACGCACTGCATACATTTTCCCCTGATTTACATGTTTTTCAGGTTGCAAATCAGCCATACAGTATCTGTACTAACATTCATCTTGCGTGGTTTGATTAGAGCTCTGACTGAGAATGTTTACATTTTGCAGCAAAATGTAAACCCTGAACTATTTTTTGAGCAGATGTCTGTATTTGTTCTGATAATCCACTTGAATTTATTGGAATCCAAGCAAAACAGATATTTTTTTTATCAGAGATTGATTTTGACAAGCAGTTTCCTCAAACGTGTCTTATTTGTAGGATATTATTAGCTTTAGTTAGTCGTACATAACTACATCCCGATTTCTGGCATGCTCTCATAGTTTTTAGTGACATCAAGTCCAGTTGAATTCTGATTTCCAGTCTTGCATTCCTTGTTTTATTTATTTATTTTTACTTATTTTAACAAAATCAATGACTTCCATTGTTTTTGCTGCACTGAACTGAAGGAAAMTCTGGCCCATCCACTCATTGATAATTTGGACACACTTACTCAGAGATTTTAAGAAATTATGATCACATGGTGATCCATACGTCATCAACATAAACATGGTCGGATACGGTTGTGATAATCATTTGAGTGTTGTTAAAAGGAAAGCGTATGTAACACAATGGTAAACATGCTCCTCTTCCAGCTGTTTTGGAACATGTTGCAGGTATCAATTTCAAAATGAGTGAATATTTGCAAAAAAAAAAAAAAAACAACATTTATCTGTTTGAACATCTTGTTTTTGAAGTGTATAATCTGAATAGGTTGAAAAGGATTTGCAAATCATCGTGCTCGTTTTTTTATTTATGTTTTACACACTGTCCCAACTTCACTGGATTTGTGGTCGTACATGCCAATTTGATTACTTGCATTTGTTGCAGGCAACACTTTTCAGAGTATATTTGAGAATGACTCATTAATTATGRCTCATATTAACCTTAGTGGTTTTATGTCTCATACTAACCAGCCGGTTCTMACGTTATCAGTCCATTCWATGGGACGGAGAACCCACTGGYAGCCACAATCGAAACATTCTGAAGCCATATGGGCCTGCTAARGACTAATATCGTCCATTTAATGGATGATAACATCTGAAGCGGGTGTTAGGTTGAAGGCCCAACACTGTCTTTTTTAAAACTTTTCCTCCAATTTGTCTCATAAATGTGATTTTTTTCTAATATCTGTTAATATCTGTTTTGTAACTTGGTTGTTGTTATTTCTTCTATACTGTAGTTGGAGTTTTGTGTTCAGGTAAGAAACAAACATATAAGCTTTCATARAAAGTTCTATATGTCCATACACACTCTTTAACTGCAGTCTTGTGCTTTATTCATCTGTAAGCAGACTAAATATCTCGTTGACTAGAGGGAAGTCACACTTCACAGTTAACGTCTGCGGCGGAGTTCCCGAGGTGTTAGTTTTGACACCTCTCCTTTTTTTTGTTGCACAAGCGTGTGTTTAAATATATCCGTGCTACTGTTTACAATATTATTGTGGCTGACGGAGGTGTTCTTGGCACGTGAAGCTCTCTGTTTCCAAGCAACAACGAGGAGATGCTTCCAACTTTACAGCGATCACAATTAGATCCTGTCAATSTGTCCGGCTCCTTGTCCGAGTCAAAACACATCAACATGACAAAGGAGCCCACGAACTCAGTGAAGTTTAGCYTTTTCTGTTTTGCTGCTGAGATTCTTTTTAATTGCAAGTCACAATTTACAGTATACAAAAGAAAAAGAATAAAAAAGGCAGCCCAGAATATGATAAGAAGAATTTAAAAGTTTATTTCTCCTGAAAGTCCTTTGTGAGACTCAGTGGTAGGAAACTATCCGGGTAARGCTTTGATAGATTTTAATTTTCTGCTTTCGTGCTGTTGTTTTTGTAGTTATTGCAGAAAAGAAATAAATATCTGTAAAATAAGTGTTAGCTATTATTACTGTTCATCCACTTGAGTTACAAAACAAGCAAATTACAAACATGGCAGTGAGTTTTTCTGAAGACACAAGTTTTACGCTATTAAAAAAAATCCATCTCTTCATGAGCTTCTTTCCCATCAGCGTGCCAACACAGAGACCACTCCGTGGGACTGAATTGCCAAAGATATGTACCTCTTGCTGTGAGAACACATGAGCACTGAATAAGAAAAGAAACGAAAATCAAATGGAGTTTATTTTTATCCTGATGCTCAGTGGGGAGGGCACACTGCTTTAATGAGGGGAAATGAACAGCACATTTAGTGAGTTAAACCAAGAAGTGTTCTGTCTAAAACAAGAGGCGCGGATGGCGTCTTCACCAGGATGACAGCTGAAAGCGAACATAAAGCTCAGAAAAGTGCAGGCAGCTCTGAAGACAGGAAATTGCAATTGTGAACATTTTGTCAGCAAGTATGACTGATTCATCAGAGATCCAGACTTAAATATGGCTTGATTAAGCAGAAGTGACAAATGTGCTGAAAATTATGTTCAACTTGTTTTTTTTTTCAAATAAGAAATAAAGTAAAAAAAGATTCAGACAGAAGATATTATCTCAGTCACCCTGTCTACWTTTAAGACTAGTCTTAAGATGTCCCTTTTTGATAAATCCTATAGTTAGTGCTGGTTTGGGTTTCCTGAGCTATCCCAGTTCTGCCACTATAGGCTGACACTAGCCTGGCCATGCACATTTCTGCTCGATTCTAATCTCCCTTCATTGCTCC
>NW_013952404.1:9276696-9280926 GCF_001266775.1 Austrofundulus limnaeus | reverse complement strand
AATTTGTATGTAACTACCATGTAATTGCATTATAATAATATATAATTACATGGCAATTACCATAGTACCATTACATTTAATAAAGTAGCAATTTGTATGTAACTACCATGTAATTGCATTATAATAATATGTAATTACATGGTAATTACATAGTACCATTACAAGTAATAAGGTAGTAATTTGTATGTAACTACCATGTAATTACATTATAATAATATATAATTACATGGTTATTACATGGTACCATTACATGTAAGAAAGTACTAATTACCATGTAACTAAAATTATTTTTACATGTTATTACCATGTATTTACATGTAATGAGGTAGTAATACCATGTAATTGTAATGTATGTTTTATAATTATAATAAGGTAATAATTACCATGTAATTACATGGTAATTAAATGTTGTATTTATGTACTAATGTAGTAACTACCATGTAATTACATGTAATTATAAATGTAATTTTTGGTCATTACTTCTTCTTACCATGTAATTATGTGGTAATAAGGGTACTGTAAAAGAAAGCGTTACCGAGGCTTGCTACTTCTCTCATCCCAGTAGGAGATGGTTGTTTACAGTGCACACAATTTCCATTTAGCTTCTTAGCATAGTTGCCTTCACAGTCAAGCTGGTGCACAACATACGTCACGGCCAAATGTTAGTGATTGGGTAAAATCAGATTCTATTGTTTAAAACTCCAACAGAGTCCACGCCTCCAGCAAGCAGTCATTTCTCAATAGCAGAGGGTCCAGACCCTCCATATGAAGCAAGGCYTAAAACAAGGGGCTGGTTTTTACCAGCAGGTTAAAACCGCTGCAGGACAAAATGAGCACGTTTGTTCATTCTGCCGCTGTCTTTCATCTCTCCACTCTCTATGTTTGTTTGTGTTTGTAGTTATTGCTGTTGTGAACATATGTTTTTCTTTGCCTTTCTTCTTTGAGAAATTACACATAGACCAGTTATTTTGTTTCTGTGACTTTTTCCTCTATGAGTCCAACCAGTCAGGGCAGYTGACCAATCAGGTGTATTGTAAGGCAATGTGCACGCTTCAGAAGATTGACCACTGTTGGACGAGCACAATGCCACATTGGACGGAGCACACTGTCAATGTAAACAATTCATRGTGGATAGACTTCTGAGTAGAATTGCATAAAAATATTAGTTTTTCATTGGTTAGCTGCCTATTAGAAACATAATTTATTGCGGACGTGTGTACTTCGGCAACATGCTTTGCCTGACATGATAATTGTAACAGTCTCTGTAGACGGCTGCCCCTGCAAACTTATTKTTTTATGTTTTCAAATCTCTGCTCAACTAACAGTTTTATACCCAGTTTAATTCTCCAAGCATTTTATCTATTGCACAAAAACATTTCAAAAATCTCCGAATAAACATCACTTAAACAATTTGAAAAGGTTAAATAACTGTGTAAAAATGTTTTTGGATGCTACCTGGTGGTAGTTTCTCATTGGCAGATYAATCCTAGAAACTGTGTTCCTTAACTTTATCATCTCATCTAGTTTATCCCACTAGAGGTCCTCATTTGTATCTCAGATTCATCAACAGCAGGGTAAAGACATTCAATTGGAATGATTAACGACCCCAGTAAAATCGGAGCAACCAGGTATTGACTGCTTCTGCAGTGTTCTTTTACCGCAGCGCTTTTAATCTGCAACATCTGAAAGGTTCAGAAGTGGATTCTTGTTGCTCGGGTGGTTTTTAGTCTTTCTAATATATTCAATTGTTTGCTTGAAAACTTGTGCATTCACAGGGTGAACATGCACGCCCCCAAATATAATACTGTAGATGTGAAACCTTATGAGGTGTCACGCTGAATCCCCACAAAAAGAAGCAAGAATACACACGTACTATGAACCTTAAATCGGCTGCATCTCAGTGAAGTAATAAATGATGTAGCATTTCCTCAAGTTAGGGTCAAGACCCCACTGTAGGTCATAACATCCAGGAATAAAATTTTCTTTAAAAATGGCTGCTAACAATTTTTGCCACATGACAAATTCCATTACAGTAAAACGTATTAATTTGTCAACCTAAATTAGTCAGCATCACAAATCTCTGCTTCTGTTAATTTGTGGGTTGGAAACTCAAAATATTGGAAACCAGTGTTCTAATGAAATGAACACCGCCCACTGCCTTTTATGCCAAAGTTGTTCTTATCCTGTTTTAAAACACAGCTTTTCCTTTGTCCCACAAAGCACCAAACATGCCCATGATTCCAAGAGATTGAGCATTTTATTTTTATTTATTTAGTAAGTTAAATTAATGTTTTAGGCAGTGAAAGTTTAACCGCATTACGTTTGCTGTAAAATTCCATCTGAAATTAAATTTAATGTTTAAAAGTGGACCATCTCTAAACTGTATGTTTTGAATATAAGATGGATCATTTAAAGGGCCAATATTATGTGCAGGAGTTATGGGCGGGGTGTGTGTGGGGAGGGGGTGCGCTCTGCCATGAGGAAGTTCGAGAAGGGGTTATCTGCGGAATCAAAGTGGGCGTGTCTCAAGAGTGGGCGTGTCTAAAGCATAAACACTGTGGGCTACGAAGCCTACATGACGGTATCCTTAGATCCTGTTTGATGTCTTTACAGCCTGACCCTGACCCCAACACTAAGGTCAACCAGGAGAAATGTGACCCAAGTAGGGTTCTCCCGAAAAAGTGGTGCCGTACAGTATCGCCCCTTTTTTGCTTGTCCAGTCAGGTGTGTCCCTTTAACAAAGCCCGTCAAATCAGGTGTGTTGCTTTAGAATCGCCTTTACTTGTGACACGCCCACTCGTCCGCACTCATCCGCAGAGACCCCTACTTGGGAAGTTCGGCTTAAAGGCACATCCCAGGGGGCGTTTCTGTTACCAAAAGGCGTTTCTAGTCCCCACCTGTCATTTTCCTCCTCTGCATGGCTTCCTAAAAACGCTGCAGGATTTCTCAAACATGCACGAATGAGTCAAAGCAAGGCTTTGGGCATGTTTTTTTATGAGAGTATAACATTATAACATGATATAAAACTCAAAAAAGTTGATTTTACATGATGTTGCCCCTTTAAATCTCAGAGTAACAAAGGAAAGAAACACACCTACTGAAAACTAGAAAAGGCTGGTTGACATTTTTGAAGAGCTTTGACAAATTATACAGATTAGTTTGGATGAAAAAATGGGACAGGGTTTTAGTATTTGTGGAGTTTTTGTTTAGACCACTTTTGCTAAAATACTAGAGGTGTGCTGTGACACAAGAAAAAAAACTAGTAAGCCCACTTTTTAAAATGTGTTTCCACAAAATCCAGTGCTCATGTTATTTGATAAAGTTTTGCAGAAATAGACACAAACATATTCTCAGTTCTCAGCTCAGACACCAAGACAATTTAACTTCATGATGAAACGCAGGAAACAGAAAAAAGATTCCAGATGGACAAACAAAGTGCGCTGAGATGTGATTGGGTATTCTGATCACATCTTGTTTTTCTGTCACACAGCAAGGCCAGTCTGAAGGTGAGTTTCTCCTCTTGATTTGTCTGCGCACTTCATATCATCTGATTAAACTCTCCTAAACAAGTTTCCTGCTTCACCGGCAGCTTCTCCGTGCCCTCTCTGCCGCCCATCTCTATTCATCTCTGCCTTTTGTTTCCCTCTTCATTTTTTTCCACACTCGTTGATATTGTTTCCTTTGGCTTTGTTAGGGAACAAACTCTTTCTTGTCATCCTTCTCACAGTCTTTTCAGTTCAGTCTGTTCATCAGGTCCAGTTTTGTTCTTTTTATCACTTCTGTCCTTTTCAGCAAGAATGAAAGAAATTGTTGGTGAAAGAAAACCAAATGACAAAAAATGTACAATTAGAACAAGGTCAAACTGTACCCTTGTTTTCATGAATGTTCCTTCATCTTGATTCGTTTTCATTTGTCACAGTCTTCTCACTTATTGAAAGTGACTGAAGTTCCTAATTAGGTTTCTTTTTTTTACACAAAAAATACTCCATTTTCATCAAAATGAAATAAAAAAATGTTCAGCATCAGCAGGAAAATTCTTATTGGGGTTTGTAGAGTCGTGTCAAAAAGTTACTTCCCTGCTAACACTTCTGAAAAAAGAAAAAAATCTTAACAGAATCAAAAAATCAAGTGCAACACTGCAATGTTATTCCAGAAAACTAAGCAACAATGTTGTCAGGACTGATTAAAAAATATGACAGAATTTTGACAGTTTAGCTTTTGTATTTGCAT
>NW_013952404.1:9270658-9276596 GCF_001266775.1 Austrofundulus limnaeus | reverse complement strand
GTGTGTGTGTGTGTGTGTGTGTGTGTGTGTGTGTGTGTGTGTGTGTGTGATTAATAATAATACTTTAAATCTTTAAATTTAAAATCCAATTGAAGGTCAGACACGACTTCAATTGGGTCCAGCAGATCTGAACTTCGGTCCACCATGGGGGCCCTGATCCAGACAATAGATGCTCACGCCTTTTGTCTGTTAGCAAAATATTACATGATCAACATAACAGATTTTATTGAAAGTTTCAAAACATAATCGTTGTTTGTACATCTACAACTGAATATTTTTGGAGTCAGTATAATTCAATAATTCATATTATCTGTTACAAAATGTCTATAATACAATTTTACAAACACTGAGCTAAAAATGTTGATGTGGAAGTAGCTGACAGTCTTTCATGATGCATTCACCAATAATGCACAAGATCACGCAAAACATTATTTTTAAGGTTTGACCAAAACAGTTCCATCTCTGAGTTTTTTCAGTACTTGTTTTTTATAAACCCATATTTAACATATTTATTATTTGATGATATACATTGTAAGAGCTGATTCATTCAGTTTTTTTTTTGTTTGATTTTTTTGATTTTGTATATCTTTTCACCTAACTCTGCAGTCAGCAGCTGACAGAGACACCGAACGCTCGTGCCACAGGAGACGGGGAAACAAGCGAGGAAATGAGGTCCATCATGTTGGATGCAGCTGGAGAAGCACTGACACTTTCATTATCCGGCTCCAGTCTCTGAGGCTCAAATTGATGGAAAATTTCAGGGAGGTCATGACTATGATCTTTAAACACCAGCGAAGCAGAACTCTTGATGGCGTCTGAGCTGGGATTGGTATCATTCATGACACGTCTCATAAAACACAAAAACACTCAAAACAAAGAAGAAAAAACTGCAGGCAAGAGTGCTTTTCTCTAAGATTTGTTATTTACAGTAGCTTGATGAGCTAAAAAATGGATGATATTATCTCTTTTTTCAGCTCTACCTCCTGAATAATTCATACAGAGGAGCTGTAAGGGAGTTTGAGAGTGCAGAGAGGCAATATCAACACTGTCTTAACCTTGGGCTGGCTGCCACAGGTTCCTGTTGAGGTGAGATTCAATTAAATGAGAACAGGAGCGTCTAATCCTCTGTCTGATTTGACTCACACTGCAGCTCAGCAGAACACTGAAAGAGGGTGTGAAGAAAAAATAAAACAACATTATAACATCAGTAAATAATGGAAAATAATCAGCATGTGAATGTGGAATAAGGTCAGTTTATCAGAGCTTGTTGCATTGATTAAATCCAACTTACTATCCACTAAGAAATTGCCTTTATTAAAAAAAGAAGAAAAAAAAAGAAAACAAGAAATAAAATCTTCCTCATTCTAACACGGTTAGGACCTTTTTCAAGCTCGCATCTCTGAGCTGAAGGATTATTCCACTGCAGCCTCCTCTCTGCCCACTATATGCAGGCTTTTGACATTCGTCTTAAAAAGCAAATATTCAGTCTTACTGCAATGATACCAACAGACATCCTGTGCTTATCTCTGTGAAGCTGCCAGCTTTGACACAGAACCTTCAGTCTGTCACTTTTCAGACCGGTCGCCAGGAAAAGAAAAAGCCATTTTACATTTCGGAAAACCAGCATTGTACAGTATACCATCAATACTTAAAGTGAAGCGAATTAAAGTTGTTGGAATAACTGTTTCCTTCTATAACCTATAATGAGATGTTGAGTTTTAAAACTATTTTATTATCTAACATCCACATTTTTTTTAATAATGACTAAAATCCTAAACTAATTATAACCTGAGTGTTGACGTCAAAATAAAAAAAAGAAAAAAGAGTAAGTATAACTCTGTATTGGGTGACAGCTGTTGGGTGAGAGCCCACAATATTATCCTATAACATATGGTTGTTTGTAGGCTGAGAAAACCTGCTGAATGTAATTAAACAAGAATAAGCAGAACAAGCTTAAGTCCCTCGTTGCTGAGGGATTTAAATAGTGAATGTTTGCAGTTTTTATAAGTGTTTTTTTCTGGACTGGAACTGAACAGAGAATGCAAGTAAAGCTTAAAGTTTTCGACGTGAGATATTCAAGCATGTGTGTTTGAGAACAGAAGTAGGTTTTCTTTGCTTGTCCATGGCGTCACAAGGTGACGGATCCTGGTGAGCAGGGGGAGTAATTTTAAAAATGGTGGAGCCAGGCGGTGACCAGTGGTGGCCTTGGCCACCGTAGATTAGTCTTCCACTCCAATCATTTGAGAAAACTCTACTTTTAAACAATATAAAACTATAAAGCGTAGTTCCCTCAAATGATCAGGGTGGGGGTCATGTTGGATTTTGATGTGGCAACATCAAAGGTATCATGAGGAGTCATGTAGGATTCATAAAACTGACCACTGTGAGGCTGCACCACATTGGAAGGGCTGTCCGTGTAAACAGTTTATCGTGGCTAGATTTTTGTGTGATTTGCATAAAAATATTCGTTTTTCATTGCTTCTGCCTGTTAGAAACATCACTCAGTGAGGTGCCCTGGAAACATGTTTTTGCCTGATATGATAACGTACTGACAAGCATTTCTATCATTCAAAATAATGGTTGTTGATAACAAACTGAGTTTCAGTGGTGTGTTGACTTAAAGGGACAATATCATGTAAAATCAACTTTTTTTCAGCAAAAATGACTGGCTGGGCCTAGAACCGCCTTTTGGGATCAGCTCCTCCTCTGGGCTGTGTCTCCAAGCCGAGCTTCCTCATCACAAAGCACCCACACCGGGTGAAACCACATCTGCTGAGCTCCAACACTAACTACTTCTCACTTCAGACCTTTTTGGATTAAACACCGTTGTCACCTGCCCAGGTAAGCTGAAAAACAACTCATGTTGTTTTGTTCACATCGTTGTTTGGTCTATGTGTTAAGATTTATAGCATATTACGAATAGTATGTGTGTGTGTGTGTGTGTGTGTGTGTGTGTGTGTGTGAGAGAGAGAGAGAGAGAGAGAGCGACTGAAATAATCTTTCCAGCTGAAACAACATCTCTGTAATCGCTCCGGTTCTTCAGAAAGCATACTTTCCGGTTCGACAATAAGGTCTATATGTATCCTGAGATGCTATAATGTTGCTTCTTTTTTATTATCATTATAACAAAGCATGCTACGACACTCCAGGTTGCAAACAATAGAGAAGTGGCTATGATGATGTGCTGAAATGAGCGGGACGGGATCGGAAGGAGGTTCTTAAAGAGTAACTTACCCCAAAATCAACCTTTTTTAGCTGATAAACTGTCTAGAATGTGTCTAAAATGTTATATAGTACTGTTTCTGTGRTAATTTTGATGTTTTTGTGCATATTTGTTCAAATCTGTAATATTTGGTCTAAAAACGTGTTTTTGCTGCTCATATGGGTAGAGCAGTGGTACTGCAGGCTAATTTGCATATTGGTTAACGGCTCTCCACGGTGACATGTCTTCTCCACAGTTTCGTCACAGCGGCTGTGTTCTGATATAAAAGCCTCTCTCTAAGACACGCCCCTGCAGCAGTCAGAGGGTGGAACAGTTAGCAAGCTTAGCATGATCGTCTGTTGACCTTCAGCCTCAGGTGTGGAGAGCTGACTGCTACGCTTCTCTCTACAAGATACACTTTAAAGAGACAGAGGCCAATTTATTGTGTTTAGAAATGGATATAATGTAAAGTCAAGTTTATTTTCTATTTAAATATATAAACAACATTTTAATAACAACTGAAGGTGACGGTTACTTTATTATGGTATAGCATTTCAATATATACCTGAGAAACACATAATATTGCCCCTTTAAATTTAACACGCCATAGTTACCACATTCAACATTACCGACTAACAGCATTGTCTGTTGAGTTGTGCCCTGACAAATATGGCCAATCTCTCCGACCAAGAAAAATCACGTGATAGAGCCTCTGGCCAATACACCTCATTGGTAGCAACTCAATTTTTGATGGTGAGCTTTCTTGCACCAAGATGCCGACACCTTAAAGGACACAGGCACAATGCCTACTTTTCTATTTATCTATCTCACAATGTTTACATACACTATATTGCCAAAAGTATTTGCTCACGTGCCTTGACTCACATACTGTATATGGCAGCAGTCACTTTTGATTTTGACATGGCAACCTGATTTGAAAAAGCGACCTTTTAATACTCCTAGATGTAAACCCACCCCATGCATATCAAAATAGAAACAGACACAAAACAAGTCTGTACTTTGGAATCATCTTTTGAAAAGGATTAAACCAAGACATTCTTCACTAAGCCTAATTACATCATGTCTTGATATATGCATACTTATTATTATTATTTTAGAAAACACTATCAACACATGTCTGCTTACAGCTAGCTCAGCTGCTCTTGCTGGAAACCTCAATATCTCAGAACACACTTGAATATTAGAAGGTGACAAGCCCTGATAAGCTTCCAAATACCAAACTGCTCATAAATCTTCAAAATTCTCACCAAGAGCAGCACATTTATGCCTCTAATTCACTTTGTGTCTTCATTTTTCATCGTTTATCAGCTTTATCAGAAAGCACTAAGGAACCAGAGATCTAAAAGCTATTTCAAACCGAATGCCCATTTTATTCTAGATCGCTCGTATTTATTGTCTCCTCCTTCAACAGCCCGCAGGTAACGTCAGGGGTGGCTGTCACAACAAGCTTATGAAAGAAAACGCCTCAGAAGCATTCGGCCCCGTCAGGATGTGTGATAGAATTTGATCAAATAAGAGTGAGCAGGGCAAGAAAAGTAGTACATGTCTCTTTCCAGGGGCGAAGAAAAAAGTGATCCACTATTATGTCCGTCAGTGTACACTAGCTCCTCATGCCTCAAGGCTGAGCTGCATAGCACGATGGATTTTCTATGCTTTTCTTTTTGGAAGATGTCTCAAGGCCTGTGCAAGAAAATGCGTCACATTACTCGAGCTGAGTCACACAGGAAAATGGTTAAAGAGGTCGAAAGAGTGATCTGTGCTCCTGGTATCAGATTATAGTTGTGTTAGCTCATGTCCTTCCCTCCTGCTGCAGTTTTTTAATGTGTGTTGGAGAAATGGTTTCTGGTAATGGATCAAGGCTGGAGATGAAGAGCAAGGGAGGAACAAACAGTGCGATAGGCAGTCCCATTAATCTCTTTTATATTCTGAGGCAAACATCTGGGCTCGGCAGGAGCGTCAGAGCATCTCCTCCGCACATGAAAATTATTCACTTTTAAAAATGCAAACTAAAAGATAGTCTGATAAAAATGACTGAATTATGTTACCGGATCCGGAGGCATAAAGAGCTTTAAGGTGTTCATAAAGAAATTACTTTCACTTACCACTAAAATGCATTAGCACCGTTCTCAGTATGTTTAATCTCTGCTGGGGGACAAACCAATAAATGGCAAAATGATTGATTCTGCAGGTGCTCACCTTCTGTCACCTTTCTTATTTGTCTGACTACCATCAAATTCTGCCCTCTGCCTTGAGCTTATAGAAGGTCAATAAAAGTTGGATTAACTCAGTCTCGGAAGAGGTTCAGGCAGAAAGATATTTAGATGAATTCCCTGCTCTCGTGTACATCACCCTTTAAGAAGCCAAAGCAGTTCTGGCAGAAGTCAGCGAGGGTCTGAAACAGATGGACTCATTAACAGCAAAGATGAGTGGGATGAAAAAGCCGACCGTGCGCTCAGGCGTTCCTTTTACAATCTGTTTATGAACTTAGGATCAGGGAAGCATCAAGTCCCAGTTAGCATCAGTTTGGGCTGAAGTTTAACTCAAAGCAATGATTCAGATCTTAGAAGTTCTGTGGAGTGGTTATAAACAGTTAACGTCTTACCTGTTGCAAACAGTTTTTTGATTTTTTTATTTGATTTGAGGTTTGGAAAGAGTGGGTAGTTTTAACCAGATTGTTGTACACAGCAAAAATGCCAGTGTTAATTTAACACCCAC
>NW_013952404.1:9267041-9270648 GCF_001266775.1 Austrofundulus limnaeus | reverse complement strand
GGTACGATGAGAAAGCTGAACTCACTGGTAAAATAAATGCAAAATACATAGTCACTTAGACAAAATATACGAAATTTAGCTAAGAAAAAGCACATTTTCACCGAAACGCTAAACTTGTCCGGGCATCTGCCTTACATTTACGAAATAATTTTGTCCTCCGCATGAGAAAATAAGCGCGAATGTGTGCAGCCTGCTCAGTTACTTTGCAGTGGGGATACGTGAAGGCGTGGCTTAAACAACACCAACCAGTTAACGCCCCATTTTAACAACGTATCATTGACACGAGTTACATTTTCAGTGTTATTTTACAACTGTGTGTTGTTAATCCAACACCAACACTGTTTATTTAACACTACACCTAAGATTTTAACACCGGCATTTTTACTGTGTAGTAATTCATGCAAACTGGACTTTAGAAACATTTTCAGCTCTGCCTTCTTTTCATAAAAGTATTCTCTTGAGCCCCACACCCCCGGTACCAGGGACAAGCTTTTCCCATTGTTTTTGTTTCTTTTAACTTCTCTTAACTCAAGATCTGTCACCTGAACCTGGACATGTTTGGTATCAATAAAAACCTAAGAATCTTGGCTAAACGTTCATTGAAACTATTTTAACATCCACCGAACACAGTTCAAACATCAAGCAGTTGAATCAGAAATTAAACAAACTGTGCAAAATGGCGTCACTGCAAACCTGTAAGATTTTTGACATTTTTTAAAGCAAGTCAAAGCAGATACCAAAATATGTTGTAAAGTGTGTTGAAAGTTTTTTTTATACTTGATTTTGAGTGAATATGGCCCAACTATAGTTTAATATGATTTCTCAATGTTGTGATAAAAATGGTGAAAAAATATATTTTTGGTTAAGTTTTCAAAAGAACAAACATTCAGTGAGTATTTTAAGGCAGGTAAGAAAAAACAAGTAACTTCTGGACTTAAAAACTTAAGATTTCTTAACACTTATTGATGGTACCAACATGGTCTGTCCTGTGCAGAATGACAAAACACCAAATTACTTCTTTAGTAAAACCTCTGTAACTTTGCRACAGTTCATTTTAGCAGCGTGAATCTTTGCACAGGTTTATCCACGTGTAGATTTATGGTTTTCAAGAATTTTTAGCCTTTTTCATTCTGGTTTTAAATGGGTTATATATTGTCTAATGAAACGATTCTTCAGTCCCAGTTCTGTGGGTGAGTGTTTTTTTTTAATTATTTTCCATCAATATCTCTAAATCAYCAGCAGCTGTTTTAATACTCACACTTCTGATGAAATRTCCTAAGTGTTAGCTTTATTTTGATATCAAAATTATTTAAGTAGAGTTTGTAAATGCTGAGATACACTCAATTACATTTCAGCATGGTATTTCAAACAAAAAACATCAAGAAAAGCCCTTAAGAGGTTAAATTCTGATATGAAAAACATACAAAGTCCTTTAAGGGCTGCTGGCCTTTAATTCTGTGTTCAGATTTTATCATCTTCTGTTTTTGGGAAACTTTTTAAACAGGATGTTTTATTTTTGTTAGAGTGAAAAAACTTGCTCTTTTTGTCACAGTTTTGATGATTCAAGGTTTGGATGAGGTGAAACACACCTATAGGTTTATTCTCTTGTTCCCAAGGAAACCAGACAGGAATAACATCAGGAGCAGGCAGCAACAGGTGAAACAGTTCAGGTTCTTTTTTTTCTTCCTCCAGTTCTTCTTTCTCCAGACTCAGTTTTCGTCATCTCTTGCTCTGCTTCTCTCCCAAACTATCAGTCTTACTCATCAGCCTCCTCTCTGACCTTCGTGCAGATAATGAGAGCGCTGCAGTTGCTATGGAGAGGAGGCAACACTGTCTCCAACACTGAAATTTAGTTAACATCTCCATGCAGTGACTCACATCTGAGCAGATGGTAAAATTCACAAATATCATCACTTGGTTTCAACCCTCCTGCTGATCACAGTTAGTGTTTATGCTCCCTGTAATAAGCCAGATATTTGCAGCCGCAGAGGCGGAGGAATGATTCGACAGAGATGCATCAATACTGGGATGCGTCAGGACAATTCTTTTTAAAATCAATTATGTAATTGAAATAAAAAAATCCTAAAGACCATTGATGTAGCAATTTTACTGTTCTGAGTGACATCGCTCAAGGTTAAATACTTATTTCCAAACAAAATGTCTTGCTATTAGACTCGCTCCAATCAATGCAGCATTGTTGCTTTTCAAAATGATCTGACTTAAAAGCCTCAGCATCTGCTGGTCTGGAAACTATTTGTGGCATTAAATGACAGAAGAATGAAGGATGCGTTGCAGCAGAAATTTAAAGAGGTTTGGTTTTATGCTGGAGCTGGAGGGACAGTTCGGTCAAAAGAACCTAAAAAGTGAAATGAATGAAGAAAACCTGTTTTTGCCCAGAGGGAAGTTGATGTAACGCCGGTGCACAATGGGAACCAGCCCAAACTGTACAGGAGTGGGTTTTGGAGACATTTATGCTTGTCAGATTGAAAAGTGAAGCCTAAGACAGTTAAAAAAAGTCTAACACAAAAAGAACTCAGTGGGTGAAAAACCTTCAATAATGCTGCATGATTCCTGCTATCAGTGTATAATAATTAAGTGACTCATCGCCATCAAGGTCTTGATTGTTCTTAAAATTCCTTTAAATCCATCAGCTCCTACATTTCAYAACTACCAGTTAACTGGGGTGGGGGTGGGGGCTTCAATGGTTTCATTACTTTGGGATATTCTGGAGCAGACTTTGCATGAAAGCAGAAGCAGTTTGAAGTTCCTCCACAGCCCAGGAGAGAAAGGATACGGCGAGGTTTGCCCCCGGCACAGTGTCGGTGTGTCGTTAGTCAGCAGGAGACAAATCGTCTCTGTTCCACCTTCACTGTAATTAATATGTAGAGAGAGAGATGCACCCGCTTCTTCCAAAACTTGTTCCAGATTTCTGCTGCAATAAAAAATAAGAAAAAGAAGTTAAAGAAGAAGGAAAAAGATTATTGCCTCTCTTTTCTTCCTCTGTGTCCTTGTGAGAGACAATGTGATGAAGGYCAGCTGAACTGCTGCTGTTAAGTGTTGGTTTTTCTCCAACAGCAGGTAATGATGGAATAAATGGAAAAGGGGGACTCTGATGAAGCACCTTTGTGTATGATTGTTTTGTCGTTGTTGTCATATTTTAYTGCACCAACCGTCTTGTTTAATTCAGGTCTCCACAAAGCAAAAGTTTATTTTGAATAATTTGACTGCTGAATATTAACCGCATAACTGAGATGTCAAATTCAGCTTTGTGTGATAGTCAAGGGCGTAACTTTAAATCAACGATGGTTGTGGTGGTGGTGGGGGGGGTATGCTCTCTGCCTATTTATTTATCTATTTATTTATTGAATCATTCACTTTCATAAAACAATTCAGGATATTTTGGGGTTAACGCTTTTACTGTGATTTACTTAACTTTTCTGTTTTCTTTGTATTTATTCTGCACCTTTTTTGTTCCACGTCAGTTCAGCAGTTAAGAAGAGGCTTACCCCCCCCCCCTCCTTTTTTGCCATCAGTAACAAATATTTTACATTTATAGGATATATCATACGAAATAAATTTCTCTATTATCCAAGAGCATGTTTTTACC
>NW_013952404.1:9262263-9265786 GCF_001266775.1 Austrofundulus limnaeus | reverse complement strand
CACCGCAAATTACGCCCATGGTGATGGTTCAGGTTTTTAGTTTCAACATTTTACATGTTCCATTGTTAATAAAATGCAGATTTATAATATTTGCAAATCATTGCATTCTGTTTTCACGTACGCTCTTCATCTAAAGCTTTGTCCGAGCCGACGCCTTCCCAGTGTCTCCCCACTAGAATCCCTGCATCTTTTCAAAACCAAAGTGTTTTGTATTCATGACTGGCGTAGCTTTTGTTGATCCACCCAAAGGCATCATTGTAGGAGACACAGTGTCCCCAGGCTCATGTAGGGCTGACACGAAAAATAAAAGTAATGAGGAGCCACATCACTAAGGAAGTGAGAGCTCGATTTTATCCCTCACCTCTCACCCAACTGTCCAATTAAAGGAGACGCTCGTCCCCAAAGGCTAACAAAGGGTTCTCCTCTGTGACTCATTACCATATTTATGCGTGAGCCGAAAAAAAAAAAAGAATTAGACATATCTCACACAGATCTCCTCTCCCCATCTCCTGCCTGCCACCCGGAGAGATTGAATCTAGTCTGATAACATCGGCCTACAGTCGAGGGATGTTCTGACATCTTCAGTGAAAACTGCTAATAAAGTAAAACGACAAATAATGAATGAATAAATAAATAAATAAATAAATAAATAAATAAATAAATAAATAAATAAACGCCTTTGATTGATTTCTTCTCAATGTACATGAAAAAGGAGGTCCTCACTCATCACTAATCCATCCAGCATGGCAATTTCAAGTCTTTTGCACAATTCTGTCAGCAGTGAACTGCATGCAGGTGGGAAATCAGAAATCACTTTTACTCTAATTTTTGGTTTCGGAATTAACGCTGCAAAAAATGTGAGTTGCGAAATACAGAATAGCAATGATATTGTGGCGCATTTTATAAAACATGACACAATGTTGAAGCACAATACGCAAATATAAATGAACAAATCTCAGCACATCACATTTGAGCACAATATCTGTAAAACAGACAGATTTATAGTCATTTAGGGGTTTTGTTTCGGTCAGCTGGCTGTGGCTGTCATCACAAATAGATTGACTCCAAAAAATAATCAGTTGTAGATGTACGTTCAATAATTAGAATTCACTCTAATTATTAATGGGTACATTTTAAATTAAGCACTCGTGAAGTCTATTTGTGCTCAGATTATGTGTTGGGGATCAGTCTCAACTACCACACCACATGTTAGRACAACATCTGTAAAAATTGACTGATGTATTGTGTTTTCTGTTTTTTTGTTGTTGTTGTTTTGGGGAGGGGGGCTGTAGTGGCCATCTTATAGGAGTTTGACTCCAAACGATAATCAGCTGTAGATGTACATCTTGTAATTAGTTTTTAAAGTTTCATTAAAATTTGTTCAGATCATCCTGAGATTTCTTCCTAGCAGACGACGTAGTGGGAATTTACTTTAACATCAGAGACCAAGACACGGAAATGCCTCCAGACACTAAGCTACTTTTATTCACTATGTCCAATTTAAACAGGGTGCACCTAAACTGACACAAATAATAGTAATAATAATAAATCAGATAGAAGATGAGATCAGTTTTTGGAAAAGCAAAGAAAAATCAATGCACACCATTTAACAAAACCCATGCACCAGCCCGAGACATTTCATTAAAGGGAGGGAGTGAAGTGGATCTGACTCTGTGGGAGAATCACATCACTGCAGACATGTTCAGCTGGGCTAAAAGCTCCAGCTCTGGGGGGAGGAGGAACACAAACACCCCCAGCCTGATTGAACCGAGAGCAAAGATTTCACAAGAGATTAGATCAGATCCGAGGACAGTCATCCATTTCTCCTCTGCTCATATCTGACRGCTCTGAGCCAGAGCCGTTCTTTCTGTCTGATTTTAAGAGAGAGGGGGGGGAGACGCTCTCTCCGCGCTCCCTTGAACACCATTCAGATGTAAAACACACCATTTTGCTGCCTATTTGTCACAACATGTTATCTCTCATAGTTCTCTCACATCCAGGGCCAGAAGAGCAGAGTGGCTACAAAAAAGATGTCACTAATAATTTACACAAACAGAAACAGCCCAGGTTGCATTTAATTCATGAAAAAAATAAAGATTAGCAGGGTTAGAAAGATTTTCTTGGCCACAATTTTCCATATCTTTATTCTGTTCTAATAACGTTTCTGAGTGAATGTTTTAATTAGTCCTTGCAGTAAGATGTATAATTTCTGCAGAGAAAAATCATACCCTGCCCTTAGAAAAAAGCATAAATGCAGATTAAAAGTAGCAGTAAGTTATTCAAGATTATTAAAGGTCATTATTAAATGGGTTGGCACTGTGTCAGGGCAGTAACTTAATATCATTTTAAAACAGAGATGAGTGAAAATTATTTTTCTTTTTCAGTTCAAGGTAAGGTAGAAGGTGACAGATTTATTCCCACAGAGACAAAGTATAAACTTTAATCTAACATCAGAGACATGCAAACCTTAAAAAACTGCAGGTAGAAAACCCAGTGACAGTCTATGTTTAAATTTCGCACAATTCATTCAAACTGTAAATGAACTGATTTCCTCAGTTCAGAGTTTCTGTGCAGAACTTTTAAACCCTAGACCTTAAAGGAAGAATAAAATGTGTTAGTGCTAGGTTACTGATGATGTAGCAGCTAAGTGTGAAGCAGCCGAGATGATGATCAGTGCCTTCAAATCAGAAACCCTGGCCTTGAGCTGGAAAAGAATAGCGTGCTCCCTCCGGGTTGAGGAAGAGGTCCTACCTCAAGTATCTCGGGGTCTTGTTCGCAAATGAGGGAAGAATGGAGAGGGAGATCAACAGGCGGATTGGTGCTGCGTCGGCAGTGATGTAGGCGTTGCACTGGTCTGTCATGGTGAAACGGGAGCTGAGTCACAAGACGAAGCTCTCAATTCACCGGTCGATCTATGTTCCCTCATCTATGGTCATGAGCTTTGGGGAGTGATCGAAAGAACGAGATCGTGGATACAAGCAGCCGGAATGAGTTTCCTCCGCCGGGCTTCTGGGCTCTCAGGCTCAGTCATCCTGGAGGGACTCAGAGTAGAGCCGCTGCTCCTCCACGTCGAGAGGAGCCAGTTGAGGTGGTTCATCTGGTTAGGATGCCTCCTGGACGCCTCCCTGGAGGTGTTCTGGGAACATCCTACAGACAAGAGACCTAGAAGAAGACCCAGGACACGCTGGAGGGACTATGTTTCTCGGCTGGCCTGGGAACGCCTCAGGATTCCCCCAGAGGAGCTGGCCCGAGTGGCTGGGGAGAGGGAAGTCTGAGATTCTATGCTTAGGCTGCTGCGCCCATGACTCGACCCCAGATAAGCGGAAGAAGATGTGATGAGATGTTGTTTATTGCTGTGGTTTCTTAGTTTTATTTTGTTTTTCTCTTTTTGCAGGTGTAGAGTTGACGTTGACTTGTGTTTTCTCTATGCTTCTTTCACTCCTCATATCTCCTTCTTTCCCTTTAAACCTTTACCACCCCTTTCTCCCTTTCTTTTCCATCTCCGTGTCCACTACACTGAAAC
>NW_013952404.1:9260855-9261940 GCF_001266775.1 Austrofundulus limnaeus | reverse complement strand
ATATATATATACAGAAAGAGAGACAAAGTGACAGAGAGGCAGAGAGATTGGAGCATCATGGGGAAAGCCGTGAGGTTCTGCTTGTGAAGGTAAATCTTTTGGGCTTCAACTTGGTACTCAGACAACAATTCTGAGTGCCACACTGCCAGACAGGACATGTTAAAAAAAAGGCAGAAAAACGAGCTGAGCTGCTCTAGAACTAAAAATGTTCATGTCTATAGAAACATTTTGTATTGACTTCATGTATTTCTTCAAACACAGTGAGGCTGTAGCTTGGAAATAGATGGAGGTCATCACTTTCARACAGCACCTGATGAGATATTTCAGCTGCATTAAATTGTAGCCAGATGAAGCCGTAATAACAGGAGTAGTGAAGTGAAAGAAGAGTCAGAGGTCAAATTTCTGTTCGTGTGGAAACTTTCTTATAATTAAAAGTACCTGACCATTATGAAGTCTCGGCGTGTACACGAGAGGGCGCAGAGAAAATTACTTGTTATTGCATCTGGGAGGTGAGGACTCCGACAGGTCAGCTCGGTGAAGGATGGGTAATACTGCTTCTTGTGACACTCGGTGTGTGGAATCATCCAAACCCTGACAGGATGGCTGTAACGACAGATCGATGCCTCAAACTATCCACTTTCATTACCGACTAGCTCAACTTTATCATTAGTTACCAGAGGAAGAGGGGTGTTACATTTACAGTTTACATAACTGTTCAGTTCTAATTGTTTTGTTGCTGTTTAGGATGATGAATATTTCTTTTGACTATTCATTCACGCTGACTAAAACACCCAACACTTTAATCATTTTCTGACCTTATGTCAAGTTTAAAGCTACTCCTCCTGTCAAGTTATTAMCTGCTCCTCAATGTTAATAACACATTTAAAGATGTAATAATGATCCAAGTGAGGGATGCTGTCAAGCTGAAGAAGGAGTCCTATCGGGCCTTTCTGGCCTACGGGACTCCAGAAGCAGCTGATGGGTACCGGCAGGCGAAGCGGCTCGGGTGGTCGCTGAGGCAAAAACCCGGGCGTGGGAGGAGTTTGGAGAGGCCATGGAGAAAGACTTCCGCACGACTTCGAGGC
>NW_013952404.1:9249455-9260619 GCF_001266775.1 Austrofundulus limnaeus | reverse complement strand
GCCTTGGAGTTCCCCCGGAGGAGCTGGAAGAAGTGGCTGGGGAGAGGGAGGTCTGGGCCTCCCTTCTGAAGCTGCTGCCCCCGCAACCCGACCCCGGATAGGCGGAAGAAAATGGATGGATGGATGGATAATGATCCAAGAAGTACAATGTTGGAAGAAATGAATGGGTAAAAGCACGATCTGTCTATTTTCCCTTTTGATAGTCTGAATGAATTTGCAGCAATTCTTACATCTTATGTAACAGCAGATTACTTCTAGTTTAACAAAAATATTATCTGTATATTCAAGAGGACATATTAGGCTTCAAAATATTCACTTTTTGTTGTTTTTAAGCTGTTTTTGAATGGTTTTTGCAAATGTCTACGCTTTTCTATTACCTACAGAAAACACAATAATCTTAATATTTGGGTTGTAAACATCTCGTATCTGCAGCCTTCCTACCACTGCTGGGCTATGGTGATGGCTTTCTACACATGTTGGGGTTTTCTTACCATGAAGCTTTGTGATTTATGACAAAATGTAAACCTCTAACACAACACTGTGCTCTATACTCGCTGGTAAATGGCCATCATTATTTACTCTGGTAAACCTTCATATCTTCTAAGAAAGTGGTTTTCAAAAAATTTTGGCTTCTTACCTTTAAAATGAAATCAGCGGAAACTTGTGACCCCAGATATTACTTGTTTACATATGTAAACTTTGCTAATAACTCTGTTCAACATCGACATCCATCCCTCCATTATCTTAACCTGCTTCTTTCTTTCAGGGTCACGGTGGTCACTGTGCAAAGGGCTGGCTACACCCTGAACAAGTTGTAAGTTAGTAATTAGCCTAATGTTCATGTTTTATAGTCTGTGGGAAGAAACCGGAGTGCCCGGAGGGAACCTATACGTGATAATATGCAAACGATACCCAGAAAGGTCCCTAAACTCTCGTACTGAGAGGCTACAGAACTGAGCCAACATGCTGCCCAACATGGCCATAATAACAATACAACAAACGTAATACTGCTTGCATTCATTTACAATTTTGTTTGAAGCAATCATGGTGAAAATATCTTGTTAGCAATTTATTTGCATCTGGAAAATCATAGGGACCCTTGCTTGAAGTTTTATGACCCAGAGTGGGCCTCCGACCCCAACTTTAGAAACTGCTTTTCCAAGATAATGACATGTCACACATGTTCCCAGGATTTTCTTTCCCTTACTGTCCTCCGTGTTTGAACAGGATTTGGAAGAAAGGCCTTTTCTGCCCCATCAACAGTTTGATTCCTCCATTAAAATAATATTAATAATAAAATCATCATTTCAAACCTGTTGCTGTTTCTAAATGTATGTTCCTTTATAAATGTCAGGATAAAGTTTTGTGCTTTATGAATATTGTTATTTATGTAATTGATGTTCTGTGTCTGTGCTTCAGGTCAAGATGTCTCAATGAGATAATCTACCAAAATAAAATAACATAAAATAAAAACTTTAAGTTAATTATTTTAGTACAACTTTTCTCTATTTTTTTGCTTTATTTTTTATAACATCTGATCTTATATTTGCTTTGAGGATGTTTTGCTTTCATGTTGCTCAGAAATCACAAAAAGGAAACAACCTTTGATGCTGTATGACAGCGAAGCCTTGAGACTTTTTTCTGAGTGGTTCCTGAAAATTAGGGCTTAGAAATGTGGCAAAATTAAATAGCAAGTTCCAGTTTGTAATGCCAGATTAGCTTTAATCTTTATAAACTCAACAGCAGACTAAAAAGATTTAAAGCAATTATTGTTTGTGTGTGTTTTCCCCCCTTATGACATATAAAACCAAAGCGCTGGAGTTCAGGTTGTGTGCACCCACTTCTCTCCTCACTGGTGCACAAAAAAAAATTCCCCCTCACCTCACCTCGCCCACCCCCATTGGGTGGGAGGAGCGTGCGCTGCACTGGGACGCGGGCACGATCGCAGAAAGCAAGTCCCGTCAAAACCCTCCGGGTCCACCTCTTCAATCAGATCGCCTGTTCACCTGTAGTTTCACTCCCAGCCGTCTGGATTAAAGCAGGAAGGGAGGAAATCCAAGCCAAGCAGTTCAATATGAGCAGAGCCACTTGGAGGCAGCGCGCGAGGACCACCTAGGTGAGACGGAATCATTCTAATAATCAGGGAGGGCTTTTCAGCTGGAAATGTTTGGTAACGCTTTACTTTTCTCCTGCGCGTAATGGACACCTCCGGACGCAGACGCATATGGTTCAGGTGCGTCAGTATTCTGCGGCTCAACAAATAATTAGGATGTTAACTCTTAATATTTACTCAACATATATTTTGAAGTTGTTGTCCCCTCCTTATTTATCATAACAACTTTGTTAGGATTATTTTCGTGGATAATAAAAAAAAAAATGTTTTGCTTTTTCAACAACGCCGCATGTTTTCGCGACTTAAGCCATGCTCCAATCTTTCCAGGACAAAGAGGTTCGTCTTCCTTGGAAATCACGATGCATCTCATCGGAGTGGTCTTAATTCTGCTCGTGACAGGCATGGCAAAAGGTAAAGCGTTCACTTTCATCAGTTCTCCCGAGTCTGCAAATTAAACCCCCCTTTCCTCCCCCTTCTGTCTGCATGAAACAAAGAAGGAATATTTTATTTATTTATTCGTTTTTGTTTTTAATCTTTCATGTTTTTGTTTGATTGGTGATGCAAACATGCTGCTCCCTCCTTTTTCTCTCTCTGTGTGTTTCTGTCTCACAAGGTTGGGAATGCAGCGCAGGTTGCAGCAGAGAAAATGGGTTTTGTGAAAAYCCAGGGAAGTGCAGGTGGGTTTCTAAAATTACCTCAGATTCCTGTGCAGATGATGGCTCATATCCTACAGGCCTTCTCAACCTCATTACTGCAAACAGTCCCGGTAAATTGTTCCCCATTTAGGAAAATGACAGCCTGATCCAGCCAACGAGATGTTTTTATGTCTTTTGTTTCTTCCCCGAACAATGGGAATTTAATTTCTCAGCTGAATGCCTGGTTTGACGTTTTGAAATATTCAATCCATTCTCCAGTTTGTATTTGGATTTATTTTAGTCGTGAACATTTTATCACTAATAAAAGGAAACTGGTGCCATGAGGACAGGAGCAGGACAGCATGTGGGTGGAAAAGGACTGATGGGATTTTTTTTTCACACTCCTCCTTTTTGTTTTAGATGCAAACCAGGGTGGCAAGGACAGGACTGTGACCAGTGCGTGCCCTTCCCTGGRTGTTTGCACGGCACATGTGAGAAGGCATGGCAGTGCATCTGCAGAGAGGGCTGGATGGGCAGCCTGTGCGACCGAGGTGAGCCTCATTCAGCTGCTTTCTGTCTGTCTGCCTCCACCTGAGGACGGAGTAATGCAGCGGGCTCTGGGGGCAACAAATTAACCTGGAAGGATAATCAGAATCTAAATTAAAGGCCTAACATTCCTTTAAAAGACTGCATATCACCTGTCTCTATTCATATGAGTTCTATGCTAAAGATCATCTCTTGTTGACAAACGGAGTTGTGGATGTTTTGGCCAAATTTAAAAAAAAATCACGAGTAGTGTCTTGTGTTGTAGGTACCTCAGCCATTCCCACGTTAAATTTTTAGCTCAATAGCTGTCAAGTTGGTTTAGTTGCAGCCATTTTTGTGTTGGCTAATGTGGATTAGTTGTTGTAGCCATCTTGGATTGGATCCAATCCAAAAGGTAAAGATTAGTAGATGCTCATTCAGTTATTACTTTCTGAGAGTTTTATTAAAATCCATGCAGTGATTCATGGGATATTTTGCTAACAGGCAAAAATAGATGTTTTTTTTTTTGAGTGAACACTAAAGTTTTGATCAAAGAACTTCCTCAGTGACTATCACTTGGAGTATGCATTGTGTATCACTGTTGGCTATAACCACACTGAATTTAAGCACAGTTTCTGTAAAATTGACTAAACATAAATCATGTTTGTGTTTTCTAAGCTCAGTTYGCTGTGGCTTCCATTTTGAATGGAAATGACTGCAAAGGTTAATCAGTTACACGTGTTATTTCTGTGGTTATTTTCTGCAAGTTTAATTAAAATTCATGCATTTGTTCTTTAAGATATTTTGCTGACAGGTACCTCTTTTTAGTGGTATGTAAAAAAAAAACAATTAAAAGAAATGCAATAGCAGACAAAAAAATCTGTATTGTTGGCTTCAAGCAAATGTGGGAACAAAGACATTTATGAAGGGGATTTTCTGCTACAGTTTGACCCACTTCTCCTCACATACACCGTTTCATATTGTGCCGCAGCAGAAGTGCTGATGGCCCGTGTTGCTTGCTCGGTTGTACTTTCTGTCTTGTTCTTGATGACAAGATGCTGTTATGTGCAGAACAGAGAGCGGGGGAACAAACGGGGCCGAGCAGAGCAGGCACCGAAATACAGAGAGAGACCTGCAGAGCTTAAAACGATCTAAAAACAACGCGCCGACCTCCATGTTCCTTCTTCTTTTACAACAGATACTCGGCTGTGCTCGTCSAGGCCCTGTGCCAGCAATGCCACCTGCAWAGAGACGGGAGAGGGGGGATACCTGTGCGTGTGTCCCCAAGGCTTCGCTGGAGAAACCTGCCAACTGAGGCAGGGACTTTGCCTCACAAACGGGTACGACAGTTTATTCATTCATTTATTTATTTATTTATTTATTTATTTATTTATTTTCCTCCATTCCTCTACAGCCTTGCATCTTCTCCTTGAGTACTAATCAATACATACTACAAGACGTTTCACATCCTTCATTATTGCCTCGACCGATCTGGTGGTGGGGGCAGCAAGCAGAAAATGCATTCGATTGCCATTTTAAAAGTGGMGTTTGCAATTAGAAGAATGTTAGCGAAACAAACAGAACGTCTTGCTTTGGTAGAATTTCCACACAAGCAGAATTGCTTTATTTCTTCAACCAGGATTCTGAGAAATGTGGTATCATTTTGGATGGAAAAAAAAGGAGTTTTCTTCATCAAGGAGAACGTGATCGGGTCAAAATGGCTAAACAAGGTGCACAAATAGAACTTTTTTTATTTGGACAGAAAACTATAGATGTGTTGAAATAAAATGTTTTGATGAAACATATTTAAATAACTCCAGACGACTAACAAACTCTAAATATAGAGGTCAAGCATAACTGCGGATTATCCAGCAATCTTATGCATAACATCAATTTTCTGCTCCCCAATTTTAGTTGACTTTTTAGCTTTTAGAGTTCTCAAACTTAATAATCCAAAAACTGCTACATTTTTAACAGTTAAATGATCAAGTAAAAGCATTTGAGAATTGATTGATCAAATTAAAGTTGTATTGAGCTGCCACCTGTGATGGCAACATGAAACAGATTCTTTAAAACTTTGTGAGCGTGTGATTTTTAGAACCAACACTGGGGAAAAGAAAACTGGGCAATTAAAAAACAATTATGAACAGGGTTATGTAGCTGAGAACAGTTTTCCTGTGGGCACCTATTTCATTTCAAACAGGAATAAAAGCTCATCACATAGCTACTTGGTTAGATTTCCCACCCCCCCTTAAGAGGTAGACCCATTTATCAGAGGCTGACAGAACAGCTTTATACATGCCACTTCAGACGTCAAGCTTTAAAGTCAACATTCAAGATCAAATGCAGAAAACCCTTAACAAGGCTGTTACAGTTCAAATCTTTTTACCTGTACAGTTTGTGGCCAGAAATGTCTTTTCTTTGATGGCAGGAGGACACTGANCCCCTTCGGCTCCCCACCACCAGACATTCATTTATGACCCAGAGGAGAGAGGGGCCCTCACCTTCAAAGCTGACCAGAGAAGCTGAAAAAAAGGAGGAAAAACACCTCAGCAGACRCTTTCTGCTTCCTTCAAGTCATAAAACAAAACAGAACAGCAAAAGTTAATGCTCTCCCCGCTAACCCGGGACTCTTAACCCTTTGGATCCGTCCAATTCTCTGCAGACAGATGAGACTCAACATGAGTGGAAAAAATTCTCACATGGAAGGAATCCAGATCCAAAGAATTCCTGTTGGGGTTCCAATTCAGGGGTACACGTTTGGGCAAGTTATATTTCACTCAGGCAGGTACCCCTCGGTCAGCTGTCAGCTCCACATAAATACTCTGTGTTTCTGGGTTAAATGTGTTCCAGATGAGCAGTGATGAAGTCAGGTCACAGAGAAGACTCTAAAGTAAGACCAGTAACAGATTCTTTAATAACACCCAGTGTTTTTTTAATTACTATTATTATTTCTCCTCACATATGCATAAAATACATTCTGTTTCTCATATCAGAGTCATATCAGCTAGAAATAACGTAAAAAGTGTAAAAAAGGAAAATGGTAATTTGAAGCTCTACAATTAAAACAGTAGGTTAAAAAAAGGAAAATAGAAGCTAAACTTAAGAAAATTGCAGCTAAAAGTAGAAAAGTTGCCATTTGAAGATGCAATTAGCAAAAGGCTAAAGGCCAAAAAAATTGGCAATTTGTTATTTAATGGTAAAAGTAGGAAACTTGCCATTAACAAAACAATAGCTAAAAGCTAAACGAGCTAGAATTGAGTTAAAATGATAAATATGCAAGACAATACCTAAAATGTGAAAGCAGAAAAAAAGCTAGGTTGTTAACGTAGATGTCAGCAATCATTGAATGAAACTGAAGAGATCTCTGTGTCTCAATGAGAAATATTAAGTAAATGAAGACAACAATTATAAAAGTATGCACTTAGTAAAATCATTCCTGGTCAACTTCAACCTTTTATGAATGGTGAACAAGGTCAAAGTATGCAGAAGGGGTTTGTTTGCAAATTAAAAAGAAATTCAGGAAAACAACCAAATGCCGACTCAGCAATAACACACAGAAAGAATGACTGAAAAAGTAATTGACAGTCTACTGCTGTGTAATTATTTTTTATAATTTTTTTTCATCATGTTACCAAAAACATTTCCAAATTTGTGTCGTTGTTTCCTCAAATAAAAAGGCCAAAATATTTCATTTTGATTTGTTTGACTCAAATCCACATGTGGGCACTAAAGCCACATAATTTTCATTTGTAAAAACAAAAGATAAAAAAAATAATCTAAATAAATGTGCAGTTAAGATAAACAAACCAGACCAAGAAAGCTTTTGATTTTAGAWAGACTTAATGACGTTCAGGTTTGTTCGCCACAAGTGCTGAGAAAATCAGGAGTATTTTCATTTTGAGCTCCTCTCTCTGAAAGTCTGATGAAGTGCTAAAAAAGCTGCTCTTGTCATCTAACTTGTCCGGCACCCTGCTGTTCGTTATGACAGCATGCAAATTGGCTCCAGAGCTCAGATTTTTCTTACTGTGGGAACGGAGAAACAAAGCATTTCTTTTTCCCCCTTTTTTTGTCTTCAACTTTATTGCAGTGACACTTTTTAAATCTAAGACATATAGAAAAAACTAAGAATGCTCAATTTGTTTTACAAGCAACAATTAGATTTTTTTAAATGAAATCTCCAGCATTGAGCATCATCACGACTCAGATCTGTTCAAAGAAACCGTTCCTCCTGTTGTACCTTCCCTTTGTTCTGAGGAGGAGTTCAGACTTGGATCGACTCATAACAAGATGTTATATGTCCACATATACGGTTTAGTCAGCGTTAAAATCTGGTTTCCTGACTCCTCGGAGTCCGGCACGTTGCCTTCTGTTCAGTTTTATTTGTGTCGTCTCCAAAGCATTATGAAGGAATTTTCCCTCCAGCCTCAGTAAAGCTGAATGAAATCCCTTTCTAGGAAAAACAAAAAAAGAGAGAGAGAGAAAGAKGTCTGATTTACTATTCCCTGGATGTTTTCAGACTGACTGGAAGCTAATGGGAATGGCTTTTTTTCCCAACATAAAAACAATCCAGGCAGATATTCCACAATACAAAGTATTTGGATTCGTGGAATTTTGTTACGTCATTTTTCCTGTTTTCCTGAAGACATGAAGGCAATTATAGGTGGATGTATCACTGAAGGATAAGAGGATAAAGTGTGATTATCCTGTTTTGGACATCAAAGGCTTACACATGAATTCTTTGGGAGGAGGGGGGTTGGCTGCATCGATCATCATCTACAACATATAGAGCAGTTTTACACTGATACCAGAGGACAATTTTATTTATAGGAGMAGCTTTAAAGGATAAATGCACCCTAAAAAGGAATAGCTTCATTTAGATTGATTATGTGAATTGWTTCATTAAAATACAATAATTAGGAGCTTTGTTCTCAGTTAAAAGTTAATGGATGACATTAGATTCAAGAGTTTCCCAATATTAGCTCAAGATTTATTGAAAAGGCCCTCCTGACCTCAAACGCATCTTAGAAGAGCCTTTATTTAGTGAAAGAATTATTAGAATTTTGACAAAGAGATTGGGTTGGGATGTATCATATTTAYTTGTTTTAATGCCTCCTGTTATTCGTTAATTACAGTAAAAATTTGTTCATTTTGACAGTGAGAAATGAAGGAACCAAAAGCATTCAATTCAAAATAAAACTGTGCAGCTTAAACATCCATTTTTTGTGTGTCATCAAAGGCTCTGGTGACTTTTTGTTATCAATGCTGATTTTCTGATATAAAAGACAATTTTTTTGCATAAAAATAGGTTTTCAAATTTGAAGAGTTTTCAGGTGGATATTTTTTTGCATTTTTGAGAAACGTTTCTAAAATTTTAGCTGTTCCATACAGTAAGAAAAAATCTTGAACTGACTTCGGGAAGTCAGGTTGGACACTAAAATGATTGGAAATACAAATATTCAGCTTGCATGTGTTCAGTTTACAAAAACAGTTTGGAATCAACATTTAGACAAAAAACATTTATTTAACAGAAAATATATCCATAAAACTGAATTTTTGTTTTACAAAAGAACATAAAAGGTATGAACGCAGCAGGACAGAGAGTAGCATCTTCACTGTGATCCTCCAGTATAAWCAAATCTCAGTGTCGGTTCTCTGGACTGGCTCCGTTTAAAAACCGAACTTCACAACTTATACCGGGGGAGGAGAGTGATGCACGTCTCCAGGTCCAGACTGGCTGAGCGCACAGCAGGGTGAAAAGATAATCAGTTGGACAATAAAAATGCCTTTTTTATTAATAAAAATGCCCCAAATTAACATTTTTAATGAATGAGAGCTAATAGGATTATACATTTATAAATATTGAAGTAAAAAAATTGGGAAATCCAGCAGCATAATGTTGAAGGATTCAATCTTATGATAAAATAAATACAATTTGCANAAAAAAATTGGGAAATCCAGCAGCATAATGTTGAAGGATTCAATCTTATGATAAAATAAATACAATTTGCAGAAAAAAAAATACATACAATGAGTTTAATCTACACATTAATCACTTGAGTGTTAGTGTTTTCAAGACTCTGTCTGTGTTGGTTCAGCCAGTCTCTGAGCTCTGAGATCCGATACCGCTCAGGTCCCCTGCCGCCTTGGTAGACCACCGTCCCCTCCTGCACCACATAAAGTCTGTTAAAATAAGCTCCATACGCGGCGTTGGAGGAGTTCTCCATGCTGTCGACCACCACCTGGCAGTCGGGCACCTCCAGGAGGATGAGCCGCGCCGCGCTCAGCCGCTCCTCCAGACACCGGTGTTTGGGGATCTGGTAGGGCGCGTCGGTGCTCATCCAGCCGTCAGAGGGATGAGCCTCCTCAATGTACACCACCACAGAGTCTGCTACGTCTGCGTTCTGCTGCGCCAGCCCCTGGAAAGCCTTCAGGCGCGCCATGTACGGTGGTCAGGTGCAGCTGCCGAAGTTGAGGATGAGCGGTCTGTTGCCCCTGGCGTAGTCCAGGATCCGGCTGCGCCGCTGCTCCTCCAGCTGGATGACCTCGGTGTTCGGCGCTCCGTGCCCGAGGCGCGCCACCTTCAGGAAGTCCAACTTCTGTCCGTGCCAGACCGCTTTGAGGGACTCGAGGCTGAAGAGGCGATTGGAGTCCGATATGCACAGAGGAGGATCCAAGTCATCACCTCTCATTCTGAGGAAAACCCTTTTCCTGATGCACAAAAAGTCCAGCAGCCAGAAGACAACAGCTGCCACCAGGAACCGGGGCAGCAGGACTAAACACACCATTGAATTTTTAATGGCTTTGATGGTGCTCATCATCATCATCACTTCTCATGACCACCTGGATGCTCTCGCGCTACGATCTTGAGTGAGCCGAAGTTGGGTTACTTGRAACTCCCGCCCCTCTTTTTAAAAGCTCGGCACATATGAATGGATCACACCCCGCCTCCAGACTGGGGCCGAGGCCTCACATGGTGGGGATTACCTCCTGTCAACTCCTCCGTTGGAGCCGCAGGGATGCAGAGGATGATGCGCCACAGCAGTGCGTCATGTGTGCGTAAAAATGCCGTGGACGTCTGGGTAAGGCTTTAAAAACATTATTGAACTTACCATGTGGCTCTATATTAGATAAAGGAATAGAACATCATCTTAAGTGAAAAACGCCTAAATTTAGCAATTTATCTGTTGGGAAGACACATACCTCATTTGTGCTTAAACATCCAGATTTTTTCTACCTTTGTCTCATATTTACTGACTCTAGACACCCTGAGAGTGACAGTTGAAATACAAAACAAGAAGGTTATGCAGYCAGACAGATGATTATTTTGAAATACTATATTTGTTTAAGTGGAATGCAGATTTTTACTGATGGGCCAAGAGTTTTCACAACACTAACCCCAAAGATTTCTGAGTTTAAACTCTTTCAGCATAGACTTTTACTGAGTCTAACTTAGTTAAATGAATTGTGGCTTTAAAAAAGGAAGTCAGGAGGAGAATGCACTGTAGCATTTGTAGCTTTAAAACTAGACTGAACAAGATATAAATGATGAAATTTATAGAGCCTTTGATGAAATTAAAAAATACTCAGGTATTTTCTTACATATTGTTTTGTCAGAGTTGCTTTTAATTTGGAACTGATGCCCTTTTCTGTGTCTAAAGTCGTTGATTAAAGGTATGCAGGCTCAGCAACAGAGGATTCAGACTGATACTTGTATCCAAAGGTCAAATTAAAATTGCAAACTGTAAAAATTAGGAACTGGCAAACCTCTGAAGAACTATAAAAGGATGCTAATTCAGCAAAATGACAACATTTAATATTCTAAGATAATACTAATACTATTACTACTACTACTACTACTACTACTACTACTACTACTACTACTACTACT
>NW_013952404.1:9245759-9249351 GCF_001266775.1 Austrofundulus limnaeus | reverse complement strand
ACCAACATCTGGTGAAAATTTCATGTCATTAGCACCTCTAGTAATATATTTACTGAGAAAAATGTTGACGTGTTCAATACTTATTTTACCCGCTCTAAATTGCACAAGAAGGAAACCTAAAAAAAAAACAAAATTTTGCTGTCATTGACTTAGTAGAATGGTGTCTCACTCCCTGCAAGTTCATGAGAGGCAGGCTGAAAATGAATCCTTAAACAAAATGACCGTGCAAAAGCGTCCTCAAACCCTCAGCAGTTTGTCAGGTTTTATGTTTCTGCAGTGTTTTATGTAGGAGGTGACAAGTTAAAATGACTCATTTCAAGTTTTGAAGAGAATATTTTTAGGTAAAAGTCAACTTGAGTGCACACCTTTTCTTGAGATGATTGTCCTACATAAGAAACTGGGTAAAAAAAAGTTTAAAATTCCCACATTTTTTTCTGTTTGTGGCAAATTTTTTGGGAGTAAAGTATTTGCAAAATATTTTAACTTTTCAAAAGTCAGAGTGCAAAATCATCYACTGTCAGTTTAAGATTCTAAAGAAAAATCTTTAAAAATCATAAAACTTTGATTTTGATTGTGTAAAAGTTAAAGATCTCAGTTCAGATGTATAAAGTCCATATTTCTGGGACAGCTTTAAACTTTGCTGCTTTATGATAAAACTACAATGATCATTATTTGGTTATTTCTGTGCATTTTTTGAAGAATTTGTCTACAACTCACCACATCAAACATTACACTATTTCCAGCTGAGTTGTACATTTAGGTATGTATTATGTATGTTTTTATCAAAGTTGTGCGACCACACAAGACAATTTTTTTACATTTAGGAGTCTGAATGTATTGGAAATGTTAATATTCAGCGTTGTTTGCATTTATAAATAATAAATGTGGATTTTTGTTCATTTTGGTAATCCCAATTAACTGGAGTCATGTGGCAATGCTATCAAGTCCCAAACAGTGTTTTGTTTTTATTTTAATTCTGCATTAGTTCATGTGAAAATATTGAAAATGACCCATATAAAACTCATGTGTCACATAATGATACTCAGGAGAGGTTTATTTTTCATTGCCTTTTAGTGCTTATATATTGTGCTGTGTCAAGTTTGAGTTGTTTTTCTTATTTTCTGTTTTGTTTAGGTCAACTGATACAGTAGGTTTAGTTTTTTTGTTTGGCTTTAATATTTTTTGTTTTTTCATTCAGAATATAAATCAAAATGTCTAGTGGTATTACTAAAAATGATTTTACTGTAAAAAGTTTGCTTTATAAAAAATACATGCTTAATTGCAAAAAAAAAAAAGTCCTCAAAGAGGAGAAAAAAGTTTTTTGAATTATTTGATGATTTTTTTTTTAATTACCACTCCTTAATGGACCATTTCCTGCCCATTTATTATACACTTTTCTTATCATGCCTGCTTATGGTGTAGAAGGAGCACAAATATCCTGATTATAGCCATGTTCACAAAGGGATTAAGAGTAATGACTCTGTGTCGAGACGTACGTTTTCGCTGGTTTTCTTTTCGGCTCCACAGGGACTCCACATCTGGTCAGACATATTAGCCACATCTGGCAAAATGCCATCCACTGATCTGGTGTTGTTGTTCAACAAAAGCTTTCCAGGTTGAGTGAGCACATGTTGGTTAAACCCTGAGCTCTTGTTACAGTAAATCCATTTCATATTTGCCTGCGGGGGGTTTGGGGGGGGGGGTCCATAAACCAGACGTGTAGTGGGGTGGGAGGGCTCTCATCTGTCTGTAGGTCACAGTTGTTGCACTGACTCAGAAAGCAGATGGTGGGGATTAAAACAAAATTGATACCTCGGTCTACAGAAACTGATCAACACAGTGATTATAAGTGTTGAACAAGACTTGTTTCCTCTGTGTTTTTGTTAACTTGGACTTAGGTGTTTATGAATTGATTATGTAAATTACAAAGGTAAAGTAGCGACATGGCATAAAAATTTTGTCTTCTGGCAAGTTTGTTTTCCYAAGACGTTACACAAAACTTCATATCTGTGCTGAGATTTGCAGTGACAGTGCTGTTGTGTTACAGAGTGAATGCTTTTATATTRTGTTCTGTTGCTGTTCTTACTTCTTGTCACTAGAGGGCGCTGCTGTGACATCCTAGGGCAGAAGAGAATGAGTGAGGAAAAAAAAGATAAACAATGCCAGATAATAAACAATAATTATTTGTTGATCATTTGGACCTATGTACATTATACAATTAATAATTCAAAAAATCTTATAAAATACCACAATTTTACCACTTTATGGTTAGTTTAATTTATTAACAAACTCAGTTAGTGCACAATGTGCAAATGTACCAAACCGGTTGTTTCAAAGAAAGCAATAAACAGTAAGTTACAGAAGAAAAACACTGAATTGTGTTCTTTAACAGTGCAGTTAGTTTAACAATCTTATCCTATTTCATTTACAGCCACAACAGGTGCTTTCATAGTCATTGAATTAATGGAAATTTAGATTTCCTCAACTTCAGATCTTGAATAAAACTTTTTAATGAGCTTTAGAAGAAGCTGATAGTCGATAGTCACAACACATAAGATCATGTATCATTACCTGAGATCCCACATAACTTGACATTTAAGTCTTGATCAAAAAATATCTACAACTCGTTTCTCAACATAGGCTGATTTTAAACTCTGGAAAGAAAGGCATGTAATATGCATTCAAATAATGCATAGCTTTTAATAAATTAATTATATGATTGAACCAACTTTCCATTRGTGATTTGATCATTAAACAGTCTGAAGATGTAAACTGATTTTTTTCCTCAAGTAATATTGAGAGGTGTTTATTCCATTATTTCTTCTTATTACAAATTTAATAACCTTAAGTCACATTATTTTATCGACTTGCATTTTTTCTCCATATCTGTAACTGTTTAGCTCATTAACTTTTACAGAAATATTGACCAGTTCACATGAATGTGTCTGACTTTGAGGGGAATAATTTGGTCTTTTGCTAATGATGAATTAGCTAAAGTATTGGAATATTTACAAGAAAGAGAAAACGGTGCATGTGATGTCAGGCTACTTCTTGAAGCTTAWATAAACTTCACATCAGACTCATGATTGCTTAGTCTGATGATTTTTGGTCAGCATTTTGACAAACTTGGCATCTCTTTTTGTCCTTCAGTTCTGTCACATTGTTGATCCCCTTTAACCTAACACTGAAACAGTTTTATTGTTTTGTAAACACAAAATTACAAGAACATTATCACAAAAACTGAAGGATTTTGACGAGAAAATGCATTCAGGAGTTTACTGTGCTGTTGCAGCTGAAAACCAGAAGCTCATTAACTTTCTAGCTCTTACCTCCTTTAAACTTTGTTAGATCCTTGGCAGCGGTTCCAGGTTTATCTGAGGATAATGCAGATCTAGGAAAAAAGAACTTTTTTTTCTGGCACGCACTTACTGAGTCTGTGAGGTTCCAGAAACCACAGCTGATGGAATATTAAAAGACTAACCCACAGAACAGATTTATGATCACTTTCATTTCTGGCTTCTACTGTATTTTTTTCATGACACTGATATCTCTTTCTTTGCAAGGAGTGGACTTGAGGATATATATATATATA
>NW_013952404.1:9242480-9245700 GCF_001266775.1 Austrofundulus limnaeus | reverse complement strand
TATATATATATTTCACATACTGTGCTTTACCTTCCCCGACCTCTGAATCAAACAGAACTGGTTTTCATGCTCAGCTTAAATGACTCTCCGACGGGCTGTTTGTACTGCAGCAGTTTGGGATTCCAGTAAGAAATGGACCTTTGATAATAATTTGTTTCATCTCGCTGGTCTCGTTATTGCAGGGCGAAAAGATCAGGCTGTAGGATGAAAAGCTTTTGTGGGGGAAAATGTTCGACTTGTTAAAAGTTATATGTGAATGTTCKTCTGCAACCGTTAGCTTTAGAGCTAACCTGGTTTGAGGTGGCTGCCACTAGGGCTGGGCAATATATAAACAACAACAATGTATTGGGATAGACACATGGTAAATGATTYATGGACTGTACTTATATAGCACTGTTGAATCAAATCAGGARACTCAAAGCGCTTCACYGTACAATCGGTGCCCTCACACAGCACTCTACTAAATGTCGCTACAAAGCTAATCTACATCAGTGCTTTAAATCACARTCARACACTGATGGGACYCACATCAGAGGCACAGAGTCTTCAGTTTCTAGCCTAAGAACAATTCAACTGGTGACTGAATAGCGGTGGAATCAAACCGCCAACTCTCCATTGGAGGATGACTTCCTGAACCATTCAGCCACAGCCGCACCCAAAATCACTAGAAAATATGTCCWATAGTATATTGATAATTTCACTGAACGCTGACCCTAAACCACACGACATTCTGGGAGACGTAGGTAGAGGAAGGGCTTTAGTTCCTCGACCCCTCACAGCCCAGCTAAGCGAGGTTTGTGGCATCAACTAACTCACTCACTTTTTAGTAAGTTAGCAACATCTGTAGCAGTGGCAGTTTCCTGTTTTATCACTGGGGCACGTAACTGCTTAAAAATAATAAAAAAGAATGACATGGAGTGAAAGGAGAAAAGGAGTGAACTGAACTGATAAAATTATAATAATGGGAGATTTTAATATTCACGTAAATGTTGAGAATGATAGCTTAAATATAGCTTTTAGTAATTTAATAGAGTCAGTTGGCTTTACTTAAAATGTCCACAAATCTACTCATTCTCTTCGTCACACTCTTGATCTGGTTCTGACAAATTACGTAGAGAGTAAAAACTTAATACATCATCACAACTCTGTTCTCTCTGAACAATTTTAATATCCTTCGAGTTCACATRAAGACAGCCACTGAGAGTAAATTTCATTGTAGTAGATGTTTGTCAGAAAATGCTGTAGCKAAATTTAAAGAATCTCTTCTATTTTTATTTTCCTCTGTTTTACAGAATAAWGTAACAGAGAACAGTAACTTAGATGGTATTGTTGATAATATTACAACTTTATGCAAACCTCTCTTGATGAAATTGCTCCTCTGAAAAAGAAAGTAATCGATCGGAGGAAGCCAACACCTTGGTTTAATTCTGAGTCAAGTTCTTTAAAACAGAAATCTAGAAAAGTGGAAATAATGGCGCTCCACTAACAAAGAAGAATTTTATTTAACCTGGAGAGACAGCCAGCTAACATATAAAAAGCCCTTCATAAAGCTAAAACTGTTTAATATTCATCTTTAATGGAAAAGAATAAAAACAATCCTGGGTTTCTGTTCAGTACTGTAGTTAGACCAATGAAAAGTCCTATCTCTGTTGAGCCGTGTATCCCTATAACTCTAAGTAGAGATGAGTTCATGAGATTCTTTATAGATAAAATTTTTTTTAATTAGAGATAAAATTCATGCCAACTTTCCTGGCTCTGATTCTCTGTCAMATGAGGCAGCTTTAGTGTCACTAGAACCTGATTTATGTCTGGACAGTTTTTGTGAGTTGTCTGAATTATCTAAAATAATAACTTCATCAAAACCATCAACATGTCTATAGATCCTATCCCAACCAGACTGTTCAAAGAAGCATTTCCCCTAATTAATATCTATATTTTAGATGTACCGGTACTTAATTTATCTCTAATGAATGGTTATGTGCCACAGAGGTTTAAGATTGCTGTAATTAAACCTTTACTTAAGAAACCTGATCTTGATTCAGGAATTCTGGCCAATACGTCTATAACTGATCTCGCATTTATCTAAAAAATTCTTGAGACAATAGTTGCAAATCAATTATGTTTACATCTGGACAGAAATAGTCTGATGAGTTTGAGTCAGGGTTTAAAGCTCATCGTAGCACAGCACTGGTGAAAGTTACTAATGATATTCTCATGGCCTCAGACAGTGGACTTGACCTGTTAAATCTCAGTGCTGCATTTGATACAATTGGCCACAATATTAAGGTCATGTCACCAGTTTGGCAGTATTAATCAGCCTTTTTTCTCTTGATCCTTATCAAAATTAGGTAAACAAAAAAAAAAAGACTTGATCAATTATTATCAATATCAGCTGATAAGAAACATTTATATTGTGATACATTTTCAGCCATATTGCCCATCCCTAGCTGCCACAGTTAATTAACATTAGCAAACACAAAAWGGACTATAACTCAGTCAGTTTCTCAGGTATTGAACCAAAATACAGTAGTAGCTGAAGTTTGACTAAAATTACCATTGTGTTTACATTCTGCCTTAGTTTAAAAATCTGTCTTGAATGGTGGTGAGTTCATCAAGGACTATAGGTCTGATCAATAGTTTGAATTTAATCACCTTTTGCTCTGCCTTGGGTCAAAATGACCAGCAATGTCTCAGTCTTAACACTGAGGGCTTGTGGGTCATTTTGACCCAAGGGCAGGAGGAGGGTAGATACACTGACCGACTCACAATTAATAATTTTTTTGGACCAAATGTAGTTTTGGTGTGATGCGTTGATAAAAACATCTCATATCATCGTTTGATTTTCCATAAAAACTGTTGGGAAAACTCAACATTCCAAATAAAACATACATGTTGTTTGGGACAATAAATCACTTTTAACCAGGGTACTAATAGTATGTATTTTATTTTATTTTATTGGTTAAATTTTTCTTTTACATTATTTTTGTGAAGTCCTTTAGAACAGCGGTTCCCAAACTTTTTATCTTCTGACCCAAAAAAATATTCATGGCAAAAACTTGTGACCCCAAACATGACTGGTCTGACTTTGTTAATAATCCTAAAAACTAAGGCTACACAAATATAAATACTTGTTTATACTTATTTTGTAATAATTATAGGGAAAATATTACATCACCAATTATTTTTATAACCCTTTAAATTGATTTCTGAAGTGCAGTGG
>NW_013952404.1:9225283-9241020 GCF_001266775.1 Austrofundulus limnaeus | reverse complement strand
TATCAGGTCAACTAAACATGGGCATAGTAACAATATTTATTATTCTACATTTATACATTTTAGGCAACTAAGGCAAAAATTTAATTAATTCAGAAAATCTTTTCAGGACCCCACCTTGATGTTTCAGGACCCCACTTTGGGTCCCGACCCCAACTTTGGGAACCACTGCTTTAGAAGATGCTGTATTTTCAGTTTTAAGAATTTTCTGGCATTTCTTCACACAATTGTGCACCTTCAGTTGCCTCCTGGCCTCATCTTCTTCTTTTTCTCTGAATGATGTCAGGCAGCACAGCGCAGGATCTCCTCAGGTGATTTCTTTTACTGCTGCCTCTTTCAGCTTAGCGAGTGTCCGTCTACGTACTCGCTGGAGCCAGACAGCTGGTGCCCAGACCTGGTAAGTATTGACAACCTTTGACACACTTTCTCTTTCCTTCTGTCTGTCTCAGTGTATCCCACCCTCTGAGGTCCTCACAGCTCCTGCAAATCATTTTTAAAGGATCTGCGATCCATAGCTGTAGATTTAATGAGTTAATAGAGGTAACCTTAGATTATCAAGGATCTACATTTATACATCGGTTTTACACAAACATTATATAAATAGAAAACTAAATCTGTATTAGGTCTCTGTGTTTCTAAGAATCAAAGCCGTCCTGTCCTCGTGAAGTTATTGTGCACTCACCAGTGTTTAATAGGATGTGTTTTCCACCAGGAGTTGTCTCAGCGGGATGCCATTAAAGCAGTGGGTCGAGCATCAATTGGCAGCATTTTTGATGCTGGACAGGAAGCTCATGAGGTCAGCTGAGGGCAGAGGAGGTTAACAAACTGAAAGACCTGACAGTATTAACTCCCAAGCTAGGCAAAACACGATTAAAGCTGCAGGCGGTTTTAAAACTACAGATGAGGAAAAATATTGTCACATGTACTTTAATCAAGACTGTTGTTTTTTTCCATATCTTTTAGACACTTTTTAAAGACTTCATTCAATTATAAATCATAGAAATACTTTCCAGCCACTTTATATGTACACCCTGCTAGTACTGGGTTGGACCTGATTTTGCCTTCAGAACTACCTTAATCCCTCATGGCATTGATTCAACAAGGTACTGGAAACATTTCTCAGAGAGTCTGGTTCATATTGACATGATGGCATCACACAGTTGCTGCAGATTTGTCAGCTGCACATCAATGATGTGAATCTCCTGTTCCACCACATCCCAAAGGTGCTCTATTGGATTGAGATCTGGTGACTGTGGAGCCATTCCAGTACAGTGAACTCATTGTTGTGTTTAAGAAACCAGTCTGAGATGATTCACTCTTTATGACATGGAGCGTTATCCTGCTGGAAGAAGCTATTAGAAGATGGGTACACTGTGGTCATAAAGGGATGGACATGGTCAGCAGCAATACTCAGGTGAGCTGTGGCATTGATACGATGCTCAACTGGTACTAATGGGCCCAAAGTGTGCCAGGAATATATCCCCCACACCATTGCACCACCACCACCAGCCTGAACCGTTGATACAAGGCAGGATGGATCCATGCTTTCATGTTGTTGACAACAAATTCTGACCCTACCATCCGAATGTCGCAGCAGAAATCCAGACTCATCAGACCAGACAACGTTTTTCCAATTTTCTGTTGTCCAGTTTTGGTGAGCCTGTATGAATCAGCCTTAGTTTCCTATTCTTAGCTGACAGGAGTGACACGCAGTGTGGTCTTCTGCTGTAGCCCATCCGCCTCAAGGTTTGATGTATTGTGTGTTCAGAGATGCTCTTCTGCAGACCTTGGTGGTAGCAAGTGGTTATTTGAGTTACTGCTGTTCTATCAGCTCTAACCAGTCTGGTCATTCTCCTCTGACCTCTGGCATCAACAAGGTATTTGTGCCCACAGGACTGCCGCTCACTGGATATTTTCTCTGTTTTGGACCATTCTCTGTAAACCCTAGAGATGGTTGTGGGTGAAAATCCCAGTAGATCAGCAGTTTCTGAAATACTGAAACCAGCCCGTCTGACACCAACAACCATACCACATTCAAAGTCACTTAAATCACCTTTCTTCTCCATTCTGATACTTGGTTTGAACTGCAGCAGATCGTCTTGGCCATGTCTACATGCCTAAATGCACTGAGTTGCTGCCATGTGATTGGCTGATTCAATATTTGCGTTAATGAGCAGTTGGACAGGTGTACCTGATAAAGTGGTCGGTGAGTGTATTTTTTTATCAGTTTTCATTAAATAATGCTACAAAAGTTCCTCTTATTAAAACAAGTTAGTGCAGAGACATGCAAGCATCTAATTACTTCACATCTTTTATTAAGACTCATTGGTGTGATATGTGACAGAAACAAAGCTAATCAAACAAAGCTTTAAGCCAATCTTGACTCAACTATTCTTTTCCAAAACAATGTCTCAAACTCATATCAAAAGTCTTATTGTCAACCCTTGTTACCAGTTGAAGTTTTGGACAGTTTGTGTGAATTTGAAGAACTCTTTGTGTGATCTATTAATGCATTTTGAGGTACATGCACTTATTTGTTAAGAGTGCCAATGCAAAGGAAATATTACTTTTCTGTTCATAATTTATGTCCATTTTCAGGGCCGACAGTTCGGGCTTGTGTTGCTTTTGTAGGTGCAATTTTGGATTTTATGCATCCAAAGCTTTTGTATTGTTGTGGTTTTGACTTGACTGTCAACCACAAGGGGTGTGTACACCAGTGCAGTTTGCCAATGTTTAAATGCATTATAGATGCATTTAGAGGGAAAAAAAACCCTCCCATATTTATAAAAAAATACTGCAATGACAACATGCGTTTGTGTCAAATATACAGCAGGTAAAATAAGTATTGAATACGTCAACATTTTTCTCAGTAAATATATTACTAGAGGTGCTAATGACATGAAATTTTCACCAGATGTCGGTAACAACCCAAGTGATCCATACATACAAAGAAATCAAACCATAAATGTCCAGAAATGAAGTTATTTGTAATAATGTGGAATGGCACAGAGAAAAAGTATTGAACACATGAAGAAAGGGAGGTGTAAAAAGGCATGGAAAGTCAAGACACCAGCTGAACTCTCTCAGTAATTAGAAAGCAAGCCTGCCCCTTGTCAGTGCAAGTTAATTACAGCTGGTTCAGTCCCAAATGATGGCCAGGTATCACACAAGAACCATCTGATGATGGGTAAAAGTAAAGAGCTCTCTCAAGACCTTCACAACCATATTGTTGCAAAGCATAATGATGGCATTGGTTACAGAAGAATGTCTAAACTTCTGAAGGTTCCAGTGAGCACTGTTGGGGCCATAATTCAGAAGTGGAAAGAACATTATTTCACCATAAACTGACCACGACCAGGTGCTCCTCGCAAGATTTCTGACAGAGGAGTGAAAAGAATAATCAGAAGAGTTGTCCAAGAGCCAAGGACCACTTGTGGAGAGCTTCAGAAAGACCTGGGATTAGCAGGTACGATTGTTTCAAAGAAAACAATAAGTAATGCACTGAACCACCATGGCCTGTATGCACGCTCACCACGCAAGACTTTACTGCTGAAGAAACAGCATGTTGAAGCTCCTTTAAAGTTTGCTGCAAAACATTTAGACAAGCCTGTGTAATACTGGGAGAATATAGTCTGGTCAGATGAGACCAACATTGAACTGTTTGGATGCCAGAATACACATCATGTTTGGAGGTCAAATGGCACTGCACATCAGCCCAYAAACACCATACCAACAGTGAAGTTTGGAGGTGGGAACATCATGGTGTGGGGCTGTTTTTCAGCATACGGTACTGGCAAACTTCAAATAATTGATGGAAGGATGAATGGAAAAATGTACAGAGACATTCTTGATAAAATCTGCTTCCATCTACCAGGATGATGAAGATGAAACATGGCTGGACATTTCAACAAGACAATGAGCCCAAACACAAAGCCAAGGAAACTCTCAGTTGGTTTCTGAGAAAGAAACTAAAGCTGCTGGAATGGCCCAGCCAATCACCTGACCTGAATCCAACAGAAAATCTATGGAAAGAACTAAAGATCAGAGTTCATAGAAGAGGTCCACGAAACCTTCAAGATTTGAAGACTGTTTGTGTGGAAGAATGGGCCAAAATCACACCTGAGCAATGCATGCCACTAGTTTCTCCATACAGGAGGCGTCTTGAAGCTGTCATTGACAACAAAGGCTTTTGTACAAAGTATTAGATAAATTTCAGTAAGTGTATTCAATACTTTTTCCCTGTGCCATTCCACATTATTACAAATAACTTAATTTCTGGACATTTATGGTTTGATTTCTTTGTATGTATGGATCACTTGGGTTGTTACCAACATCTGGTGAAAATTTCATGTCATTAGCACCTCTAGTAATATATTTACTGAGAAAAATGATGACGTGTTCAATACTTATTTTATCGGCAGTATGTTGTCTCTGAGGGAAAAAAATATTAAGTTCGAATTTGTGTCATAAAAATATTGACATTTATGAAACGTGTTCATGTTTGTAATTATTTTGTGGTTTTGTCAAATGTGGATGAGTTTTGTTGACTGGTCTGAGTTAGGGAGTGGCTCAGTTTGTAGAGCTGTTGCCTTTCAACATAAAGGTTGCCGGATTGAATCCTTGCAGTGGGAAAGAACTGCTGTAAATTTATACCTCCAATGGTGCACAACAAGTTCATCTGAGTATGAGCCAGCAGGAGATGAGTGGGAATCAGTCTGTGTAGAATACTTTTAGGTGATAAAAAATGTGCAAACCTGTTGAATTATCTAGTAGGTTTAAGCCCACATTCAACCCAGTGCTCTCCAGCTCTTCTCTGCAGCTTATGCAGCTGTTTTGTGATTTTTAGAACCGTGAATAGAACCCCAAATACAATCTTTTCATACTACGTCCCGTCATTTAAAACATCAACTCACTTTCTTTGTCCTCCATCTCATTTACATTTGCCTCATTTTCTCATCAATCTGGGAAAAATCCTCCCTCTATGGTCACCCTACTCTCCTCTCTTCATTATGGTTTTAGCTGTAAGCTTTGAACTGTGGCATCACTCCCCGTTTCAAAAGAAGAAAAATGCAGCATTGGTCAGTGCCATCAGTTTCCTCTGTTCACCTCTTTCAACTGCCCGGACATATTGAGATGAAGCAATGTGGAGCTCTGCAGCAGCTCCCACATGAATCAGTCCGAGCCTTCCAGTGTTAACGTGCGCCGACCATTTCAGGTCACGAGTCAGAACAGAGAAAACGACTCAGAGTTCTAGTTGGAGCATAATGAAGAGCACGGGGTTCAAGTTTTTTAAGGTCACTCCATTTGTTTTTTAGTCAGTCCTTGTTTTCTGATGAGCTTGAGGGATTTATGTAGATTATAATCACAGATTTGGCTGATTAAACCAACAAACCACTTTACTCTAAGTTGCGATGTGAGGCTGGACAATGGAAACACAGCATTAGTGGTCAGTGTATGTGTTGGGAAGCAGTCTCAGTTACTACCACACCAAATGTTAGCTTAATATCTGTAAAACTGACTGCTGCTATTTTCAGATTCAACAGGTTTGCTCAGCTGTGGCAGCCATCTTGAACTGAATTGGCCCTAAGAGGTAATCAGTTGGAGATGTTGATCCACTGATAACATTCTGAGAGGTTTATCCACATGTCCACTGGTTCAGCTAATATTTTGCTAACACAACAGATATGTGTGTTGGTTCACATGTGTTGGTACACATATTTAAACAGAGATTTGACACTGACAAATGAAACAATGAAAAAAGAAACACTGAAAAAACACAACATTGAAAATTGAAACATTGAAAAATGAAACATTGATAAGATTTTGGCATTGGAACTTTAAAATGCCAAAATCTTTTCAACGTTTTTTTTTTTTCAGTGTTTCATTTTCAATGTTTCATTTTTCAATGTCAAATCTCTATTTCAATATCAAGGTAAGCTGTCACTGGTTTAACTCCATAAATAACACTATTGGCTCTGGCTGTGTGGAGGAATAATTTTTTACAACAAAACTTCACAGTATTTGTTGGATGAGATCACTGAACATAAACTCTTTCACTAGAAGTTTCAGTCTTTATAAAGAAACTGTCTGAGCTCTCCATCTCCCACGCAGAACTAAGAATTATTTTGTTCAAATCATCAGAACCAGACAGCTTGCTTACATAAGGAGTTCACTTTTAATTTTGTAAATCCATTTTTAATGTGTTTGTGGGGGTGGTGAAAGAGTTTTTTAAAGGAATTAAACACCTACCTACTCAGCACCCAATGTGATAAAACTGCCTGGGAAAACAAAAAAATAATAAAATAAAAAGCTTGAGAGACGATAACTCGAAAGTCTGAACTCAAAAACCTTTAGAACCTATTGATTTTACTTGCAAGAGCTTTTAGAGTTGCTGCTTTCAGAAATGTTGAGATGTTAGAGAATTTTGTGAACTTATCATGCAAAATCTACACTTTTAGTCGTTAAATACATTTTGTTGTGTCACAAGTCCATAGGAGTTCAGAAAAGCTACATTTAGTATTTCCATGTGTGACATATTTCTACATTCTGGTGTAAAGTGCCTTGTTTGGTTGTAAAGTAGACATATCATGCTTTTAAGTCCTTCCTTTTCACATTTAAATAATTCAGTTGGGTTCTTTATAAAGTGGAACTACAATGGTTTGATATGAATGATAACTTTACCAGCCCCTTTTTTAAGTAGCTTGTTTTGTTACTATTCCTTTAAGACGCTTCAAGCCCTTCCCCCTCCGGCTTCCAGACTGGTCCACTCCGGTTTGAGTGAGGGGGGGGTTAAGTTTTCTAGCTTGCAGAAATGTTTAATTTACAATTTAATTAAAAGACGTCAGCAAAAGAAAACTTGTTCACCCAGCCTTAAATGTTGGAGTCTGACCCAGAACGAGGAAAGAATTAAAATAACGTAATTGTAGTTGGTAATTTCGGACCTTAAAAAAGTCATAGAAAATAGAGAAAACTGAATGGGCTGAAAAATATGTTCCAAACAGGAAATAAACATATCTTTGCAAAACCAGAGACTAAATTTACATTTTCTTTAACTTTTTCTTAATACAGAAAACTTCTGAAGGAAATGTAAATCTGACGTAAAATTTTTTACTGTCCTTAAAAATAAACAATACCATAAAATTACTTGATTTTCACTTGCTGACATGAGACAAGATTGTTTTTATTCACCTTTGTGAGTATGTATGTATGCATTTTTGTTTGTCTCTTAGCAAAACATCCCATGAACCTCGGGAAAACAATAAAAAATATTGTAAAAAGTAATTACTGTACATTTCTACAACTGATTCATTTAACAAGTCAACCCCATTCAAGATGGCTGCCTCCATTACCTGACAATAAAAAACACAAAAATTACTAAGGATGTGTCTCAGTTTAGGGGTTACAGCTGACATGGGGCACATTTGTTAGCCGCTTACTTCATTGCATATGATAGAAAACATTTCACCATGGTAATGAGAGCGCATGGTGATGCAGACATACGTTTTTCATGGCATTTATGCAGCCGACAGCGGCCTACAGCCGGCGTAGGGTGTGGCCAACCTGCCTGGATTGCAGTCCACATGGGCTGCAACCACTGAATTGAATCACAGCCTATAATTCAGTCAATTTTACAGATATTAATCTAACATTTGGTGTGGCAGCAGCTGAGACTGATCCCCAGCAAAATTTTGCTTTCAAATACTAGAGTCACGATCCTTTGGACAGATTTTATTGAAAATTTTCAGAACGTTATCATCAAATATCTATCTCCAACTGTAACTATTTTCATTAGCACAAAGGCATTAAAATAGCTAAACCTATTGGGTATGCTTTCGCCTCTGTTCTTGCATCTGAAATAGATGCATCCCTGTTTGTTTGTTTATCTGCCTTGCCCCCCTCTGCTGATATTCAAACCTGAATTCAGGCCAAATCTGCCACCGTCGCTGCTCAGATGTAACTTGTTGACATGCTGCGAGGGGGCGGCACTGCAGCAAAGCTCTGAGCAAAGAGAGGGAGCGGGAAAAGAAGAGGAGGGGAGGTGAGAATCAGCTGTGTGCTCGTCGTTTCATCAGCCCAGAGTTCAGATCAGGACACACTTGTGAACTCACTGCCTTCAGATTAGCCACACTTCCTTAGCCACATTCTTTTTTTCTTTTCTTTTCTTGTTAAGGTACCAGACAGGAAAAAATCAGGATTTTCAGCTGTACAAAAATACATCAAATAGACATTTGTGTCAGATTTATCCAAAGGGCTTTACAAAAAGCACCCAGGAACCTTTGGGGGAACATCAAGGGTCAAGGAAGGACAAGACAAGGAGTTACATGTGGGGGCAGGCAAGAGAAAGACAAGACAATCATCAGACACAAGAAAAAGGTTCTCCGTGGTAATTCAGCTGACACATAACGCTTTCAGGACTGGAGAAAGGACAGCTTGAATCTTAAAGAGCAGAATGAGAAGCAGAACACATGTGAGGGGGAACATGTTCAGCATACGGGAGGCTGGCATGTACGTACCGGTCCAGCTCGCATCCCTCTGATTTACATCTCAGCATGTTGGTGATTTTATCAGAGGATGCTCGAAAGGAAGGTGAACTCATGCCTCTCGTTTTTTTGAAGAGCTCTTCTTTCTTCCAGCCAGTGTTTTCTCTTACATCTCTTATACTGTATCTCTGGTGCAAATGAGGTCACGATAAACTACGCAGCACACTGCAAAAACTGTCCATCTTACTAAGTTTTAAAATCTTACATCCAGCCAAAAAGTCTGTTTGATCTTGTTTTGAGGCTGATTTACTAAACAAGAACTGATTGTGTAAGAATAATAATCTTGTTTTCAGAATGTGTAAGATTATTTGTCTTGTTAGCCTGAAAATTTGGCTCAAATTAAGTAAAAAATTTCTGCCAATGGAGTAAGAAAATTTTGCTTTATAAGATTCTTGAAATAAGAAAAAATTGAGTCAAAGCAAGTATTTCAAGAATCTTACCAAGTAAAATTTTCTCTGTACATTGCTGCCCAAATCAAATTCTGGAAGTGGTCATTCAACTAGATCTGTTACAAAAGGACAACTGATATTACCAACTTTTAAAAACTGTCATGGCCAGAGGTCTTTCTTCTATGTTTATACTAAAGCATGGAATGACATTCCTCAAAACACAAAGTCCATTTCAAAACTACAGCCCATTAAGAAGAATCTTGTCTGCCATCTGCTGGACACTTTTTGTTGTGCTCATATTTAGATGTCCTATTTTGCAAATGCTGCCTTTTTGAAATTTGGTATGCTTGTTTGTCTTAGTGTCTATGGTGTATAATGATGTGATTGTGATGCTGTAATTCTGAGTGTTTTATGTGCTGCAGAACAGGAACCTGCTGTAAAACAGCAATTATGCTGAGTCAGGCTTGATTTTTAACAATCTTTTCCTGTTAAATAAATAAATCAAATCAAATCAACCATTGACCAAAAAAAGACACATCCAGCTTAGATCCTCAAAAAAAGGGAAGAAAAAAAACAAGCAATTTTAATTTACATTGCGTGTGACATTTACTGTAGTTATTTATTTCCGCCTACTTAGCAAAAAAAAGTTAATCTGAAACAAACATTAGACTTATTAGTAATTTCTGGTAAAATGATTCACGAGAAGCCTGTGAGGTTTTTTATTTTCTTTCTTAAGAAGACACATGCCTTTGTGATTTGCTGCTGGGGTTACAGTATGTGATGTCTCTGCTTACTCTGCAAAAGAAGAAGTGATATATTTCCAGTAGACGCTTCCGACAAGTCAAGTTCACTTTACTGGAAGAACACAAAGAGTGGTGACTCAGTTTTTGCAGAACTAAGGCTGGTGTTTTACAGTGGTGCATGACACAACAAAACTCAAAGTTAACCATGAAAGTTGGACGGCTGAGAAGTCCATAAAAAGTGCTGTAAATGTTAAAGTACATGTGCTTACTGGAGTTTGGGGTCAAAGTAGGGCTTAATGTAATTCTCCAGCACAACAGGATTAGTATTAGTCCCAAAGGGGCCAGTGAGGTTAAGAGCTTCTAAGTAGTAGTGGTCAAATCCTTGTTTCACCTCATGGTCTGATTTAGACCACTGAGAAAAGGGCAAAGATTTAAGCAAACTTATGTGGAAGTCAGTTTAATCCTTTCAGAATATCCGGAGGGAGTAATCTACTACATTCATGGCTTGCATCCCATAAAGATGAAGTGTGGCGTTAGTTTAGTGTTTTTGCTTTGGTGTTGATTTAATTACTTGTTTACGAGAGATACAGTTTCAAAGGGTCAATCAGATTGACGCAGATTCCTGGAGCTTAAAACCCTTACAGTAACTTTTTTTTTTTACTGGCTGACTCTGATAACCGACATAGAAAATGATTGTAAATGTGTTTGGAGTTAACTTCATGTTGTTTTTCCTAAATTTGTCATTCTGTGTGGCTGACAGTTGCTGTAATTGACTACAGATTATGTTGAAGTGTAAATTTGATTGCACAAAAAACCGAGGTAATTAAAGGCTATATCATTTGATGGAATGCACGATGCTGGCCACCTTGTAAACACAAGAACAAGCTCATGTGAGATCCCGCAAAATGTGTTTGCACATTAGTGTGCTGTGAATGACTCTCAGCTACCACCACACCAAATTTCAGCTCCGTTGTTTGTAAAAGTGACAAAGTTTTAGCCATCTTTGCGTTTCAAAATGTCTGTTATCACTGCCTTCGACAGCAGGCAGTGATAACAGATTGTTTTTTTGGTCAAAGTCACAGGAATTCCTTCAAACCTCAGCATCATTCTCCAATATTATTTTAATGACCCCTTGTAATACTTAAAACAGGTTTTTTTATTTATTTTTAAGACTTTGTTTGGCAGCAATTCTAAAGTAATACCCAACAAAATAACATGTTTTCATATTCAGGCATTTTTTTATTTCAACCTGGAGAGACTCACACAGAGCCAGATAGCAATAAAAAGTTTTAATGATGTGAATAGAAAAGTGTTTGGCACTTGGACCCCGGCATAAGAAGAAGGCGCTGTGAGTTAGATGTGGATGAGCAGCTTAGAATCAGGATTAGAGACCCCCACCCCCCACCCCCACTCCCCCAGAGCCCAGACTCTGGTGGTGAAGTGGAGCTGGGAGAACGAGGGTGGAGAAGGGGCAGAGGAGAGCTGAGGGAGCCATGGATGGAGGACCTTAAAAGTAAGGACTTGCTTGATGATTGGCTGAGGCGAAGCCAGGGTCCATTCTGATAGGCTTGCGGTGGAGATGCATTATGTGGTGATTAGATGTAGGTGACGCCTAGGCTTCATTTGTGATGCACTAAACCACAATTAATGAGATCTTTCATTAATTGGTCCACTACAGTCCAGTAAAAGGAAATGGAGCTCGTCATTTTATAAAAAAAATACTTTTAAAATCTGTTAAAAGTTACACTTAACCTTTGGCAGCTGTCTGTCAGAGAAGCTCGTTTCCAGTTTTGTCCCCTTTCTTTGTTTTCACTGACTGCTGACATATGGTGCAGATTAAACATCACACGTGGAACATATCATTCAGAGAAAAACTATCCTGCAAACCAAACAGACACAAGTAAAAAAAAAAAGTATGCACACTTCACGTTATCTGGTTTAAATTTCTGAATAACTCTATTCCAAGTAAGCACAGCGTAATTAGCTGAGCCAACAATGGATCTAAGGATGCTAATCTCCAGTTTAATTTAACACAACGTCTGACAGAAAATTGTCATTAAAAGGCTGATGGGTTCTCGAGCTATGGATTGGATCTTTAGATGCCAACGATGTATGAGTTTTAACAAAGATGTTAAACTGTGATATCTTTTTTAGCAAGCACAATTTTTAAATAGTGCGGTCATAAAGTTGTTTTACCAACTTGTTTTACTCTGTATGGTCACAGTAATATAGCTCTAGCAGAAAACTTTTGATCAAGAGAACCATATTTAATCAATCAGTGCTCCAGTTTAAACTCAAAACTTGTGTGTGGTAAATACCCACTTCCCAGTTCAACTGGGCCACAGCAAAAAAGAGACCAAATGAAGATATTACACTGCAAATTTAGCCATCGGCTGCTGACTTCTAAACCCTGTACACCTCCACCCAGTTGTGGGATGTTGTCATTTTATGGGTAAAACTAGAAGCACTCTGAGAGTGCAAACCTCCGCCAAAGCCAATTTCCCCCATCCTGTAATACAGTAAAAGCAGAGATGGAAGCACATTTGCCGAATAAGTTCTGACGTAGCGAACATTTAAGCAGGCTGCACAGAATTTCTTCCCGGTGGAGTCCAATGTGAAAAGAAAAAAGTCAGACTCGTCACCCGACGTTATTCGTCGTCAAACTGGTCTCGGATTAAGCTCCGAAGTTTTCATCAGTCACATTTCACCGTGTAAAACGTCTGTTTTATCCCATTTTATGAGTTTGTAATGGTTTGACTGTCTTCATGAAGTGCTTCCTGGTACAGTCGGCTCAGGGTTTTTAAAATTATTTATTTATTTTAAGTGAGAAGCAAAATACACCGTGTGAGCACTTTCAGCACAAACACTCCCACAAACTTCAGAGCAATCACACAATAAAGTTCTTATATGGAGGGGGTACCTGACAAGGTTGATCAGCTGTTCCCGCGGACAGTGCAGGTTCGGCTGGGCAGCAGCAGGACCCTCCTGCTGTCAGTGTCCTGTTATTCCCGTAACATGAAGAGAATCACATTTCTTTTTCTATGTCTCCAGACAGCATGTGACATCGCCAGAAGTAGTTGATAACAGAATAATCACAATTTTCCTGATAGACATCCTGGGATGTGTAATCCCAGTGAGTTAGCAACTTGGACTTCCTGTTTCCTACAACGACAGACAGACATACGCGACCGAAAACATTACCTCCTCCCCTTGGCGGAGGTAATAATTCAAGATGGCCGCCGCAACCAACTGACCTTACAAAATGTAAACATGGCATGACTTAGTCTGTTTTATACATATTAGGCTCAAGTTTGATGTGGCAATAAGTAACTAAGTGTCATTCACAACAAATCAATTGAGCTCTTCACACAGTGTAAGATGTTTGCTTTAAACTGGCAGTGGCTGCAGGAGTCAACTGTGTTTGTCTGTTAGCAAAATATCTCACAATCTATTTGATGAATGACACTCTCAGAAATGCTTTGTACGTCTACAGCTGTTTAACTTTAATCCAGTTTAATATGCCCTCACAGCTGATAAGTTTTAGCTAACACAAAAATGGCCAGATGCAATTCTACAGAGATAAAATCTAATGTGGTAGTAGCTGAGATTAGATGAGCAGTAGTCAACGATATGCATTCTTTTAATAAATTCTAGGCTTTTAATTAAAACTGAGTTTTAGTCAACTATAAAGTATATTTTTCTCCACTTCTCAGTTTTTTCACCACACAGCAAAGCTAAACAAGCAACCACGGCGCTGCGAGAAGCACATTCAAGCCCCAAATAGAAATCTCACTGGTTGCAAATGAATGCGACAAAATTTAGTTTAGGTATTTTTTTTTTCTCAGCAGTATAAATAATTTCACACACATCAATCTAGCATACAGATAACACAATAAAACTAGCCATTTGGTTCAAACTAATCTAGCTCAAAATCAGATGAGTTAATTTTTTTAAATCAGTAGTTTTAAAATGATTCACAAGACAAAGTGATAAAAATTTAATATATCTTACTGTAACAGATGATCTCTATCTGGGTCAAAACTTTACTCTCATTCTGCTGTTTCCAACATGCCATGTCCACCTGCATCTTCACAGATCTTTTATGTGATCCTTTCTTGGATGGTATTTACTTGCAGTCCTTCGCACAAACTCCAAGATGTTAGCTTTTATTTATGAGARGGAGTGAAATAGACTGGACTTGGTGTGCATGTAGTCATCTGGACTCAAATGTTAGGTAAACGTTAAAAGAACATTTGTAGTGTTTAAAAGAACAGTTCAAAATCCTGGTCTAAATTCCCTCCTTTATTGTGGTGATTGTTTATCCAAAGCAGATTTACCTTGGATGAACCAAAGTATTTGGCTGCGGGTAGATGTGGGCGAGAAAAAGAGACAGAGAGGGGAAAAAAAGAAAGAAAACAAGAAAAGACTGTGAGCAATCTGAGTCGGCAAAGCAAGAGGTTGATTTATAATTAGAGTGAATGTCTCTTCAATCCCCCTGCTGTTCTGCTGATGGATTCATCGCATAAAGAGGCTGCTTCACTGCTGTGAACCTAATTTGAATTCTGAAGCGCCACACATCTTCCCGCATTTAAAGATGATCTGGGAGAGTGAGGGCTGTGATTTTTATTCTTGTATGTATCAGATTGTCTCTGAGATGTGACAGTCACTCAGATTTATATCGGACAACAACAAGAACGTTTTAAAACAAACTGGTTTGCCAGCATAGAAGCATCTGAATGATAAAGTGCGAGCTGAAGTCTGCTGACATTTAAACGGAGCTGAAAGCTTGTAAGACAAAAAGATTCCRTAACACACTAAAATGAGTGGGAATTTGTTTGAACTGAGCAATACTGAGTAAAAAACTATTGACCAACATCTTCAAATGACGTTTATTGTTATAAGAAGCCCCCCACAACTCTGAAAAAGTTTAAATCACATGAGAAAGATGAGCAGGTCATCAGTCAGTCAACTTTAAAGGTCTGTGTCGGCTCATTAAGCAGAGTTCATGTGATGTAACACTGTCCAGCATTAAAATCATCTACAATACTGAGGCCCTGCACCGCTCTTTGAATAAAGGATGTTTGGGAAATGAGCAGAAGAAGCAAGGTGGACTTGAAATTACTGCAGGTCTTCAATATTGTAGAAGATGATTTGAATGGTGGACAGTGTTGCATCACGTGGCTCTGATCAAAAAAGGTCTAACAAGCCCACACTTCATAAATTAAGTCTATAATTCTAACCCATATTGGAGCATTTCCTGCTGTCTGCAGCTTCTCCATCAGCTGCCATTATTACCAGGATCCCACAGCTGTAAATAATATCTGAGTCAGCTTGTATATAAAGTAACAGATGTGTTGGATTGTTAAAAAAAATATATCCAGTTGTACTGGAAAAATAAGTGAAAAAAATCATACCACTGATTAGGTTTAAAACACTTTAATTTGAATACATGACATTTATATACCTAAGAAATACAACTCTTCGAGAGTCATAAGTGGTTTGTGTTTTAATAATAATAGTCATGGCAGATAAGAGAGACAGGATGACCGACTGTATCTTATTGATTTTAACAATATTTTACAAAATATCAAGAGTAAATCCCTGCGATGAGATTATTCCAAGTGTCAGAATCTGCCCACTAAAGACTGTCAGAATTGTTTTGAACAAAGCCTGATAAGACCATCATTCATCATAATGGGACGGCTGTCACCAGTCACTGTGGGTGGGAGATGGGGGACACCGTGGACTGGTCATAGGTCCATCACATTGAGACAAACGAGGCCATTCACACCTCTAGAACAATTTAGTGCTAACAATTAACCTAACACATGTCTGTGGGAGGAACCCAGAGTTCCCTGAGAGAAAATCACAGAAGAAAAGTTTTAAATAAATTTTATTTTTCCACAATCAAGCACATTTTAAAACCAGTAATGTCTGGAGTTTATATTGTTTCTTATGTTTGAAGCTCTGGAAAGGCAGCGAACTTCTCCTTTTATCTAAAGATTGTTTCTTTCACCAAAATAAAGCAATACTTCTAGAAAATTCTACAGATTCAGAATATATATATA
>NW_013952404.1:9217202-9225273 GCF_001266775.1 Austrofundulus limnaeus | reverse complement strand
GATTTAATACTAAACATAAATACGTTTCCCCACTAAACTTCCTTTTTATTGTATGGATTTATTTATTTCATTTTTTTTTTTGCTTATAATGTAGGCTGTAAACACCTGCAGATGTGGAGAAGAAAGACTGCCTTGTTGCAGGAGTTTGAACGTGTGATTTTAAGTGAATTATCATTTATAGAATGCATTTTGAATGGAGTTGTGTGAAAGGCTGTGTTGTAATCAGACTGTATTCATAACAAAAGTGGATATGTTGCTTTAGACTTAAAAGTTTTTCTTTATTTAATTCAGTTTTATTTTACTTTTTTACTTTTATTTTTATTTTTTTACTGTGATTCCAGAATTGAGACCACCAAATAATGCCCCGTTTTGCTCTTTTCTTTACAGATAAGTATTTAAATTAAAAAATGTTTTAGTTGCTACAGGCTTGTTTATGAAAACAATGTTGTGAAATAAAACAAAAAGATTAAAATGTGAGAACCTGCGTCTGTTATTGGATGAAGTAGGAAAAATGAAATGTATGCACATTTTCAAACACGTTTATGAAGGGTTTTACATATATGTTTTTTTTCTATGTGCACTTAACTATCTTCTGCAGCTAGTTCCTATAAAAATATTTAAACTATACAGATAATTGTATGAGCGTCACTTCATTCACCATGTGTCTGAGAATACGTTGAATTTTATTAGGAGTTTACAGCCAGTTCTGCTCGTTTGCTTGACATCGACTTGCAAAACATGAGCGAGTAAATGTTTTGCTGTCAGTTCTCTGAGCTTTTACGCCACCCAGGAGGCTTGTTTGTCTTTAACAGGCAGTCTGGGGCCAAACAAGCTCCGAGTGTAAACTGCCAGTCATACTTAAGTGCCTTTCTGTATGTTACTGTTTGTGTCGTAATTTCAGCACATAAACATCGGGGATATACATTCTCTGTTATTATGGATGTGGGAAATTATTGCCAAAGCTCCAGCAATTATAGTTGTGTATGTATCTTGTTGGGGAAGTTTTCTTTTCAAGCCTCTTCAAAGAGGTATATAAACATTTAATAACAACACACAAGACTAAGGAAGACATTTGGGGATGGATGAACTTTCATCCCCTTCCATCATTAGGTGCTTTAAATCTGACTCAAATCTCCAGGATATTTGGCTCATAAAAAGAAAATGGTACCCCTTTACACCTAATAAAAGACCCAAATTAACCCACATCCTCGTATGCCACGAGAAGTGGCAGGTTTAAGGACACCTAAATGGCTGGAAGACTCCAGCGTTCCTCAGCTTTCACATCCAAACTTAAATTATCAGTACGTTATGTAGGATGTAGATGTATATAATTTTCCAAACATAGTCATTACTGAGGTGTCAGGATGCCTTCTCATTAACATGAAAAAGAAGGATTCCTATATCCAAGCATTAAATGGTGGCATTAACATCAGATGCTTTAAGATGTTTCCCACCTTGTGAAGTTTATAGGCTTCCATATGATTATGTATAAAAGCGCCTCTGGTTTTAAAAGCAAAATCAGTCGCTCCTTTTTGTTTGATCTCAGACTGGACAGCGATAAGGGGAGACGTGAAGGTTTTTGGAGCAGAGCGCGCAGTGACTCAGCCGTCTTCTGTAAACTGTGCGGAGAAATCAACAGAAACACAATGAAAATGTCAGAAAGGCAGCTTACGTTCAAGGAGTTCCTTATCAGTGAGAATATTGGACATTACCTCTACTAATTCAGCAGAAAATGTCAACACGCCAATAATTTTCATCAGAATAAATAAGGAGTATTGTGACACAGTATACACAATTTACATAATAACACAACAATACATGTGCATGAATTGGTTACGGATGGTAGAAGGTTTGGACCCAGAACGCAGACTGGCAGGGAGCTCTAAAAAAATAACTAAAATACGTTATTTTTAACTGAATAAAACATGACAGTAAAACACTTACAAATAAGTGAAGATAATCACAAGTAGGCACAAAAAAGGCACGAGGAGAACCATAACACAAAACTGATAATGTTCCACTGGTAAGCTGTGACAGAGTGAATATAAAGGCCGAGGATAATGAGGGAGGCAGCTGCAGCTGTGAGTYATGGGAACAGAGAACAGGTAAGGTGGGCGTGACAAAATAAAGGAGCAGAGACCCAATTTACACACTGTTGTTATGAATGAAACCATAGCCTTTCTGCCATGTTTTGGATGTTGTACACAACAGCAGTGTTCAGTTTCTCTGAAACCAAAATATTTAGAATCCAGAGTGGGTGGAAGGTTTTGGAAACGTATTGGTGTGATATCATGTGCACTAGAAACGGTCGTAGTCAGTTTCTTTGCTGAATGGAGAAGGGGGGTCTCTGCTCTGCAGTCACCGAGTGGGAGTCTCTTGATGTGTGGGAGGAGTTTGTCGAAGACATGATTGGTCTGTTTGATTTTTTTGGGAGGCGTTTGTTAAAGATGTGATTGGTTGGATTGGCTGTTTTTGGTGGGTTTGAGGAAGCTGGCAGCAGCTGGGGGGACGTGTAGCTTGCTCAAAATGAATGCACCATTATTTTTAAAATAATTATTAATTTTTGTAATAACTCGAGACAGGACGATGCTAGCCGCACAAAAATGTGTAACAATTTGGCTCAGTCAAAACTGCCCTAACCTGAAAATATAGCTATAMTTTGAGTATTAATATTAGTTATAACTCAAGACTAACACACAAAATTTGAAGTGAATAATTTATGTTTACATGTACGCAAAAAATATTTTGAGATATTGTTCTGTTTTAAATTATAGACAGTCAATAAATTATATTTACATTTTCACAATATATTTACTGTTACCACTACCATACTTACTTTTTTAACTTGCCCTCAAAACAAATCAGTCTGACCAATCACGGTTTTTTCAAACTCCGCCTCCCCGCAAGAACTCCGCCTATATTCCAAACTCTGCCAATTATGGTTAGGACAAACTCTGCACACACAAGAAACCCTCACTATWCCACAGAAACCCCTTGCTTGCATGAGTAGATGAACAACAGTAACAATCTTTGGTCCAAACTAACATTCATGTTTTCAACATCTTAGATGAACTGTTTTCATTCTAGAGACTGAACTGTCTGCAAGCACGCGCGTCTCGTTGAAAGCCCAAAATCTCTGTGACACCCGGCACGGAAACTACTGCAGATATAAGGAGCGCAACAACGTTATCCGTGTAAATATGTTTGGTTTGTTTTTATCATGTTGGTTTGCTGTAATCAACATTGGAAAAAATGCTGACGTTTTCAGGGATTGTTCGCATGTAAACAGGTCCTAAATGTGGAAAAYTACAGGGAGAAGGGACTAGTGGCACAGAGAGACAAAAAGTAAACACAAGGGGATGAAACAATGAAACATTGAAACAAAAACAAACCCAAAAATTGCCAAAAATAAATAAAAAACACAGATTTTGACAGAATTAGTATGTGGGGGTGAGACTGGAGACACTGATGTCAGTGGAAGCGACCAACTTTTAAATAAATCAAACCTCTTCAAGTAAAATATGTCACTGCTTGTTATTTTATAAAGTAACTTAATGCAGTGAATGCATCTCTTGAAATTTCCTTTAATTCTCTGACAGCAGTTTCCTAATTTGTTTTAATTATTTCGCTGTGGGGCTCATTGAAAACACATGTGAGGCTGTGACTAAAACTGATGTAACAGCTTGTCATGACTGTTAGTAAAAACAGCTGTCTTCACAATATTTAAAGGTATAAATTATCTGGTTTGTTAGGCTGGATTATATGTGTAGATTATCGTGATCCATTTGTAAGCCGCTCATAAATAATCTCAAATCTGGGTGAGATCAAACAGCTCGTAGTCAATTTTTAGTCCTTGAGAGCCTTTTGATGCTGCCTTTCTATGCGTTAAATAATTATTTCCTTTTTTCACCAGAAGTGTTTTCGGACACAGTAAACAGTCCTTGTTCTTTCAGCCTGTGTTTATTCATGACGTGACGCACACAGGAATGTGTTTATGCAAGGATGTATACTTTAAAAGTCACAGTTACAGAGCAGCTTTATGAATCATGTCCAAGTTCAGTGGGCGAACATCACTAAAACCAATCTAAATATTGTCAGRGGATAGTTAAAGAAGTCCACCTGCGCATCTCTTCAAGCTGTTTATTATTCCAGCTGATGAATCAAATGCATGTGAAGCTAAAAATGAGATGAGYGAGCTAAAATTATATAATCTAAACTGTGTTACAGAGATCAGAACCACGATTTAATAGAGACAAATCCTTTTAAATCTGTCTTTTTCGCATTTAATCACTCAMTTGTGGTCTATATAAAGTGGAACTGCTATGCTTTGGTCTGAATTTCTCCTGATTGTAACTCCACAATCCCCTCTTTCACCCCTTTTCTGAGGTGTGTCTCAGCTTAACTAATTTTGATGCTGTCTTTAAATCCAAACGAGGCTCTTTGCACCCCGCCCCCTTCAGCTTCCAGAGCGGTTCATTCTGTTTTGATAGATGAATTTTTGACTGCATTGGTACCAAAACAATTATTTACAAATGATTAAAGATTTCAACAAGAGAAGACTGGTTCCAACATGTAAGGCTGGATGGACAAGAGTCTGACCCAGACCCAGAGGAGAGTGAAGACCACCAAACTGTAGAAAAGTCCAGACCTTATTTAGAAGTTCTGTCGCAAATATTGTGACGTAATACTTCAGAACATGTCATAAAAAAAAACAGAGAAAACTGAACGGGTATAAAAATATGACCCAAACAGGGTATAAAGATAACTTTGCAGCAGCAAGAGAGACCGTACTCCTAAAAACTGTGCACAACAAAATGCATATAATGGCTAAAAATGTGGATTTTGCATGATATGCCCCCTTTAATTTTATGCTGGCTCTAGAATTTTTGCAGTTTACATTTAGAAAAAAGTTAATTAAAAAAAGATTCACTAAAAATCTAAATTCTGCATGAAAGTCGATACGTTTAGGTAAATGGAACAGTATAAAGTTGCCCTAATTYTGTTTTTGTCTATTAAAATAAAATAAGATGATGAAAATTAGGAGATCAGGATGGCTAACATCAAAGTTTTAAATCCAAGTTTTAAATGTTTCATGATGAAACGAACATTTTATTGAAGGACGTGACAAAATGGCTACACCTCAAAGAGGTCATGCATAATTGTTTTGTTTTTCCCCCCCTTATCCCCCCTGATTCCAGAAAAATAGAAATGGGGACACATTCACTTGAAAAGGAAGGATGAGCTGCTCTGCATTCCCAGAAAGCATGAGAGCCTCTCGGAGCCAAGGGGATGTCTGAAACAGCTGATTAGATTATCCTGCTGGGACTGCGGTGACGCTTTAGGCTGCGGCTGCCACCCAGACGCTCACCTCAGCTGTCCTCATCCAAACTCCCAGCTTCCAGCCCTCCCAGGRGCCGCAGAGCTCCTTCTCCCCCTGTAGGATCCAGCTGGAATGTCAGCATCAGCAGCCTGGCTACATCTCACAGAGGAGGCAACGCAGCAAATATTTGGAGAAGAGATAATAAATGATATTTATACATAAGAACTGAGCTCATAAGTTATATTTTAGAAGTGTGTTTGTTTGAGCTGCTAGGGGATATTCAGTTTAGTGTGATTTGATATTAACTTGTAGTTTAGGACTTTCTTTTGTAGAAAAATAACTGAATTCAGATTTTTTTGACTTAAATCTCAGAATTCAGATTTCTTTTCTTAGAATTTTGAAAAAAGTCAATCTCAGAATTCTACTCGGAATTTTCAACTTTAAGAAGTAGTTATACAGTGACTGCCTTTACTTGAAAATCTTCCAGAGAAAACAAAACTCTCAATAGTTTTGTGTTTAATAAGAGCAAAAAGAGTTGTCCAGCTGCAGAAATCTTGTCCGGTTGTTGTTTTCCTTTTAAAGCCTCTAAAAGTCAGTGATTTAGAAAAAATAAAAAATAAAAAAAACCTCACAGATGCATCATATTTCTTCCACAAGACCAAAGATATATGGAGGCAACTTAAACCTAAAGCTTTTTTGGCATTTTCAATTTCCCTCTCAGTATTTCACTTCATGTGTTTGAAGCTCAGGAGGTCCCAGGTCAGAGAAAAAGTATGTACAAACGAAGAAAGACAAGAAAAACAAGCAGCGGGGTGGGGGTGAAATGAAAAGCAAGCAACTGCTACTTACTGGACAAATTGTGTGTTGAGTTATCCACTAAAAATACAAAAGTAATAATAAAAAAYCACTTTTCTATAAAACCCAAAGGGCTTAGATATCTGAGTGAATAGTTAAAAATATTAAATACTCCCCCAGCATGTTGTGTTACCAAGGTGTTCACAAAATCTCAGTTTCCAAACCCTGAAAGTTCACAGGTTATTGCTGTCAGTGATAAAAAAAAATATCTGCCATATCTCACTGCTGATGTGTACAGAGAGAGAAGTTGATGATATTTTCCATGCCGAGCCCCTCGAGGTGCAGGCTGCCACACAGGACCTGCTCTCCAGAAGCCCCTCAAGCTGCACTCTGTCAGAGATAAACGAGGGTCAAAGCAGCCTGGTGGTGGTGGTGGTCTCCACCTCCTTCCAGCTTCCCTCAAGCAGCACAGGTCTGGACTGTGATAAAAGCACTGGAGAATTATTATAAAACACGTGTGGTGCTCGCGGTGTGTTCTCCAGATGTYCTCAGTGCAGCAGGTGGACGGCTGCATCCTCCACACTAACACCTGGAGATGTGTTTGCAGCAGGGGCCCCGAGGTGGACATTTATTCAAACCTCTTTAAGGCCTTCAGTTACAGACTCAAGACAAATTATTTTAAAAAAATGAAAAGATCTTAGAAACTTGTGAATGATTCATGTCATAGTCACAGTTTTATTGTGATGCAGGTGTTTACCAGCCGAGTTCATTAAAACTCTTCATTGCAGACACAAACAATGACTAACATCTGACCAGCTGGCTGATTGATGCTCTAATCGCACCTCATTTGAGCTTTTATAAAGCAAATAACCATTTTTGACGGCTTCTGTGTTTGTGCTTTTGGTGAAACAGGTCCAGGAGACCTCTCTGTCCCCAGAGACTCTCTCCAGCTCCTCCTGAGGGACCCCAAGGTGTTCCAGGGCCAAAGAAGATATTTAATCTCTCTAACAAGTCCAACAAGGGTCTGCCCCGGGGTCCTTTGTAACATGCCCAGGAGTTCTTCAAAGGATTCATCCAAATCAGATGCCTGAACCTCATGATTGGTCAACCATGGAAAAAAAGTAAGGTTATGAATATAACCACGGTTCCTTGAAGGAATGGAACGAAGTACAACACACAGTTGTAGATGGGACATGCGCGCCCTCACACGCCTGGCTGAAGCCACCTCTAATCARGTCTTTAGACCGGTGACGTGGTGACGTTGAACYTCGGGTGACAGGCTCCACCTTCACCCTATAAGTTCGGAGTCACCAGCGTCATTATTCAGTTAGATACTGCCCTTCACCGAGTCTTTGTGATGCGGGGCCAACAAGGTGTTGTACTTCGTTCCATTCCTTCAAGGAACCATGGTTATATTCATAACCTTACGTTCCTTTTCAGTCATTTCACTCAGTACAACACACAGTTGTATATGGGACTTGTCAAAGCGCCCCGCAGAGCAGTATCAAACCTGAGTTAAGTAGTGTGCCTGAGTAAGTACTGTACTAATGCAGAGCTTTGGACCCGGCAGAAAGTACAGAATGAGCCACCGAAGGTGCTGTCACATCCAGGCTGTAAAATCGTGCAAATGAGTTTGGTGAGGCCCAGCTGGCCGCGGCAATAATGTCACTCACAGGTACCCCTTTAAAAAGGGCCCAAGATGTCGCTACACCCCTGGTGGAGTGAGCTTTAACTCCAAGAGGGATTGGAAGGTTTTTGCTGCTATATGCTAACAAGATGGCCTCTACAATCCAGTGAGAGAGTCTTTGTCTAGAAAGAGCTTTACCTCTGTGTGGGTTAGCAACAGCCACAAACAGCTGACCACATGACCTTTCATCCTGTGTGCGGCTGATGTAAGTGCGTAGAGCACGTACAGGGCACAGAAGATGCAGCCTCTTTTGCTCCTCAGATGCAAAA
>NW_013952404.1:9198972-9217182 GCF_001266775.1 Austrofundulus limnaeus | reverse complement strand
CGACACCCTCCCTATTGGAGAACCCTGATACAGGAGGCCGGGTTCCCTCCAGGGGCTGAGCTGTCATGCAGGAAGCAGTTATTGTTAGCTTTTTGTGTCTGTGTCGAGARGGACACAGCCTGTGGGACTGAGACCAGCGCTGAAAACGGTGCATTTTTAACAGCCCGGGTGGTACTACTGAAATCATGGAAGCCATCATTCCCAGTAACTGTAGTACGGTTTTGAAGCTCAATTTGCGTCCCAGTTGAAACTGAGCTGAGCAGCGGTGAAACACGGCCACTCTGTTTTCTGAGAGGCGAGCCCTGCTTGACAAGGAGCAGATTTCTAGTCCGAGGAACGAAAACTGCTGACTTGGTATTAATAGACTTTTCTGGGTGTTTACTAAAAACCCTAAAGTCTGAATGTGTGACAGAACCTGAGACAGCTGATCTAATGTTTGCTCTTTGGAGCTTGTGATCAGAGCCCAGTCGTCTAAATATGCTAACAGACGGACCCCACTTTCCCTGAGAMGAGTCAATGCAGCTTCTACGCACTTTGAAAAGGTGCGAGGAGCTAGCGATAAACAGAACGGTAGCACCAGGTACTCGTAGGCTATACCCTCGAAGGCGAACCTGAGATATTTTCTGTGCTCCGGGTGAATCGCTATGTGAAAATAGGCATCTGTTGAATCAATGTTCGCAAACTAATCGCCCGGGCTGATCGAGTGAATTAGCTGTTTGAGCGTTAACATTTTGAACCTGTATGTTTGAAGGTACCGGTTTAACACTCTCAGATCCAAAATAGGCCGCAGGCCGTCCCCTTTCTTCGGAACAAGAAAATAACGGTTGTACAGACATTTTTGTTTTTCTGCAGCTGGAACCACTCGAATAGCTCTCTTTGTTAGCAACATGAAAATTTCCTCTCTTAAAATTGCGGCTGCCTCGTTTGTCACCAACGTGTTTACAATGGCCAGAAAGCGAGGCGGCCTGATGTGGAACTGCAGCCTGTAACCCATAGCAACAGTTCTTTACCCATGGAGAGGGTGCGCATGCTCGCCAGAGAGGGAGTCACGTTGCGAAGCGACTGACTTGCCTTACTGTTGGAGACGTGTCGCTGCTGCCCTCCGCTGGATGGGGAAAGGACAACATTATTGAATGTCGCCCACAGCTTATTGTGTTCGCTTGTGCACAAAGATAAATCTTTAATGACCCATTGAAAACATTTGCAGAACTGTTTATTAAAGTTTTACATTTTAAAACACAATTTGCACCCAGGGAGGGGGCTACATGTTTTTTGTTTATTTTTCGGGACATTAACAGAGGAGACTGAACATTTGAAACCCTACGCCTCTTGGGGCCWTTTTCTGAAACACAAACATTTAAATGTCTTTTCAACTGCAGCTGAKCATTGTCTCTCTGTTTTTGAAGTCCCTGTGAAGACAGTCCTGCTGTTAGGAGGACTTTGACTTCTTCTTCCAAGCCGCTGAACTGTCCTGCTGACTCGGAGGGGGGCCTTTGCTCCATGCTGATTGACGGGGAGGCTGCGGCTTGCTGGAAGGTTCAGCGGGCTGGGCCTTTGAAGTCCCGGGRGTCGCCGCCTTCTTGAARGGAGGAGGATGAGARGCAGACCTGGATGTGCTCGGGGCCTTGGGCCTCGCATCGCGTCTGGGGATGATGCAGCGAAGTGCCTCAACCTGCTTCTTCCTCTGGTCAAATTTGGTTTGGATGACGTCAAGCGCTTGACCAAACAGTCCTGTAGGCATTATCGGTTCATCCAAGTAGGCCGTTCTGTCCTTGTCGGGAACGTCTGAGAGCGTWAGCCACAGGTGCCTCTGCGCCACCACAGTAGAAGCTATTTCTTTCCCCAGAGCCAGCGCTGCACAACGGGACACACGTAGAATGTGGTCTGACGCTAGTCTGATCTCGTTCAGCAGGGGTAAAAGCGGGTTTTCCTGCTGCATCTGAGCTGCCAGTTCAGCCAAGGCCATGGCCTGGTAGGTCTGAAGCATGGTGATGGAGCTCAGCGCACGGGCGGTGTTACCTTGGGCTTTGTAGATTTTCTCCAGCTGTGCRYAHGAGAATCTGCAGGGCTTGGAAGGGAGCAGGGTGGGCCTGCTCACACCCTGGTTGTGAGACGGAGCCAAATAAGCAGCTAAAGAAGGCTCCATCGGAGGGGTGCCCACCAGGCCTGCTTGGTCTGCCCCTTCCACGTCCAAGTACTAACCCTGTCCGGGCACGAAGGCGCGGATGGACAGCGGTTTGCTCCAGGAAGACGTCAGCTTCGACACAAAGTCCGAAACATAGGCAGACGGTGCTTCACATCAGCCGGTTCAGACGGAAGATAAAACCCTGCGAACCTCAACGGCTTTTAAGCAGGTGGGGGGGTCGGGCCACTGTACCTCCAGTTTAGCAGCAGCTCGGTGGTACAGGGACAAGAAGGACGAATCGCAGCAGCGGGGGTGGAGTGAGCTGAGCACGGCTCCTCGTCGTCTTCGGACAGACTGAGAACCTCCTGCTCCATCTGCAGAACATCGTACTCCTCTTGGTTTAGATCCAGTAGAAACTGGGTCTTGCACCCCTCCATGTCGGGTGAGGCCACCTCGTGCTCCATCTGGTCCGCCCAGCTAGCAGCGGGGGCTTCGACCGCCGAATCCTCGTCTTCGTCGGACTGAGCCGTCTGGCTGGATTCGGAGAGCAGCGGGTCTTGTCGGAAAACAGCAGTTTCCCCCAGCATTTTCTCCAGGAATTTCACTCTCCTCTCCAGTGTCGGACGCAAAAGTCRGGCACAGGCCCGGCAGGACTCGGGCTCCACAAGCGCCCGTCGAGCGTGAARAATTCCTAGGCAGGCCGGGCAGGCCTCATGCTGGTCCTTCTCATGAAGCTTAAAGCCGCACCCCTGAGGACAGGGGCGAACAGAAGACTTCGGCTTCTTCGAAGGTGGTTTTGTGCTCATCGTGAACAACAAAACAGATTTTCAGCAGAAAATAAAGGTCACTTAAGTAGCGTCGAGCGGCAGACACACGAACCAGCAGGTAAAGCGGTTAGCACCAGTAAAGCTAGCCTAAGAACCTTAGAAGCTGAGCTAACTAGCAGCAGCTATGTGAGCTCAGGTTTAGAGGTGACTATCGCGAGGTGAAGGGCGATAGAACTGAGTAATGACGCTGGTGACTCCAAACTTTTAGGGTGAAGGCGGAGCCTGTCACCCGACGTTCAACGTCACCACGTCACRGGTCTAAAGACGTGATTAGAGGTGGCTTCAGCCAGGCGCGCGTGTCCCATATACAACTTTGTGTTGTACTGAGTGAAATGACTGAAAAGGAACACATTTCAATCCCATGACTCAGTACAAAAAAAAGAATAATAAAAACGATACATTATGACAAGATGTGATGTTTCTCATCTATAAATTTGATGCAACACTTATTTCACGAGTTTTTCCCAGAAGTCTGTGTAATCGTTTTTTCCCCTTGTAGTGAAAATAAAAGGAACAAGATTTTGTGACTGTTTTACTTTGTCATTAGATTTTGTTTAGTTTCCTATAAAATYTGTAACCCATCACATCAAAATGAGGATTAAGTCAAATTTGGTCAAAATGACCTAATCACATTTTCAGATTTCTGGCTCTAAAAGCTACATTTTGATGGTACTGGTAAATGGTACTGAACTTACAGTATAGAGCGCTTTTCAAGTCCCTCCGGACCCCAAAGCGCTTTACACTAACAGACATTCACCCATTCACACTCACATTCACACACTGATGATGGCAAACTACACTGTAGCCACAGCRGCCCTGGGGCACACTGACAGAGGTGGGGCTGCCATCCACCGGCGCCACCGGACCCTCTGACCACCATCAGTAGGCAAGGTGGGTGAAGTGTCTTGCCCAAGGACACAACAACTGAGACGGCTGGACGGGGGATCAAACCAGCGACCTTCCGGTTCCAGGACGACTCCCCTAACCACTCCAGCTGCCCCATTTTGATACCTGGATTATTCTGATATCATAAGCTCATCCAGAGATATGACTTAATTTGTCTTGTTGGTTATGATAATACATTGCTGTTTGGTCTGAATCCTAACTTTATGTAAATTTATTGAGTAATTTTTATGACAATATACAGAGGAAACCTCAAATAGTATTGATTTCCCAGTTGGAAAGAAACAAAAACACTGCTAGCTCAGAGGGAAAAACTCAAAATTTTAAGTCATTTTTCCCCAAAATGAGTATTTTTTGTTGCTTCAAAACTTTTTTTAGTATATTTTAGACAGCTCATCAAACTGAAACATTGATAAGACATTAATTCATTATATTTTGACAAAACACAAAATTTTCCCTTGTTTAAATCAAAACCCTATATCTGCCTATTTCGCCACATTCCACTTTTGGACTTAATCCTTGTTTCGATGTGATGGGTCACATATACAATTTTAATAAGCATGTTTTTATTTCCCAGTAGACAGGCAGCAGGATTCAATGTGTGGACATTTGTTTGTAAATGCATCTCTCACCAATACAAAATCAAAGTTTTACTCAGACATACTTAATGAAAAATACAGAATAAGTAAAAACYTTAACAAACATTTATAATAATTTATTCATTAATTATTTAACACAAGGCACACCGTGGTGAGTAAAAGTAACATTTTTTGGACACTATAACATTTTCTGGCAGCCTGCGATGTTCCAGATGGCTGCTGGTTTTCTTTTCATCGCRCTGTGTGTTTTGGTTTGGAGCCATGTGTGAGCGAGGCAGGCCAGGTGAGGACAACTCCAAAWCAACTCACTGAGTTACACTTTCTCAGGAGAAGCAGGGGGATTTAAGAGAGAGGAGGCCTATCTTCCTGATCTCAGGCAGAAATATTTCATTTTAATAAGGTCTTCTTTGTCATAAAACATGATCAGCCATGAAAAATTTCAATCCTGCCATTTTATTCTCATCTTGGTTCTGCTTGTTGCTAAGAGTTCTTGATACCCGGAACATTCCTACTYCAGTACAAACTAATCTGCACTGTTTTTAGATTGACTTTAGATTTAAAGTGCTACYATTTTTTAAAAGCAAACTGCCTCTTCTGTATCACAAAAATACTTTCATTGTACAAAAATAATGTGCAAATAAACTCAGAAATTTTTGCCATTCTTTATCAGATCCATACAGATATCGGTAAAAGAACCATTTGCAACAGTAAGTTTCTGCTTTTGACTTGAAATTTTGCTTTTAACAGAACTTTTAAGGAGATATTTTGACACTTTTTTTCCACAAATTTACACCCAAATTCTAGGATAAAAAAGTTGATTAGTTTGTTTTATTTTAATGTAAAATTTAGTGCTGCCAAAAGTTTCTATTTGACTTACAAAAGTTATTTTAAGTTAAAATTCCTGATGTGAGTCACAAAATGACAAGGCACTCAGTTTTGAGGAAACTGAGTGAAAAGCTGCTGTGAAAGAATTAAAACTGACAGCAACATTCGTGTTGAGGCAGATGTGCTCAACAACAAACATCTGTACTCATCTGTCTTGGACCTGCTGAGATGATTTTACAAAGGAAAGCATCAAATCAGTGCACCGGCTGAGACGTTTGCATGTTTTTCCTGCTAGTTTTCAGTTGAACATTTGAATTTGTCGCTATCTTGTGTCCAAAACAGAGTACTACAGAAAATGTAAAAATGTTAGAAATATTTTTTTCATCTTAAAACATGCAGGAAAATAAAAAAAAAACACTGATTAAAAATCTCTTTGCTGTCAACAAAAATCTGAATGATTTAAACAGGTGCAGGTTTTAGGATTAAATTGAAACACGATAAAAAAATTCTTTCACTTTTAAACACAGAACTGCTGGGTTGTTTTCCTAAAAGATAAAATAAAATAAAGGAAAATCTGAAAGTCCTAAATGTGCATTCAATTCAACCATTATATTATATGTTATTATATTAATTTTAAATCATCTTAAACAAAAAGACAAGAAAAAAGAAAAGACGGTGCAACTTCTTTTATTTGCTATGGATGTTTTATTCTGTACAGACGGACAATTTGTACAAAATTATTCTAGATATATATAACACTACATGAAACAAGGTAAATCATATATACAATAATAAATGAATCATATAGTACAGGTCACATACAAAAGGACACTTTTAAGTTAACATGTTTTAGAAATTATATGTTAAATCAAAAGACCTATAAAGATCCTGTGGTAAGAGAACAAGTCACCAAATAGTTTCTAAACCATCTCGTCGTACAACAGAAGACTTGTTTTTTTAGCACTAAAAAAAAAAAAAAAACATAAAAAAACTAACCTCCAACGTTTTATAAATTAAATACATTTCTCCCAGCAAGCAGGACTGTTTCATCATCTGACGACCGAGACAACAGAAAGCGGTTGGATGGATGGCATTCCTCCAGGGTAAAAGGTACATGTTTAACATGGTAGTKTTAAATTTACATCTTTTTTTGCATTCCAGCAAATACAGTATTAATACAGTTAACGAACAGAGTTTGAATGTCAGTTTAATTTCACATCTGGCATCTTTTGAGGCTGTTTTGCACCAGTCATGTTTAAGAACTGGGGCTTTCTGAACGGCCACAAAAGCAAAAAAAACAAAAAAAAAACGGAATGAAAATAAAAATGACTTTGCTTCAAACCATCAGAGACAAAACAAAGAAATCAAAACATCCGATATAAAAAAATAAATTTCTAGCAGAACTTTTTTGTTTAAACAATGGTACTGACTGAAAATATCAAGCTTTAATTTGCTTTTCAGTTTAAAAATAAATTGCTGTTTAATACACTGAAATTTACATTACGATTAATTGAATTATGAAAATTTAAAATCTTTTATTCCTGCAACTCCAATATTTTTAAAAAATAAGTCCAAATTAACTCACTATGGAGATTTTAATAGTTGTAACAGTACAGGTCTATTCCTCTGCTATTTAAACAGCATAACAGACAACCTCCATTCATTATATTTTATGTCTAGAATAAAAACACAGCTCTAATCTTTAGTAGGCAGCCCATATATGCTCCATCCAAGCCCAGAATAAGCTGAGATAATGTAGGCAGCAAACTCGGTTTTCACTGAGGTTCACCTACAGCTACACAGCAAGTACCATTGTTTGAACTGTTCACGTCCTGCTATGGTCTGGTCTTGAAAAGTAGCCGAGGAACTTAAAGTAAGCGTATAAAAGAGTGACATATGGCACTAAACAATAAAACAGAAAGCGTCAAGATGTCCACAGGACAAGCTCCCCTTTCCTCACCGTCTTTCCAGAACAAGGCTAAGAACAGGCCTCAGTTTGGTCTCAAGTGTGCTGGGAAAACAAACAAACAAACAAACAAACCATAACAGTGACCACCAACAAATGCAGGCCAGAACGTAAATCAAACAAACACAAGAGTCTTGGCACCGACAAAAGTGTCTGCTAGAGTGATGAGAACATAAGGTGACACGAAAGTTGTCTTTCATCTGAACAACCGGATCGACTTTTTTTTTTTTTTTGTTCCTTTTGAGTGAGAAGAAAACTCGAGACCAAGACTCGAGCCTTAGAGAGCCATTCGAGCTGTTCCTACACCCCCCGTGTTGGATTTGAACACGTGAAACCAAATTAACTTGTATTGTGCTGTCTGTACTCCTGGGTTTCATGTTTACAGCGAGTGTAGGACACGAAGCACGGAAGGTGGAGGGGATGACGAGAAATTACACTGCATGTCACAGTCATTGTCAGTTAAAAAGGAAAATAAACCTGAGAGAGAGAGAGAGAGGGGGAGAGAGAGAGAGAGAGAATAAAAAGAGTGGTGAATGCAGGAGTTTCTGCGATGGAGAAGCAGGAATGAAGAACGAACTAAGATGGTGGGGAGGGGGACGAAAACATGGTTCACCCGTTCAATCCCACAAAGAAGATGTCCATGGCTGTRGAAGGTATGAAGTGAAGGGTGGGAGGGGCAGGGCTGCTGGGGGGTCTAGAGCCCATCGTGGGTGGTCAACATTTCTTCAGCTCTACGGTGGGACTCCAAGGCTTTTGTGGTGTAGATATCCTGAGGCAGCTCGGACTTGCGTCTCACCATGGACCGCTCTTTTCGCTGCTCGTGCTGCAACTGTGAGACGGAGAGATAAAAGTCAGGAGTTTCAATATCTCTGAGTGGATCTTTCCAGTCGCCTGAGAAAAATCAAGACACAGTCCGGGTTTAAAACACACGACATTACTACACATTTTATGAATGTCCTGATGCATCTCAATAATCCAGGTCAAATAACATCTAAAAAATTAAAAAGTTCAGTAGGTCCTCTGGATGAGTTCTTTGTTGGAAAAAAAACGAGGAAGAGGAAGCCATTTTGTGAAGAGAGAGACCATCCGGAGGTCTCACGAGTGTGACTCCGCCCACTATATCAGGGTCTAACGATTGTTAGCACATTTGTTAGATCTGGTGGAACCAGAAGTCAACTCCTGATGAATTACTTTAGAAATGGAGGGAGTCGATGCATCTCACTGAGCTGAAGAGCTTACCGTGAACAAAAGAGCATATTTAAACAACAATGATATACAGTATTTTATGTTGGAGCTAAGCGAAGCAGAAATTAAACACTGTGGATCTTTTTTTTTTGAGTTTACCTTTTTACATTTAGGCTTTAAGCAACAAAAAAAATTGCAATTTTATTTTGAAACAAACATAAAAGAACAAACAAACCATACACAGATTGCTGAGTTTACATGTACTCCTCAGACAGAGGAAAAAAAAAAAAAAAAAAAATTCAACAAAGAACTTGCCCAGTGGACCTACTCAACTTTTTTTTTTTTACATTTTATGAACCGTAATAAGTTCTTTATTTAGAATTCTAATATTTTTAGTTTAATAAAGTAATGCATTTACAAAACCATATTCGTTTATCATTCAGCTGAAGCTGATTGATCTGTTCCTAATTATCTATTCCCATGTTTTGTGATTTACTCAATATAAACAAAATGCAAAAAAAGGTTTTTAAGCATGTTAAAAGGTTCTTGATGGCCAGGTTTGTTTAAGCTTTGGTGACTAGAAGGAAAAAAAAGATATTAAATTCAAACATAAATCAGAACAGATTTTATAGCCTAAAGCAGCTCGATGAGGAATCTTTGCAAGCTGAGCTAGAACTACCAGAGGAAGCGGACAGAGAGAAAGTCAGGTTTACCTGAGTTGCGCCCTCCTCAACTGTCTTTTTTAACCTCTGTACATCTTCTATCAAAGGGACATCCGTCTCCATTGCTACAGGACTACTGAGGTCAGAGGAATGAACATGCGTACAGAACTACGTCGAAAAGAGAGGATGGAGAAAAGACTTTCAGTTGCATGCAAAGAAGAAGTGATAAAAGAGAGCTGAAGCCTGATTTTTACTGCAGTTCAATTAAARACTGACCATCAAAGGACCACTTTTAAATCAAACGATTTTTTGGCCTAAAGTTAAAAATCATCATGAAAATAACTGCTTTGATTACGAATGTAGAGATTTTTACACTTTTAGAGAGCAGTTACATGATTTTTGCAATAAAATGACAGATGTCACCAGTTTTATTGGCTCCAGTTGAAATATCAGGCAGCAGAACAAAACGGAAATGAAGGTAGACCAGAAACACTGGATTTAGTTTACCACTTTCATCTGCTAAGTTAACTGAAGCTCAACGTTTACATAAAGATAAATTACTCTATAGATCACTGAATTACCCAGAATTCCACGGTGGAATCCAKAGATCAGCTGCTTTCATTCAGAGATATTTAAGACAAACATTTATCACAACTGAGAAGTTTTCCAGTTATCTAAAAGCTTGAAGGCACTGGCTCATCAAGTCCAGACAAGATGGAAAGGGGAATCATTTTGATAAGGAAACAGCTCTACACAAAAACATTTAAACAAGATACAACATGAATAAAGTTCAACCATCAAGCAAAAACAACAACAAAATAACTCCTGTAATAAACTTAAGACCTCAAAGAACAAGTGATTAATTCAACAAAAACAAAAATCATCATCATTTCCTTCTTTCTTAGTCATAAAACTTTTACATAATTATCCATTAACTGGCGAGCATGTTGACACCATGCAACATTTCTCATCATGGTGCAAATTTCACTGTCACTCATGTTACTTATCTTTATTAATACAAGTCGTGTTTTTTTCATTTTTACATCTAGATGTGAAATACTTGAGTGTTTTTTAAAATTTGTTTCATCTTTATGTTTGGCAACGCACCTCAGTCTAAACCTCAACACTCAATCATCTCCAAAACGTGTGTGACGTCTTTTCTTAAACAAAAAAACAAAACCACTCCACAGAAATGACTGAACTTACAGATAAAACAAGAACTGCCTGTTCTGAATTATATTTCATCAAAATATATTTACAGAATTCAATAAACTGCTCACCTGTGGGTTTGACTTGGCGAGGTTCTCGATCTTGATCCAAGCCTCTTCACGTTCTTTTGACTTCACCTTCTCTCTGTTTGACGTGATACAAACTCCTTTACTTTTCTGTTTCACTCTGATTTAAGTAACACTTAACACAGAAATCCATCAGCAGAATTAAGACTATAAGTATATGCTGTATATATAAAAAGGATGACGTGGGTTAAAACGTCTTTGGAGCTTACTTGTTTTTCTCAGCTCTGAACTGCTGTGTGCAATCGTCAAAGAGCTTCTGATTCATCTCCATGAAAAGCTTCAGAGCGTTGTAGATCAGACCGTGGATGGTCCTGTGAACACACACAGCCAAATGTTAGCAAGTAACAAGAACAGTTTGTAGAAGCCTCGTTTTATTTCGAAGCAACACATTGAAATTAAAATTATAATCATTGACCTGAAAAAAAGCATAAGAAAAAAATGTTTGGAGGTAAAAACAAATAGTTAGACATCTGCAAAGCTGAATAACTTTTGAGATTTACAGATAGGAGGCTATAAGACAAGCAGCAAATGACCAGCTGTAATTATCTTTAAAGCCCAACATTATGTAACATACTGTGGACAAATGTGTACACTCCACTGGTAAAACTCCAGGTTTTTGTGAAAAAACAAAACCACAATCATTTCAACACATTTTCCACATTTACTGTAAAATAAATCCTGTACAACAACAAAAAAAGTTACACTCTTAAACTAAAAAGGGGTCGAAGCACTTTTCCATCTAATTACAGCTGAAAGACATCAACTGAAGTGACTCGAATCAACCTGAAATTAAATTCAGAAGACTCAGCAGGATTGTCCTGACTTTTATCGAGTTGCAAAATAGAACTCATTACAAGGATGAGTTAAAAAGTATCTATAAAGGAGAGCATTTAAAAAAATTCTTCAAAATTAGATATATAATAAATGACAGTGACYGTTATCAAGATGTTTAGAAGACATTATGTAGAAAATGAAAAGAAAACAAGACAGGATCTGGACAAAGAGGCTGCAGAGATGCTACCCTACTCCAAAASAAGTGYCAGATAATGGATCTGACACATTACAGGAGTTTTTTGTTTATTTCAAACTCTACGTCACAAAAACCTGTCATTTTAAACAGAGCGTTTGTCTTCACTGTAAACATGATGATAAAGAACAATTTCTAGACWGACATTTGCTGACAGGTGACTGATTGTCAGAGGATGTTGTTCTGCAGCCGTGCTCAGAWATGTACACACTCCGGTAAAGACCGTTCTGTCCGACTCGCCGCTGTTTGCAGTGAAAAAAAACGCTGAGCTTTGACAAAAACAGCCCTACAGCTGAGGGTCCTGAAGCCGAGCAGCTTACTTGTTCCAGTGCGTCTTTGAGTTGCGGTAGAGAGCGGGGAACATGATGGGCAGAATTTTGGCTGCGTTGTCACTGATCAGACTCATGATGTACTCATTGTTCCAATAATACAGGGCTCTCTCTGCCACCTGAAGAAAACATCAGTCAGATATTCAAGGTTACATAAGATGAATATGTGACGAGCTTCATAATAACAGCATGGATACAAATCCTGCCACTTAAAAATAAAATGCCTGTTTTCACTCTTTATACAAGTTTAGTTTAGTGTTTTTCATCTATTGCACAAATGACACTTTTAAGATGTCAAATCATCACAACTGTTMTTTTTTTTTACTTTGTTTTAATTTAAGTAGAGAGGGACATTTTGAAAATCATTTTAATATATACTGAGTGTCTGACTACAATGACTACAGACTGCTGGAGACTCAAAATTGACAGAAAATAGGGAATTTTTCTGCTTCTTAGTTCTGAGGTTTTGCAATCAAGCAACCAGCGAGTCATGCAGTTGTGTTTTGTTTGGCCACGCAGCAAATATTAGCCATCTAAAAACAAGTTAAAAATACTACATTATAGTCTGAATCTTCTCAAAGTGAAATAATCTACCAAGTGCAGTAAGACAATCGCACTTTGTAAGACTTATTGAAACAACTAAAATTTCTAGGCTAACAAGATTAATAACCTAACACATTCTACTCCTTTATCAGTCTCAAAACACGATTAAAAAAATACAATCTTCTATTCAGCAAAAAAACAGAGACGTGGTAAGATGGACAACTTTTTCAGTGCGATTTTTGATCATTTTTAGACATTATGGTTCCCTCTTAAATCATTAACTAGTCGCAGCACAGTCCGATACCACACAGCCTAATTAACAGATTGTATTTGCATAAAAAAATGTGATCCGGTACCTGGAAGTGTGGGCTGGACACACATTTGGCCAGCTGTCTGAAAAGCGGCTCCTGCACCTTCACAAACTCAGAGGGCTCGATGACGTCCAAGATTTCTTCCAGCTCGTTGAGGAACATCACCTCCTTAGGACTGTGAGTCTTTGGCCAGTACTTTAGTAGAGCCATAACCACCTGTTTGAAGAATAAACAAAAAAAATGAGTGATAATTATTAATAACCAATCAAAGAGAATGCATCAACAAATAAAATAAAATACATACAGGCTCCGTTAGAGTGCTGTCCTTTTCCAAAAACTGCACCACGCAGTAGGCCAGCTGCAARACACAAACAAAATCAAGCTTTAACCCACCATACAGGTTTCTGACTCAACGAAAGAGGAGTTTGGGATAGGATATGCTAATATGTCACAAATAATGTCAATAATGCACACATTTCAAATAAAAAGTTCAACAAATCAAATTTAGATGTTTTTTTTTCTTCGCTGTAGGTAAGGACKCATACCTGTGGATGGTAGACACTGAGTGATTTGACTTTGTGCAGAGGCAATAAAACCTTTAGCAGGAAAATTTTGTGCTCCTCTTTCAGTGGTAGGGCAAATCCATTGATTATACTAAAGAGAAAAGCGAACAACTTCAGAACATTTGATAACTGGAGAAATAAAGTAGTTAAAATGAGAAAGCTTTRATACTAAAAAAATTAATTTCCATGTCAAAAATACGAATCAATTAAAACTAAAACTACAGAGTTGTGCACTCTCACCTTCCAAGTATTTCCAGTAGTTCAGCTATACCATTATGGTGCTCAGTTTCATAAATAAAGCTGCAAAAATAAAGAAAAAACAAAGTCCATAACAAACAATCTGACAAAGTGTGTATCAGTTGTTCTTGACTTATTACGTGAGTAAACACGAGGAGATTGATAGAAGACCAGCACTGACCTATAGAAAATGTTATTGATCTGTTTTCGGATGTACGCTCTCAGCCCCAGAAACTTCCCATAGATCCTGTGCAGAGTAGTTTTCAGGAAGTCCCTCTCTCTGGGATCTTCACTGTCAAATAGTTCTAGGAGCTGCAACACATGAGGGGAAAACAGCATTATTAACACAAACATCAAAGCTTACACTTTTATTCCTTAAACTTTATGAGCATTGCTGTCTTATTGATTTTAGAAACATTTTTTACCTGCATAACAAATTTCTGGTCGATGTATTTCTTTGCTATATTAGGCTGGAAGTCAGGCGATTCTAAAAACCTAAGGAAAAATTCATAGACGAGCTGCAAAAGACAAAACAATTGGCAAGTGTCAGGAAGTATTTAAAAAGGTAAGGATACAGAAGCTGAGGTTTCATGCTACGAGAACATAGCAACACTGTGTAACTCTAAAGAACAGCTTTTAGATGAGACGTTGTGATACGGAGGGTTAGAAGGTAAAAAACATCAACCTGGAGGTGGGGCCACGCGGCTTCAAGTGTCGGCTCATCCTCCTCAGGATCAAACTCTGCTCCTGTTGGGTTGGACGATGGAGGCAATGTCCTGAACATATTTACAGCAAACTGAAAAAGAAAGAAAGACACCGTGAATGTTCACTTCATTGGTTTTCTTTCTGTTAAAGCAGAAATCTGTTTATTGAGCCGGCACTTTTTGAATTAAGTTCATACAGCAGGTAAAACAACTTAACCTGAATGTTTTTTGTGTTTAGGTTGACATTAACTTTGTCTTGGCTCGTCCCTCAATAATTCAAGGTTGTATAGATTCGGTGTGTGTTTGATTGGGGACRAAAACTGTGAGGTTTGTTTACATTTTCAGTTGGTGCYGTTCACATTCACACTGCACTTTGTCAAATGAAGTAAACCCTGTGAACAACCTTTTCCCTCCCTCACCTCACCTACGGGGGRGCTGCACCAAGAACCACTGAAGGAATCGACATGAAAACATCAGAAGAAGACATGCAGTGTAACTTSCGTCTTTATTTTAGTGGTTGTAGGATTTATTTTTTGCTTTTGGCAAATGTGCCAAATAGTCTTCAACAATGAGCTCAGCATGAGCAGAAGATGAGGTGGAACCGCGGAGAATATTGTTTCCCCACACGAGGCAGCTAAGACCGCTCCATGTGAGGCGGCGTTCACAGAGTAGGAGCGCGCCCAACTTCACAGCAGTGATGTCCTCCTTCTACAGACGTGGAGCGAGGGATTTCAAAGATATGAGTAACCTTWTTACTGTTATTACTCAGAATGCTCTGCGTTATAGTCTGCTTTCTGCTTTTGTAGCAGTCTCCAGTCCACTTAGCGTTCACACATGCAATCGAACCGCACCAGAGTTCACTTCAACCAAATCAAGACCTAGACTTGGAGGCGGAGCAGAGTTTMCTTTTTTGGTCCYAATCAGAGTTCGATTACWCGTTCACACTTCCRAAAAGAARCGGACTTTTCAGGCAAACAAACTTTGTTAGCCTGGCCCTTGCCTTCCTARGCAGTTCCGCTCAWTTCTAGTTTCCCTTCACTGCRCCGTCTGGSATTTCTCCCATAGACYAGCATTTCTTTGGGAGCATTTCGTCTGGGCCAATCAGAGAACAGYARGTRGATTTTCTGCTCAGTGTCTGCTTGTAGTTTATTTTACCTGGGCCAATCAGCAAACAGAAGGCGGAGTTTTGAARGACGTRGATTTTCTGCGCAAGTGTCTGCTAGTTAMTTTAGCATACGGCAGTGGAGGAAGTGAATGAAGRCAGTCRGTGTTGATKAGGCTTCCAAATTAAATTAAATTTMTCTGACAAAGCAGCAGCTCTCATTTACAGTCGTCTCGTTCGGCTCGGTACTTCTCTCCTCTCAGTAGGGTTGTTTATAGCARACGCAATTTCCGGTTAGCTTCTTAGCTTAGCCTCCTTCACAACGACATACGTCGCGGCCAATCGATCCAATCATTTTAAACTTCAGCAGAGGCCACGCCTCCTGCAAGAATTGCTTCTCTATAGCCGAGAGTCCAGGCCCTCGTACGTAGCAAAGCAAAGGACAAGGGTCTGGTTTTTACCAGGCTAAMAGTTTGATTAAAGCGAACTAAACAGGGCTGGTGTGAACACACTAGGGCTGCAAAATATTAGGAAAACCTGAGATGTGCAATAACAGTGCTTAATATTGCAATGACATTATGATTTGCAATAAATGAACAAATACATAAGTATGTAGTGTTGATGTCCTTCTGCTCTGGGTTAAAAGCCAAAAACAACAACAACAACAACAACAACAACTAATCATTTCCAATCCAACATGAGTTATTTTTTTATATGAAGAGATCCATCCAGTTGGTCAAATATGTGAAAGGGTCCATTTGATTGGTGAAATACTTCAAGCTTCCGTCGGAGTGGCAAAACACACAAATGTAAAATTTTGAGCCAACCGTTTACTGCAGTTTATTCCGTTTTTTGCGATATGCCTATTACACAGGCTGTTATCACGATGACGATAAATGTTCGATATATTGTGCAGCCCTAGKATGCAACCTAAGAGTCTTGTGTTTCTGGTGCCTCAGTGTCAACTGACTCCCCTGCAGGCTGCTGTTTTTTGCCAGGCAGATCACAGGACAGTGCAGGTGGCCTACTAAAACACTAAAAGCCTTGTCTGAAAAAGGACATTTTATGTACGAATATATTAAAAAAAAAGGTAGACAGACTAATGTGGGCTGCACTGAACTTCAGTCCATTACTTTCTATGAAAACTGGACAAGTCCTTAAAAACACTAACAGCAAACTTAACCCCATCCCACCGTACTGACCATGTGCACCACCTCCGGGTAGATGGGCTCTGTGATGACATTCCTGTTGTGGGTGATGTACTCCACCATTTCGCTCAGGGCCGCCCGCTTCACCTCCTTCCATTTCAGGTCACTCAGCGGGTCGGAGAGGAAGTCGAACAGAACGCAGCACTGCCGCAGCTTCTGGATGAAGAGCTTCTCCTGTTCTGCAGGGGCCACATCTGAACGAGGGCAGAGGAGGACACACACACACACACAAACACACAAAAAAGGTGAAGTTAGATTAAAAAAGAGAAATYAAGGGACAAGTGCCTGAGAGCTGGAGGTGTAACAATACAGTGAGGAATACACTGCTTCAAAGAGTGAGAGATGGAGAATGATGAAGACTGGCAAATGAGGGGATGAAGGCTAAATGCACTGACTGAGAGGCTGAAAAGGTTTAAGAGGATAATGACAGCAGAATTTAGGCAAACAAGAATGTGGAGAATGAGTTTTTTGATATTTGAACCAAGATAGAAGCATAACCATTACTATTATAGACAATATTTATAAAAAGAAAACAATATAGTTTGCTTTATTTGTGAGAGCTCCAGGTTCACACGATCAAAGGCCCGAAAACAACAACCGAGAAAACTTCACACAACAACACAAGAAGGAAACCCCTGAAGACATCTTCATTTCTTTTTTACTTGTGTTCATAGTTATGTGACACAACTTGGATTTAGCTTAAACGGTTGTATCGAAACATTTCACAAAGTCCTGRGTTTTCCATTTTACCAGTCTTAGAAAAACCAGCAGCAGCCCCAGTCAGAAATGTTTGGTATCACAACAGCCAGAAACTTTTATTAATACAGGCTTTCAGCTACATGATGTGCATGTAAACAGTGGAAATTTTAGTTAGAAACATCCATCATAAAAAACAGACAACATATAAGCACAATAGGAAGACCATTCCAAGGTATTCTGATATAAAAGTATTGCAATGAAGGGGTTTTAAAGCATGCATGTCTCTAAGTTGATCCAGTAAACATTTTAACACTAATCACAGTGCTTTTTGTTGGAATTTTGCAAAAGTACAGAGCTTGCAATCTTCAGCCTTGCTGCAAATTTGGATTATATTTTGAGTGTGAGGGACAAATTTATTGATTTCAAATACATGTTCCATTAGCTGAAATATCAAAAGGGTCAAATGAGCTTGGCTGAAAACCTGGACCATGCAAAACAGTTTGTGGCCTGCATGTTTCCTGCAGCACCACCCAAATTAATCAACAGTCTGTATATTTCAGAGAAAGAAGACAAAGTTTGCATGACTGCTTTCAATAGGACAACATATCGTCACCTTCCTAAAATAARTGACCAAGTAATTTGTCAACAAAAACATTTTTGGGGGCATAAATCAGCTCAGGATGTTGATCACCAGTGGTAAAACCGCCCATATTCTCAGTTGATCAAATCATTTGATTCTAAACACAAAAAACCTATTTCGGCTTCAGTCACAGTCAATACACAGGTCATTATCTTAAAAACTAGAAAAAAAATGACTTGGGCGATTCTTTTAGGAATGATTTGATTTGATGTATTTGTTTAGCTCATAATCAGTTTCACAACAGATGTTTGGACTGGAAAGAGTAGCCTAAGATAAACAAAAAGGTGTAATTATAAGAACTACATTCCACACACACACACACACAGTCACACACACACACAGTCACACACACACACACAAATATACACACACTCACACACACACACATAGACACACACACAGTCACACACACACACACACAGACACATCTCTTTGAAACACACACATTCTCCAACATAAT
>NW_013952404.1:9182901-9198689 GCF_001266775.1 Austrofundulus limnaeus | reverse complement strand
ACACACACACACACACACACACACACACACACACACACACACACACACACACACACACACACACACACACAAAAAAGTTCTGCTTCAGTGCATGCACAAGTGCAAGAAGTGGAATGCAGCCCACACCTAAACTGGTCCCAGTGTGTTTGGTCATTGTTCTTAGGTCTGTCAAGTTTATTGTTARGGAAACAAGCCTTTAAACAATGGAMTCTTAACRTAAATCAAATAATCATCTTGGATCTATTTTGCTTTAATTAAGACAAAGAAAGTACCGGTACTTTAGCAGGTAATATTTGGTTTATGTTWTCATAGAGATCAACTCAGCAGCTCAAAAAAAGTTATAAACAATTACATAACTCAGAAATCTGGCTTTAGGTTAGTGCTGGGRGGTATGACCAAAATTTTATATCACTGTATTTTCAACATTTARACCGGGTTCACGGTATATCACAGTATTTTTCTTTTCGTCACAGGTCAGCTGATAATAAAATGTACAAAAACAYCTTTTTAACTTTTTTCTTTCACTGTACCTCTGTCTATGTCACTGTTTCCCTCCTCTGTGWTTTTTRTCTGACTGGTGGTTGGAGACAGTAYTCARYCATTTTGMTCCGGTCYTGAAAGAGGAGGGTTAAGAAAAGATTATGATCAGGTCTATTGTTTTATGCTATTTAATAAAGCTTATCAGCACGACTCACCTTGCACACCAGTCAACTCAACTCCACTACAAACTACTTACCCCGGGCTTTTCACAATAGAAGCACGTTAAAGTCTCCATACGTCTCCACATCTCCACATTAACGTTGCGTGTTTAATCTAACCGTGCACATCACTGAAGAGGTGTTTACTACATTAAGCGATGGTGAAAACGGGATGTTTTTTTTTACGTCAGCCAATATAAGCAGCGGAATCACCACCAGCCCCTGCAACAACATTAGCTTGCTAATGCACATAGCGGTGCTGCGAAGAAAAGTGAAACAAAAAGTGGGAAACAGTTCATTGGCGGCCGCAACYAAACGTTCCACACGTGTTCAGGCTATTTAAYCRGGTATGTCGGTATTCAGAAAATTRATATCATAACAAAAATAAAAAARYGTATTCAGTACAAACCYGTATACCACCCAGCACTACTTTAGGTACAACTTGATAAAAGTTTCCAGAACACCTTCAAWAACAGAAGTCACGTCTTTGATTTGTTAAAAACAAACAATGAGACTGTTGGTCAAGGGGAGAAAAGGTACTCCTTTTTATTTTTCTAATTCGCTGTAAAAAGTATGAAAATAAATCGATCAATGCATTCATTCACAGAGTTTGAGTGTGTGACTATGAATTATCAACAGAAACAGCTGCACAGGACAAAACAAATCAATATGCTCCCACCTGGCTGTTGCTGATGACATCAACAAAAAAAGACTGAAATCAGTTTTTTTTTACTAAACTCACTGCATCAGCAGAGACAGCATCTGATGGATGATTGAGCCCAGATACTGACTCTTTTAAGTCACTGGATGCAGAATCACTGCAGACACACAAGCACTCAGAACATGGCACTATTTCCTTCTATCCATTCTCTTCGTAATAAACACTTTTTCTGGCCTGCACCTTGTTCCACTATAAAAAACTGACGTAAGAAAGGCATCATCTTTCTACAATATTCCCATTACTGTTTCTGCACAATAGTCACACCTTTACACAATAATACGGCTTTTAATGCCACCACTTCACCATCAAATATCCTAGTTGGTGCACATTTATCTGATCATTTCCTTTATTATCCTTCTCAACACCGGCAGACATGATTTCATCTAACCAGAGAACTTGTCCATCACTTTCCTGACCATCTATGAGCTCCCACCCACAYAAGTCAGAGTTAATGCTGATTTCATGTTGCAGTTACAGGTTGAAATTCTGGATGCAGTAGAGGGCTTTGTCGGGCGATGAACTCCTAAGTGTCATGATATTTATCATGCTGTACCATCTGGTGTTCTGAAAGGTCACCTTCATCTAGCTTTGACCTTTATGCACCAAGATTTTCCGGCTGCCTGCATCTGTACTCCATACTGCACAGTCGACACGCAGAAAAAAACAAAAAAGTATTTTTGTGCACTTGATCAATCCTTTTTTATTTTCCTGACAGAGTTTAGCTCAAAGTAGTGAGCCACAACAAATTCTTGTTTGGAAAGAGTAAACTTTTGGTGAATGTTTCTTTTTTATCTAGTTGTCACCYCTTTACCTGTGCGGACGTTACTGTCTTTCTGTGCCTCTATTCCAGGTTTTTGAATGTTTTATTAAACCTTCTGCTGCCTTTGGATCAAAATGATCTCAATATTGAAAGTAAGGCTTCAGGTCTCATTTTGACCCAAGGGCAGCAGGAGGACTAAAATACAAGTTGTGGTACGTTTTCCATGCAGTCTGCAAAACTAACATTTCTGGAAGTGCATGCWATCTTCCTTTAATGGCATAATTAACCAAATGATACCATTTAAKAAAAGATTAAATGCCCTAAGCAAATTTATATTACATTGTTACATAAAAACCCATAAAGCACAAGTTGGATGTGGTTAAATCATTCTTGTGCACCAGCAGTCCTGGCTCCTTCACCACYTCCCACCTAATCATGAAGATCACTGAGGTGTAAAAACTGCATTTAATAAGGATGTTTATGATATGAGTGAACTGAAGTGGATCAGGCATCAAGGTGGAAAAAAAATATCCAGAGGAAAACGTCAATCCTCCATGGACAGAATGTGCACAGTTACTGATATCTGTAAATAAAAATGGAATGAAAGAGGATTTATGAGTCTGACTTAGTGATAGTGAGGAAGACTGTTAAAAGCTTTTATTAGCCATATGTACTCTTGGTCTGGGTACAAAGGGATTCTTGTGCAGAGCTAAAAATCGAGAGGAAACAACAACAATAATAAAAAAAAGACAATTAAGAGCAATATGTTCACACTTCTACAGCTTTAATTTCAGGCTGGTTTATCCTGATGAAACTCAGACTTTCCATGCTAATYTCATCTGAAGTCTAAAGCACAGTATCAGCATCTTTTAATTTGTCCTGGTTGCAGTGGGACATGAGGACAGACAGGAACGTGGCTCTACGCCTTTGGTTCTCAAACACAAGTTGCTCCAATTACATAAGTCTACAGCTCGTCTTAAAAAGTTTTTTGTTTTGTTCCAAAAATACCCAGTGGGTTTTTGTGCAACAGATAATGACCCAGTGTTCTGATGTTTGCCACAATGTGACTTCTATTAATATCACTCATAAAAGCCTCAGGTGGGAATCAGACAGTCACTCTTTTTACCCAAACGCAAGTGAAGAATAAAGAGTGAGTTATCCTAGTGTTCCCTGTTCCAAACTAAAATAAGTGGTCACACTGGGAACAGCAACTTTTTTAGCTTTTCCCTCTTTAAATGGGTCAAACGAACAGCTGATTGTCTGGAGTTGGGACTGGTTCAGCATCCTGCTTTATCAACAATAAGTCAATCATCACAGCCATCATTGACAAACTGCTATTTGTAGCCATGTAGAGAAAAAAGGTGTCACAGGCTGGAAAGAATGTGAGCAACTAGTCTGGTCAAATRGACTGAGAAAATTATGGGTTTTAAAAATCCTTTGAAAAACACTTGATAATTAATTTTAAACGAGCGACACATTCATATCTGCTGTATTAGAAAGGTACGCTGTTGCATGCTAATGCCACTCGGTGTGAAATTAACGGCAGGGTTTTTCTAAGAAACAGGAAAAAGTCAACGTGAGAAGTACTGATGTCTGCTGCTGAAATCATTATTRGGTGACACAATGTTTAAAAATGTGACAACACAAAAATAAATGAAAACGGGAGCTGGGTAGCTCAGTTTTAACGAAGCGGTCTTGAAATCCTGAAACTGTGGGGTCGAGCCCAGGTTGTGTCAGGAAGAGCATCTGGCATTTATTTTTATTAAGCCAGTGGTCTTGAAACTTTATAATCAATAGTGCCATTAATGCACCTCTTCCCACTAAATATATATATATATATATATATATATATATAGTCAGAGCTGCAAAACCTACAAAATGATTAAAAAAACCTAAATATTAGGGAAAAACAAAAACAATGTTATGAAAACACAACAAATAAAAAAAATCTATAATACATTCTAAAATTACAGCACAAACTCTTATGAAGAGGGGAAAACCTCCTTTGATAAAAATGCAACCACTGATTTATGGACTCCTATACGAGCCTTTATTGTGGAAACATAAAAGCATGTTTACAACCCAGTACAGTTTGTTGGTTATCTGCAACTCACTGAAATTTATCTGATAAGCAATTTTTTATTTAAATAAACTTTTTTACTCTTGTTRTTGCCTTTCTATTCCTCTTTTATTCTCATTGTTCTCTGAATAACTTTGCCATATTTTTAGAATGCGAGATTCCAAAAACTCACAACAGACTAATACATTTGCAAACCTGCACTTTGTGAGTTTTTTTCCTCAATAATCTGCAGTAAACATATTGCACTGTGTAGTGGATTTCAGGAGAAAACCACACTATGTGACTGAAAGTTAATGAGGTGGTAAACTGGCTAAATTATCAGGATCTGACTGACTGTTGTTTGTTTTTGTCCTTGTAATAATAATAATAAAACTTTTTTTGCAGAAAAAACGGACAAGAGAACTGCAATAATTTGCTTTTCTTTACTGATTTTGTTGAACAGGAAACACAACTGTTTCCAAAATACTGACTTGTTATTTAAGGTCTCTATAGCTCAATGAAGTCTAATCAATAATTGCCCAAGGGTTTCTCAGTCACCCAGCTGTACCCAAKTACAGTGACGGGTCTTTCAGACGTGACTGAGGACATTGTACACACATCTTGAGGCCGAGTCAGATGCTACGGTCCAGAAAGATCTCTGCTCTGCACAGACACAAAAACAGCTTGGATTGTGACAAAAAATAAAAATAAAAAAATAAAACTTCTTGAGTTTTAAAGTTTTAAAAAACAAAACATGTCAAATGTGCCTAAAGATGTCACTCACAGGGCGTTAACGAGGAAGAAAAAGCGAAGCAGTGGTGAGGAGAGGGCTGCTGCTTTCTGCAGAGCAGTGGTGTCTGTCCTCAGCCTACACACTGTGACCAATTTGTGCTCAGACTAACTGGAGTGTGACATAAATTCAGGGCTGAGCGGAGCGGCTGAGAGGAAGACGAAGGCACACTTTGGATCCCTCCTTTTCGTTGSCCGCGACACATAACTGAACAACAATAAAGGAATCACTTAAATACACTCATGAAAACATGAAAAACAGAGGAGACCCTTCCCTCTGGCTATGACCTCACTTCCTTTGACATCACTAGCCAGGCAGGGGGGGGATGGGCAGAGCGCTGTTAGCTTGTAAAACCAGATTTTGATGTAGCTCCGGTGTCTRACTGCTATACACAAGTGCCTTACAACCTCTTCTCGTTTCAGTTTGAGATGCAACAGAGCTGCTTTCCGGTCCGAAACACATGAATGGTGTGTGAAACGGCTGAGTGCTGACTAACCGATCAGTTACCCGTGGAACAGSAGCACAGGAACACACTGATCTCTAGTCTTAAATCTCATAGARGACACTGGAAGAATAACCACATACCTCTGAAGTGCATAAGAGCCACCGGCTGAAAGGGCCCATTGGAGTTGGGTGCGTCCACAACCATCCTGTCTTCAGATTTATTGCATGTCAACATCTAAACCTCAACCAGGAAGGCGATCCACTCAGGGCGAGAGGCCAGCCTCCATTTTAGCACAAAAGCAGAGCAGAAAATGAAGCTCTCTCTGCTGCTGGAGGGAACAGGCTAGTTAGTGATGTAAGCGGCCGAGGAGGCAGCCGATTGGCTGAAATCGTACTGCTCTGGAGCAATAGAGGCACAAACTGCTGTGAGAAAGGAAGGGTGATTGGAGGAGAGAATGAAACAGGAGAGGTGGGGTTTCAGCCCTGGATTTTTTTTTTCCTCCCTTCTTATTCAGTTCCTCCTTTTTCAATCACTACCCTCTGGAGGCGCTCTGCAAGCAAGGCCCTGCCACAGATCCTGGATCAGACTGACTTAAGTCTTTTCCACAGTCTTCATATTAGCTGGGGGTTTTAGAATAATCAGATTTAGGATAAGCAGCTGGATATGACTTACAGAGAAAGCTCAGAGCAATGGAGGCCCTCTCTGAATCTTCTTTTATTGTCATATTTTACTCTTTTTTTTATCCAAGTAAGATGGAAATAAGGGTCAAAGGGTCCTCAAATATATGGATTAAATGAACAAAACCAACATGAACTACATGAGAAGAAAAACCCTCAAATTTAGTCAAAGCTTTACATGGATATTTTACAGCAGAATATCTGATCCAGTCTTGACACTTTAAAATAAAAATAAAAAAATATTGAAGGAATGCATATCGCCCACTGCTTTTTATGTCAGAGTTTAGATTAAGATCATCTTATTGAGAAATAGCAAAGTAACAGCCACTTTGGTCAAACTTTGAATTTAACTTTATGCATAATTAGGGGTGTAACAATACATCAATCTATATCGATTTATCGATCTGAATGGTTCATGATTCAGTTATATCGAGAAAAAATGAAAATATCGATCTATTTTGTCATCATATGCTCGATGTGAATCGATATCAAATGTCCATCTAACACAGCCATTGTGTTACATACAGTATATCGCATTATATCGATTGCAGACATGGGAAATGAAATGAATCAAAATCATTTCGTGACAGACATTGTGATAGAGAAATATCAAATTATTATCCAAACAWATCGATGTAATATAATGTGATGAAGCTGGTGATTTACACCCCTATGCACAATTTTACATGACTTTACATGATCTTTAAGAGCTTGGAATATATGTTGTATATGACTGTCAGCTACTACCACACCAAATATTAGCTATATCTGTAAAATTTACTGAGCAAAAGACACGTGCTGTCTAAGGCCAACTAGTTATTATGGCCACCTTGAATTCCAAAAGTTAATCACTTGTAAAAGTACACCTTGTGATTAGTTTCTGAGAGTTTCATTAAAATCTGTTTGGTGGTTCATGAGATATTTTGCTAKCACTGCAAACAAACACATTCACCACAAATACTGTAGGTGGCTGCACTCTGAACAAAACAAAGTCACATTAGTCACAAAGTTAAGTCACATTAACCCCCTCTCCGCAGCTTGGTTTTGTGACTCACAAGTCATTCAGAGCAGTGGCGGTACTTCAGTATCTGAAGGATGTTTTTTTTAAATTTTTTTTTATTGTGAGTGACGTCTGTGTGCTGAGCAAAAATTAGCTCTAAACAGGAAATGAAAGAGAATAGAGAGAAAATCAAAGAGAGCGCCGCAGCAGCTCCGAGCAGCAGCAGGAGGTTTATCTGATCACCCAAAAGCGACACAATATTTTTACATGTTACGCATCGATCTGAGTTTTCATTGGGCTCTAACGTGACTGACGCTGTGTTGGCTGGTTTCTAGCATAAATGTAACTCGAAGACGCTGAGCGACTGAAAAAGCTTTTCATCGTTACATAATGAAGTAGCTGTGCCTCTCTTCATGTGATTTATCAAAAGATGCACAGAGCCCAACCATGKTCACACCACAAGACAAAACCCACCTTCTATGACAGAAGCGCTCACAAAACCAGTTTCACAGTCGTTAAGAGACTATGCTGCTTTGTTTTCCAACAATGGACACAGACCAGCAGTTCATTCGAATCCAATGAAAAGGCCAAAAAAATACAGTTGTGGTTAAGAATAATTAAGTAACTAAATGACAACCCATCYAACGCGTTATTTATAGGATGAACAACAAACTGAATGGTGTTAAAGTAATAAGATTAACAACTAAAACCTTTTTTTCATTTTTTGGCCACAGTTCTTTTATTCGTTTTTTTATTATTATTATTTGATGTTGAAAAGCAAAAGGCAGGTGAAAAAATATGTTTTTTTCCTTCTGTGTGCATTTTGTGTGCCTGTTAGCAAAATATCTCATGAACCACTGGACACATTTTCACGAAACTCTCACAAAGTAATCGTTAAACGAGCATCTCCAGCTGATTAACTTTTGGAGTCAKCTCTGTTCAAAATGGCCACCATAGCTAAATGAACTTAGCAAACACAAATATGGTTTTAGTTTGGTTACTTTTTWCAATATTAAGCTCTTTTTTTGTGGTAGTAGCTGAGAGTCATTCTCCACGGCCTAACTGATTGTGTTTTGCTCAAAACTTTGTCATTAACCTTTGACATCAACTCTGTTTGTTAGCAAAATATCTCATGAGCCAGTGGGTGGGTTTTGATGAAATGTTTAGAAAGTAATCATTAGGAATAAATCTACAATTGGTTAATGTTTGAATTCAAGATGGTCACCAGAACAGATTAACCTTAGCCAACAAAACAATAGTTTTAACACAGTCAGTTTTACAGATCAGCTGAGAGCCATTGTTAAAATGTACTCAGTGCATTATGTCATTTTGTAGGTTTAATGAAAAATACGGTAACTAATATCTCAATAATGAAAGATGAGCCTTTAAACAAAAATCTGGCATGAAAGTTTGCACGCGATATGCATTCCTTCAAGGAAGGTTAGGCCTCTAATTTGACCGTTGACTGAAAAAAATAAATCACCACACAACGTGCAGGAAACAGACAAATAAGTTAAAAGAAATTAAAACAGTCATGAACGCCAGACAGGAAGCATGTGCAACTGTGGGCATTCTCTCACTGAGGGGACAAAACCTCCAACAGCAGCTATTACATTCCACAGTCATGACAACAGGCATCTTCTGAAGGGACACATATAACATCTTAATTGTTAGATGAGCTGATAAAAGTGTGCCTGGCACTTCCTTATTACAAGCTTTTACTCGGTGATGTTTGGTATGTTGTTACTGCCAAAAAAAACTCTTTACAAGTGCATTTTATTTACTCTAATTCTTATTGTTGGGACTTGCAAATAGTTTAAACTCATGAATGTTTTGTAGTACTTTAGTTAAAAAAGAAGCAGGAAGAGATATTGTTAAACAAACTTGTAACCTACATTAAAGAAGATACATAAAAGCGCATTACAAATAATAAACTAAACAAGCCTTACTATTCTCAGCCAGCAGGTGGCAGCAAAGAGCAGAGCCATCGACYAGATTTTTGAAACACAAACCCACTGCTAAATGTTTCACCAACACCTGACGGAGAAGCGTACAGTCTAATCCTCTTCATCAAACATGCATGAATGTGCCACTGACATTGTTTTGTTGTCCACATGTCAGGTTCACAAACACTAAACCTGGAGATACCTGATTTAATTACATAGAAAGTGGCATCATTGATCCATACYCTGCAAAAACTGTCCATCTTACCAAGTTTTAAAATCTTAAAATCCAGCCTAAAGGTCTTTTTGATCTTGTTTTGAGACTGATTTACTAAACAAGAACTGATTGTGTAAGAAGAATAATCTTGTTTTCAGAATGTGTAAGATTATTTGTCTTGTTAGCCTGAAAATTTGACTCAAATTAAGTCAAAATATCTGCCAGTAGAGTAAGAAAATTTTACTTGGTAGGATTCTTGAAATAAGAAAAAATTGAGTCAAATCAAGTATTTCAACAAGTCTTACCAAGTTTAATTTTCTTACTCCACTGGCCACATTCTGAAAACAAGATTATTATTCTTACACAATCAGTTCTTGTTTAGTAAATCAGTATCAAAACAAGATCAAAAAGACTTTTTGGCTGGATATAAGATTTTAAAACTTGGTTAGGTGGATATTTTTTGCAGTGTAACTGTAATGTAAGATTACTGCAAATCTCATTTTGTAAAATAATGAATAAATACTGTATATAAATAAAAAAAAACACTTTCAAGACTACAAGCAAATTCCTTTTTTTGTAGTTTTGTCTGTAGCTACTTATTTTCACGTCATTAACCTGTAGCTGAGTGATCTTTGCAAATACAAAAACCTGTTTATACCTCAGTTGACAGATGTTGAGCTTACAGTTGGTGTTGTAGTAGCTGAGAAGCATTCCCAAAAAGTTCTAACCGATTGTCTTTAATTTCCATTAACATTTGCTGATAACTATTAATATGGAACAGTTACCTTTTCATATTCAAACTGCTGAGACTGCTGAGACTTTCAAATTAGTTTCAAACCCATCTGTTTTCTTTGGTGTTTGATTTGTGCAAAATTTGAGTTCCAATTAGCTGAGTGTTATAACAGTGTTATAAGTAACTGAGTCACAAGTGAACTCTAATTAATAGAACAGTGCTCGGACAGTAATTATCTTCCAGCTAGCACACCTTTGATCCTGAACGGTTTGGACTCTATTTATAGTGTCAACCTGCTCATTCAGATTACAGAACAAAGCTGTGTCTAGTTTACTGGAAATCACTTAGACCAGAACTTATGATGCTGTGAACAGAGGAGGCATGAAAGATTGATGCAAGTATTCAAACCTCAGCCTCCATGTCTCTCCTCAGAAACAACATCAGTGTGATATGAACTGAAAAGACTCAACCCCTGTGGTAACTTAAAAAGACGAAAACATTTCATTTAACAGCTTGGTTGACTAATTTTACAGAATAAACTGTATCTTCTGTCAGAATGTAGTGTGAACTAAGTTGTTAAAGGTAAAAGAAGCAAAAAACAGGCAAAAGGCTAAAAAAAGTGGCAAAGTAAAAAAAATGCTAGCTAAAAGCTAAAGTGGTAAAAGGTTAGCTAAACTCAACTGTGGCAAAAGGCAAGCCAAAAGTAGAAAAACTTTTTGGACCAAATTAAAGTTTACTTTAAAACAGGAAAAGTCAACATGTTCTAAAATCGTCGTAAATAGTAATATAGTAGCCAAAAAGCATCAAAAGCTAAAATAACGAAAGGCCAATTAGAGCTAAAAGTAACAAAAAGGAAAGGCTAACAAAACGCTAAAAGTGGCAAAGTGCTGAATAAAGTAGTAAAAAGTTAGCTATTGGTTAAAACAAGCAGTACTAATTAAAATCTAAAGATGGATAAGAGAAAAAATAGAGCAAGCAAGTAGCAAAAGGCTTTCTAGAAATTCCGTCCGTCCGTTTTCTTCCACTTATCCGGGGTCGGGTCGCGGGGGCAGCAGCCTAAGCAGAGAGACCCAGACCTCCCTCTCCCCAGCCACTTGGGCCAGCTCGTCCGGGGGAATCCCAAGGTGTTCCCAGACCAGCTGAGAAACATAGTCCCTCCAGCGTGTCCTGGGTCTTCCTCTGGGCCTCCTCCCAGTGGGACGTGCCCGGAACACCTCACCAGGGAGGCGTCCAGGAGGCATCCTAACCAGATGCCCGAGCCACCTCAACTGGCTCCTCTAGGCGTGGAGGAGCAGCGGCTCTACTCTGAGGCCCACCCGYATGACCGAGCTTCTCACCCTATCTCTAAAGCAGGCAGTATGGTCGCTCGTCAGCGGACCGGTTGACGCYCCGGCACGTGGTTGTTCGGCGTTCGTTTTCGCACACACCTTTCATAGCTCCTGAGACACAACGAGCCGAGCTCCTGGGAAARCCCTCCCGCTGCAGCATACGTCACTGCATGGGATTTCTTCCCGGGGGAGTCCAATGCGGAAAAGAAAAAAAGTCAGAGACTCGTCACCCAACTTTGTTTAACCACAAGCTGGTCCTGGATTAAGCTCCAAAGTTTTTACCAGTCAGATTCCACCGTGAAAAATGTCTGTTTTTATCCCCTTGACTCTCTATAAACCGCTGCTTCCTGGTAACAGTCGTCTCTGGAAGTGAGTCGCTTTTCTTTTCTTTTTTTTTTCCCTTTCTTTTTTTGAAGCAAGTGGTTGATGCCAAACTCAGCGCCTGAGCGCTTTCAGCACAAACAAACACTCCCACAAACTTCTGACCAATCACACAATAAAGTTCCTATGTGTTCTTATGTGGAGAGGGGTGAAAAGTTCGACCCGAGGGTTGCGACAAGAAGTGCCGAAATGTCGACAATGCGAACTGAATGACACAACTTTCGTCATGAAACTGTGACAGTTCGGCACYATTTTGGCATGCAGCATGCTGAAGCCTTAAAGGAGAGAACAGACACCCTGCAAAGGAAAGTCATTTCGGCCGCTTGTATCCGTGATCTTGTTTTTCCAGTCACTACCCAAAGCTCCGTGACCATAGATGAGGGTAGGAACGTAGGCRGACTGGTAAATCCAGAGCTCTAGAAATGAAATATCAAAAAACTAGCTGAAAACTAAAACACAACCTCAAGCTAAAAGTAGCAAAATGCAGTCTAAAGGCTAAAGCAGCAAAAAGCTAGCTCTAAGCTAAAAGTAACAGCTGGAGGTAATACCTAAAAGCAGTGTACCAAGACAATAAAAACAGAACAAGACCGTTGAAGAGAGAAAAACATGTTTTGAAGGAACTGGAGATTTCTGAGTGTGTCTATATTTGTAATAAAAGTTAAATATTTTAAAAACAATCAAACTAACAGACCAAAAGTTATAGCACCCTTACCTAAAAGAGATGAATAGTTTGATTAATGAATGGCCACAAAAGCACACAGTGTGCAGAACTACGGTAGTTACTAAACAAAAGACAAACAGAAAAAAAATGCTGCCTCAGCATTTACACAGTGAATTGTGGTCCGATTGGTCTGCTGATTGATTCAGTATGAGCTGATCCATGCTGCTGGGCCAGGCTGTATTATAACATCACCTGTTTGTTTACAGAACAAGACGGATGTTCTGRGATGTTTGCCACTCATGCTTGATGTGGGGATGCTTCATGGAGTTATTATTGGATGGCCCAGATTTCACTACTGCCTCCTAGTCTCCTGTCAATTCTGTGAGTCAGAGAAATGAAAGAGCGCCCGAGGAGGAGGTGGGTATCTGTTTCTTGCAGGTAAGGACGGAGACGCAGCTGACCGCACATCATTTGCATTAGAGACCAGGCTGATGAGCAGTTTGTGTTGCTATCAATAACGTAATGAGGAAAGATCCTGAGGTTACAGGGTGGTTATGAAGATCCACCAAGCCTATGAATTGTTAATGTGACTCCATTCTTTCCTCATAGGAGCTAAACGTGGAGTATTGTTGTTGTTTTCTTTTCGACTGRTCCCTTCTGCAGGGGAGTGAACTTCGCACAACAGATTTAGCAATTGTTTTACGTCGGACGCCCTTCACGATGCACTCTGAGCTCAAACCTGCAGCCTCAGGATTAAAAGATGGTGGCACTGACCACTGAGCTACTGCAGCCCACATGAGCTCTGCAAATCAGTTAAAACTGACCCGCAGTGGAGCATGGAGCAACACTTGGATAAAAAAAAGGATCAATAAGTTCTTTTAGCATACCTGCAAAAGCATGTAGTTTCTGCAGCTCTCTGTTAGCACTGAGCGGGAAGGATGAAGTGCTGAACCTCTTCTCCCTCTTCACAGCCGAGTGTGGCCCCGGCTGCTTCACCCTTAGCAGCTGGGTGGCAGGGGGCACTTTCTTACCGGAGCTCTGCAGAAACGCAAACGGCAACAGAAGGACYGCTGATTACTGGGGCAAAGTAGGGCAAAGCAGTTCACGGCACTCAGGGAAATAACAGGAATCTAAAGAAGCGTCACAGTGGAATTTAGGAAAGGAGGTGAAAGAAGAGCGGCGCTCGGGGTCAGGTTCCTTTCCGAATCAGATCAGGTGATTCGCCACCAGGCAACATGATCACAGCCGGAGGTGTACTATTCCGCATCTGTTGGACGTCAGTGGACAGAATAAATGAAAACGCAGACGATGCCGATAAGAATGTCACCGGAACAATCAGTGCTCATGTCAACTGCATGTGATACCCCCCACCATCACTCATGTTCACATAGGCTGTGCTATGTGCTCTCTATTAGGGTTGGGCATAATCATATCGTGTGCAATTAATCATCAGACAAACATTATCGATTATTTTTTGGCACTTCACAATTAATACGATTAATGCCACCAGTCAGTCCACTCGGTGCTCCTTTCTGCTTCAAATATGACGAACATTAAAAAAAAGTTCTGTAATTTATTTATCTATCAACACAATTTAAAATTTGATGTACAGTCTGAAGTCTGTAGTTTTGACACAATTTGGAACAGATTTTTACGAAGAGCAAATTTTTCCCGCTAAATTGGTCATGTGACCAGGACATAAGAGTGTTCAGGGACTCCAGGGGATTAATTGTCAAATTAATCTTTATCGGCTAAATACCACAATTAATCATGATTTTTTTTTTTTTTGCCAATATTGCCCAACCCTACTCTGMATCAACTTCTGAATCAGGTTTTGTCATCGTGGTGGAGTTTTTATGGCTCTTTCCTTGTGGCTAAGTCCCTTTTTACACTCTACTTTTGAATTATAATAAGCAAAAATAAGTCCCACAATACCAACCTTTATGCTCAGAGTGCAGGGGTTGTCGAAGAGAATAAAGTCACAAGACTATACCACATGTCATATGAGCAACTTTGAAACTTAAAAATAAACAAACCGGTCAGGGATCAAACATGTGCAAGAGCAGAAGCTGAGTTAGAATTATGCTGCAGCACAYGCAGCGTTGGTTATTTTAAATGGCAAAATAAATGAAAACTATCTTTTACCATGACAATAAAAACTGTTATAGATAAAACAAATGTTAACAAATCTTCTTAAGTTTGAATACTTTATACATACATTTAAATAACTGCAAACAAAACAAAAGCATTTAACTTCTTGTTTTAAAGCACCAGAACAAAAACCAAGTTTAGTTAACTTCTAATCTTGTGGTTCTTAAAGCTTTCCCACTTGAATGTTTTTAACTGCAAAACTGGTTCTTATGCATAACTGATCTAATTAATAATTGTACATTTTCTGCATAAAGTTGTCACTCTTATTAAAAAGTTATACACTACTCACTTCCTTGTCATCAGCAGGCCCATTTTTACCTCCAGATTTCTTGGACCTTCCAGATTTGCCGGATTCCTAAACATGAAAAAATAAAAAAAGAAGAAGATGCAGAATTAATTTCACATTAACAAATCACATTACAACTTCTGCAGATTAACAGCAAAAACCCAGATTACCTTTTTGCTCTTGTGAGGCATCCTGAGGAGAATCCCTTGAGTCAGCAGGTGGATTGTGTGTGTGCCTGGTTAAAACCTCTCCTTTCTCTGATGAAGCTTTTCAGCGCTGCTCCATCCGTTCACCATGTGACTGACTTTCAGCTGCACGAAGGAGTCAACCTATTCCCGCGGCTTGTCGCCTCGCTCACTTTGAAAGAAACGCTTCATAAGTGGAAAGGGCTGAAAAAAAAAGCGCGCAGTTCCCGATGTTAACACCAACTTACTGCTGCCGCGGCAACTCTTTCTGGGAGCTTCGAGCCACTGGCAGAGTCACACAGACCGGTAATGTTGTAATACTCGGAGGCTACCACAAGATGGCGGTATTAGTATTGAAGAAAAGCCCGACTGACGTTAGCAGTTTGCGCAATAAAGACCTAATTCCATGTTGGCGCAAAGCTTTGCTTAGTGCTGCCCCCTTTCGGTAAGAAGCTGTACCGCATGTTCAGCAATGCTATTCTTTTCTTAAATAAATAAATAAATAAATACTATCCCTAACCCGCTTCTTCCTTTCAGGGTCACGGGTTTACTAATTACCCATTATACAAAAAAAAGTTTGAATTTTTCATTGCAGCTGTAAAATAAGTGGAAGTTCTTTCAAATATACCAACATTTATCTAACTAAAAGTTATCTAACTTTAGAATAGAATAGAATAGAATAGAATAGAATAGAATAGAATAGAATAGAATAGAATAGAATAGAATAGAATAGAATAGAATAGAAACAGCCTT
>NW_013952404.1:9171601-9181056 GCF_001266775.1 Austrofundulus limnaeus | reverse complement strand
TATATATCTTTTATACGTTTATAAATTTTAATGGTTATGACAGAACAAATTCCCATTATTGTAATCAAACACAATTAAACTTGTAACCAGCTACATAATTGCATTTAGTTCATAGACTACTCTGTAATTTCTACATCCCACAGCACCAATAGTTGGCCATTTTGTAATAGTTACACAGCAAATACATTTGATTAAATTGAACGATAAATTGCTTTAAAGTGTCATTTTCAGCTGTAATAACTAAATGTGACCACAGGGTGACAGTGGTGCATCATTTACTAGTTCGCTTCACAGTAACTTTGATTTACCATACAAAAAAAAAAAYYYMKWKAWATGCAAACACTTAGAAAATGAGCTAACCTTTTTGTGTTCAAGAGTTTTGCAATGAATGCAACAGTTTTACAACCTCCTGCTTCCAAGCTCATCAATAGTAAAYTGAGTCGAAAACAGTACTGCAAATTCAATTTCATCCAACACCACTGGGAGATGGAGGGATTATTCCTCTTGCTGTTTTTTTCCCCCTGACCTTTTACGTGTGATAAAAACAGATAAATTCCCATTAAATCTGGAAAGCGTTGAATCATATTTGTTTCCAACCTGCAGCCAGGACCCCGTGTTTCATCATGACTGATTGGAGAATAAAGTACAAATTGACACGGACGATGACTGCGTGTGTGGGCTACAAACAGAGGAGGTTTGTTGATATGGCTCTCTGGTGTGTGTATTGATCAGTGTCCTGCTTTCTGAATCATTGTGTTTGCAGCACCCCCCCCCCCCCATCCCCTTCTACCACCACCCTATCTATGATCAGAACTCAGTGTTATTACTGTATGATATGGCTCTCTTCATTTCCTGTCTCAGCAACAGCACAGAAATGCAATAGCAACAGGCAGGAACTGGTCTCCCTGCCTGCTTTCTTTATTTACGTATTTGAATATCCCGAAGTAAAGATGAAATCAAATGAATGCACATGTGTATTTTTCTCAAGTGCACATTCACCAGTTTTTTATGATTTCCATCCATTCTTTTGAACTTTTGCAGCAGGCTCTGAACCTGTTTCGCTCGGGCGCTGTGTGGCACAGTCCAGTGAAGCGAGTTGGCAAAACACGGGCTTGTTTTTAGACAAAACGCTGTGCGGCCAATAGATGGCTAATGAGGGGGGCAGCTCAACAAGAGCTTGTTTATTTTTCCAGGAGTCTGAGATGGGAGGTAGAAAGCTTGTTAGAATAGACAGAACAAAGGAGAGCTCCCGTGGAAGAAAAAGCTTGGCTGGCTGTCATCGCTGTGTGGTCTGGCAGGTGCCTGATCACAAATGATAACACCTCGATGTATATAGATTGTGTCACTACTTGTCATGCACGAGCTGACGATCATGTATGTTTACCCTTTTAGAAACGGGAGGTAACTGCAAAGCTCTTTGCATAAATTACTATTTTTCTATAGAAGAATAGGAATTTAAATTCTAATAATTTAAAAAGGTGTATCGAGGCTGGTTCTGCCACTTAAAGGCTCATAAGCCAAATGTAAACAAAGTTTTGCTCCTCACAGCCCCATTTTGCAGACAATCTTTACTAGGAATTGCATCACACAATGCTTGAGATAACTCTCTGGTTAATGTGAATTTGCAGATAAGAAGTAATAATAATAACAAAAAAAATGTTCCCAGTTTTATTTCCTGTACTGCATATAAAGCTGAGGTACTGGTCCATCTGGTCTTTATTTTGGTTTCCAGTTGATTTTGGCCAGATACGAAATTCTGCTTTGCTGTAAAACTTTWCTTCTTCGTTCACAATTAATAATTCATTAGTTTTAGGAGCACAGATGGGATTATTTTCAGCCGTGGATGTGAGGATATCTTCTACAATCAACGTTTTCATCTCTCTGCAGAATAAATTCTCCTCTCCTGTTGGCAGCTGAGCAGTGAGTGAATCCAGTAAAACCAGTTGTTTCTACAGGTATGTTGCATCTTGTTCTTCTTTTTTCATATTACTGTGCAGATTAGGACCAATCAGAACCAATCAAACCACTCAAATAAATCTAATTGTAAAGTTGTCAAAAAGAGGTATAAATGATTATCCATTCATTGCTTTGTCCATCCAGTCAAACAGCATCCCTGGTAGGTTTCACTGGTAAACAGATCTGAAGTACAGTATATAAGGTTGCTTTCTTCCTGTTTGGATAAAAAAGAGGTTCGACTTGTGAAGGTCAGCTGGGAGAGGAGCAAAGTTCTTGCTTCAGTGTTCTAATTTTAGTTTACTGAACCCACCACTGCAAGTTGACATGTTTGTGTTTAACATGATTAAGTGCTCTCACTGTTTCCTGCTGCCCTTACCTTGCCCCTGGTAAAGCCTTCTTTGAAAAGCTTGYGGACAACTTTGTGTTCCACCTGCTTCAGGGTTCTCCTCCTCTGGGACTGCYACTTCCTGTTGCTCCAAGGTGATCTTAAACCTACTCTTTTTACTTATTTCCAGCCTTGCTGTTTTGTGACAACGCTATTGAATCTGTTTCCTCCACTTGATTCTGTGCCAACTTCCACCTCTCTTCTGTTCCCCTGGGTGTTGGAGGGCTCGTCCCGGAGCTCTACTGGCTTCTGTTTCCTGACTATTACAAAGATGTTTTACTTTCAGACTCCATTTATCTGTCAGACTGAAAAGTTCACAGGCATGTACATCAAAGGACATTCACCTTTGAGAGGATAAATGACATTTTGGCATCTGCTTTTTAAAACTAAAGTAAAAAAATGAAACTTTTACATAACTGTCAATAGAAAGAATAAGATTTCTCTCTCAAAACAATTTTCTTTTGTATATGTGTGTGTATATATGTTTATAAATGTGAGTATGGGTATACGTACATACATATGTTTAGGTTTGGTTGTGGGGTGTTTGTTTTCTTCATTTTCTGAAAGGTCAGATGTCGGGTGTGCTGTCTTGTGTGTTATTGGTGTGCATTTCATGTCGTCGAATTTCTATCAGTTTATCCGTTTACGGTTCTTTTATTTCTCTTCTTCTTTTTCTTTTTCTTCTTTACTATAGTATAAAAATAAAATAAAATAATAAAAATAAAAAAGTCACTGATGATGCAGAAATTAAGAAACTAACATTCAGTTCTGTTTTCTAATGAAGTGGCAAAAAATGTCCTAAAAGTATTCTGCAGCTGCTGCCATCAATGCCCTGATGGCAGCAGGAAGGTGAAGGAAAAGCAGAGGGAGACAAAACTTATTTGAATTTATTTGCAGTTTTCCTGCATCAAGAACATTGCCTCTGCTGAAGCTGAGCATCCCTCTCCTCATGCCACTCAGTCGGCCCTGTAAGGGCGTCCAGAAGAGCTTCCCTGATCCTGGGCTCCTTCACGTGGAGCTGGCTAACTCACACTGGCTTCTTCTGCGAAAGGGGGCAGAGGCCAGAGGCAATCAGGTTTGCTGCAACAGCCAGGGGCAGATTAATCAAGTGCTGCCCCAGGAGTCCAGTATCCATTAGATTATATCACAGCCAGGCGGCAGCAGTCACACTGCTGGACCCCTCGGCTTCACCCATTGGTGGGTTACTTCACATTTTCTTCACCTGTTCTGATCCTACTGCGAGGCCACAAGAGGCAACAAAGTCCCTGGGGAAACTGGACTAAAAATGACTCACTGCCTCTTCAGTAAGTTAATAATTATTTTAAATAATCATCTAAACCTGCTGTTTAAGACTTAAGTGGAAAAGACATTTTAAGAAGTAAAAAAAAAATGTTAAAAGCATTAAAATGTAAATAGTGTTGTTTAGGGCCGCACTGTAGTTAGAGGTGTTGCCTCTCAGAGAGCAGGTCGCAGGATTGTTCCCTAGCTTTTCTCATGGAGTTTACATGTTCTCCCTGTACATGTGGGTTTCCTGTATCTGGTTTCCTCCCACACACTAAAAACATGCAGGTTTGGTTTATTTGTATCTCTAAATATGGGATGGGAGATCCCAGTCCTGTAGATCTGCTATCGTGCTCGTTTTACATGTTTCCCTGCTCCAACACACACTGACTCTCAGATAAACTCAGTTGTGAAATGAAGTATTTTCCAACTAAGACTCATTGCTAAGGTGAAGCCATACCTCCCAAACAAAAACCTCGAAAAAGTGATTCATGCTCTCCAGTGATGGGCACAGTTCCCTTAAAGCACTAAAGCACTAATAGGGGAACTAATTTCTTGATTAGTGCTTTAGGGCTTTTGCTATTTTTTAAATTTATTACTGGATTAGCACTTGCTAAATTTATGGGCTAAACTTAGAAGCACTAACTGAGGTCTATAAATGTTATTGATCAACATTATTGCTAACTACTGAGGGTGAAAGCTGTCACTCATTTTGTTCATATGTGTGTCACTTATCTACAAGGTCACATGTCAAACTCAAGGTCCACGGGCCAAATGTGGCCTGTGGGTGACTCCCGGCAAGGGCACTATGTGACAATATTCTGCACACAGTAAATGTTGTTTCATGTTGACTGAAGATTGTTTCATGTGTGAATTGGATTATATTAGTGCTTAGAATTAGCTTTTGATAAAATTTTCAGTGCGTTAGTGCTTTAGAATTAGGGGACCTAAATATATGAGTTAGTGCTTTAAGGTTAGTGCAACTAATATTTAGATTAGTGTTGCCCACCACTGATGCTCTCATTACGTCTCATTTGGATTATTGTAATTCTTTGTATGTTGGTTTAGATAAATTTTCTCTGCATCGATGACATGTTGTCCAGATCCCAGCAGCTCATCTTTTAACAGGAACTTTAAAACATGAACACATATCCCCGGTTCTGGCTTCTCTCCATTGGCTTCCAGGCTTTAAAAGGTCAGGCCCCATCCTACCTGTGTGATCTCATTAACATCCACACTTCTGTCAGAACACTTCGGTCATCCAACTAGTTTCTCTTTAATGTTCCTAGATAAAGTTCCTAAAGTTTAGAGGTGATCGGGCCTTTGCAGTTTCTGCTCCAAACCCTTGGAATGGCTTACCTCTTAGCATTCGGACTGCTGAGCCTGCTGAGACTTTTAAATCTTTGCTTAAAACTTATTTTTACTCATTGACATTTCATTCTGGGTAGAGTTTGAGATTCTTTTAAAGCCAGTGTTTCCTATGTTCTATNCCTTTCTTTGCTGGAATGATGAATGGATTTTGTAGCATGAAAATCAGACACAGTCATACCTTTGAATGAGAATTTCTGGGGGAGGAAAAGCCATGAAAAATACATTGGAACTGTCATCGGATGGTGTAGGAGGATGGTTTGGATCATCATCTCAGCTGTGCAGTTTCAGCCCCATTTTACTCTCTGTAAGTGAAGTGAGCCTTAAGCAGCCATTACAACAGACTGATYTATCAAAGATTCAGTTCATGCATGCTGCTAAAACACATGTACTGTACTGTCCATTCTACAAACTTTAATTATCATGTAAATGGAGAAAAAAACTGTTTTGCATAAACAGCATGGAATAAAATTGTCTACAAAATTTTGAATCCTTATTATAAGATTTTCTGAATATTTGAATGAATAAATTTGAAGTATCAGTGTTTTTGAAATCATGTTGCTTTTAATGTGTCAATGCAATGACTGATTATTGAAATCCATATGATTGCAACATAATTATAGTTTTTTAATGTTTGTATTTGTGTTTAAAAATATTTTAATGAGTAAATATTTTAAAAATGCCATTAACTTGAATAAATGTTGAAGAGGACATTATCGTTTTTTGTGTGTGCATGTGCCATTTATCTGAGCTATAATCACTAAATGTATCACCATTTATTCCATTAGAGCTGAGAATTTTAAGAATTGTTCATTTCTGATCATTGTGGCCATGGTGAAGAAAATTTATTCTGTTCATTACTGATTTTTAAAACCACCACACATACTGTTCTTTTCCTCYATGAATAGGGTATGTTTTGATAACTTATTTTGCGTAATAAGATAATTTAATATTCAAGTCTTATTGGGTATTAAGGTCTGGTTTTCGACACACACTGGACAAGCTTTTCTTTTCAGTATCTTGGTGGTTAGTGCCARGTTCCAACACAGTCTCACGCCCAACTTGTCACATACTGACGCTTGGTCAGGTTCCCTCTGCATCTTATTTTGATGCACCGGGTAACCCCATCACGTCAGTTATTGACGCACCAGGCATTTCCAGGTTCCCTTGGCATCTGGTTTTGATGCGTCGGGCTGCAAAATATTGAGGTCTTGAGTTGGGGTCCATATTAGGGATCAGGTTTCATGGTTAATTTTAGGTAGTGGGGTCAGGGACAGGATGTCTAGGACGAATATTAGGTAATTTTAGGCTTTGGAACACGTGAATTTCCTACACTTTCTAAAAATGGTTAATTTTAGGGATCGGGGTTGATGGTTAATTATAGGGTGAGGGACAGGATGTCTAGAGCGACTAAAGGTAATTTTAGGGTTTGGGACGATTAGTTTTTGTGCATTTTCTACACTTTATGAAATTATGACAACAGATTCCGCCCCATCTCATCAATAAATGACACGAGGGGGGTTGCAAAGGGAACCTGGCCAAGTGTATGTGACGATTTGGGAGTGAGAATGGGTTGCATGTTCTCATAATTCTGAGGCTGTAGGTTCGAGAACAGGTTGCCTCAGTAAGGGCATTCAATTTAAAACAACTGGCAAATGTGCGATGCTCGCTTGCTGTAGCGACCCATGAAAAAGGAGCTGAAAGAAAAACAGCAATCATTTCTGATCTCAAACAAACACCATAATCTGGTTTTAATCTTTCTGACAGGAATATTCACTGAGTAAAGATGAATGCCTTGCCTTGTTCCATTTGGGTTCAACTGCGGTTCATTTGCTCTGAACTAGATGAATCTCTGACTGGAACAGACAACCCCTGGGCTGTGTGTGTTCCCCCACCCCTTGTCTTCCATAAAAACCTTACATTTTCTCTGTCAGAACTGCCCCAGCATGATGGACGCTGTTGCAGAGTTGTTATGGCAGCCATTTTTCTTTTTTTTTTCTTTTTTCTTTTGGTTCTGTTTCTGTCTGTTTGTATCTGTGCACACAATTTGTTATTTTCCATTAAATATGTCCATGTTGGTGGTGTAGAGGGAAAAGTTTTAATATTTTTATGTCTTTGTTTTTTTAACACAGGGTTGTATTAAGCATTAATGGTTAAACAGCAGGTGGAAAAGCTATGTAAAAGGTTAATATATTCTTTTGTAGTGGCTGACTGTTCTGTAAAGTTCTGTTAGATGTTAAAGCCCTCATGACCAAAACATTATGGGAACCTGTAGTCTTCTTTCTTATCTTGACCTTTTACTGTGCTGCATCTTAAAAAATTTCCCACGAGTGGGCTTATTGTGGTAGAACAATATAGCATCCTCAGGCTCAAACTGCACAGCAAAATTCTAAAAGTACTTCAAGTCTGTACATTAGTTTGGGCTGTACGATGGATTAGTGATTAGCATGGATGTCTCACAGCAAGAAGGTCCTGGGTTCAGATCCTGGGCTGGGTCTGGAGTCTTTTTGTGTGGAGTTTGAGTGGGTTTTTTGGTTTCTACACACACACACACACACACACACACACACACACACACACACACACACACACACNCACACACACACACACACACACACACACACACACACACACACACACACACACACACACACACACACACACACACACACACACACACAAAACAAATAAATAAATAAAAAACATGCATTCTGGTTGCTTCCCCTGAAAAACAAAGCCATTTTCTTCATGTTGTCTTAATCATAAAATGTCTTAAAATGCATTTTCACCAACAAGGTGGCTGTGGTGCAGTGGTAGGGAAGCTGACTTGGGGCCAGAAAGATGTAGGTTCAATTCCCTGTCATGACAACATGTTGTGTTGTCACTGTCTCCCTTGTGTGATGGATTAAATGCAGAGGACAAATTGTATCATTGTATGGGAATGTGCATTGTTGACAATACAGTATATAGCTTTTATACTTTTACAAAAGTATTTCCTCTTTAACTTGTTTCAGTAAACATTGTTTTTAATCGATGGACTGCTTGGAAAGTTCTCCTAAGCATTCTCACTTTTCAACAACAGTAAGAACAATCKTGCAGGAAAAGACTTTCAGCCGACAAACGTTGGCTGGATTTTCTCACATGCTGTGTGTTTGAGAGTATTTTATCTATGCACAGTGAAGATGCATATAAAATTGGTAGGAAAAATTTACTGTGGAAGCTTTTTTAAATTACATAACAAAGGATGACTGGTTAAATATCTACAGTACACCTTACCAAAACCAGGGATTTTTCCGTCCATTTTCTTCCACTTATCTGGGGTCGGGTTGTGGGGTAGCAGCCTAAGCAGAGAGACCCAGACTTCCCTCTTCTGAGTCACTTGGGCCAGCTCGTCTGGGGGAATCCCAAGGTGTTCCCACGCCAGCTGAGAAACATAGTCCCTCCAGCGTGTCCTGGGTCTTCCTCTGGGCCTCCTCCCAGTGGGATGTGCCCGGAACACCTCACCAGGGAGGCGTCCTAACCAGATGCCCGAGTCACCTCAACTGGCTCCTCTCGACGTGGAGGAGCAGCGGCTCTACTCTGAGTCCCTCCCGGATGACAGAGCTTCTCACCCTATCTCTAAGGGAGAGCCCAGATGCCCTGCGAAGAAAACTAATTTTGGCCGCTTGTATCCGCTATCTCCTTCTTTCAGTCACTACCCAAAGTTCGTGACCATAGATGAAGGTAGAAACGTAGACCGACTGGTAAACCAAGAGCTTCGCCTTCTGACTCAGCTCTTACTTCACCACAACAGACCGGTACAGCACCCGCATCACTGCAGACGCAGCACCAATCCACCTGTCGATCTCCTGCTCCATTCTTCCCTCATTCATGAACAAAACCCCGAGAMACTTAAACTCCTCCACTTGGGGCAGGACCTCCTCCCCGACCCAGAGGCGGCACACTACCYGTTTCCGACTCAAGACCATGGTCTCGGATTTGGAGGCACTGATCCTCATCCCGGCCGCTTCAGTCTAGGCTGCAAACCGCTCCAGTGAGAGCTGAGATCACTCTCTGATGAAGCCAATAGGACCACATCATCCACAAAAAGCAGAGATGCGATCCTAAGGTCACCAAAACAAATGTCCTCAACACCTTGGCTCCGCCTAGAAATTCTATCCATAAAAGTTATGAATAGAATCAGGATTTGTGTGCAAGGATGTTGAACAAATACTTGGCCGCCATTGTAGTCCCATTATGGCCCCTTACTCAGAAAAATCCTAGATCCGCCACTGTCACAGAGTGAATCGTATCAAAGATCTAGAAGCTGAAAAAAGATGAAAAGAAAGGCTTTAAATATTCTAACAACTTTTTATGACTTAAAAAAGAAACTATCACAGACCGTTTTTTCAGTGTGTGTGTGTTTGTGTGTGTGTGTGTGTGTGTGTGTGTGTGTGTGTGTGTGTGTGTGTGTGTGTGTGTGTGT
>NW_013952404.1:9166101-9169872 GCF_001266775.1 Austrofundulus limnaeus | reverse complement strand
GTGTGTGTGTGTGTGTGTGTGTGTGTGTGTGGTGGGGTACTGTTAGTGCTTAAGTTTGTCGTCCAGGCTCAGCACTTTTTCCACTAACTCTATTTTTCCTGCATGGCTAACCTTTAGTACATTTGGCAGCTCTGTCAGCAAAAAGTGTTTTTTTTTGTAACTCTCTGATAATATTTTACCATATCATCTAAAAATCTAGGCTTTAAAATCAAGATGACAGTTAATAATGTACCTGTATAATTGGTGGTGTACATTATACATGAAATACAGTGTGTTCAGCAAACAGCTTTACATTTTTTTTTCTGTCTTGAGTAAAATAATCATCAAAGTGTTGATTGGTTTTGATTTTGCATTTTCATCACCCTACTATAGAAGTGTTTGAAGAATTTCAAATTAACTGGAAATGAAGATAATCACATGGTCTTTTAAATAATTGATCCATCATGTTTGTGAACATGTGTGTGGACTCAGCAAAGGTAGCCCCCCTAGAGCGAGAGCGGTATGTTACCAAGACTGAGTATGCAATCTGCTTTAAACGTGTTGACATACTGCTGAAGTGWGATTCATTAGATCTCATATGTGTATGCAAAATGGCCAGCTATGCTTGTGCACAGAAATTCATCTCTGATCTGCATAATTTATGTTCTGGATCGTTTCTCTAACCCTAACCTTTTCTTCACTTTGCAGCCCGCTGATACCATTTTTCTCAGATTTAAGAGCGTGAGGAATGGTAATGGGAGACCATATCTCCCACAGACTGCTGGGTCTCGTAGTAGTGGTTGGAAACATAAAATAAAGGCAAAACATAAATCACTATGTTCTTGTATATTGCAGTATATTAAACTGAAGGGTAGATGTTTTACGTTGAGGAATGACACAACTTTATAAAAAGCATATTTCAGAGAGGGGCTTTCACATTTTATGTCTTTTGCAGAACTGATAAAAAATTATGTTTCCATGATGAAGACGTGTGTTTGAAGGCAAAGTGTGAATTAGCTTTAATGTCAAAACAAATGCTCAGTTGGAACCAAAAGTAAGAAAGTGTTTACACTCTAAACAAACTTGTGTTTGGCTGTTAAGAGAAAGAAGCAATCGTGTTTCATTTAGAGAAGTTTTTTGCTTAACTGTTTTGTCTGTGTTCACACCCAGCTGTTTTTAATTTGACAAAAAGTTAAAAAGCTCTCTCACTGACTGCTCTGTCCTTCATGCAAAATACTCTCAGCTAACAACTTTGATTGAATTGCAAAACAGACTCATTATATGTCCAAATATGACAAAACAGGTAATTACCTGCMAAACATTAGCATATTGTTAGCATAACTTTTTACAAAGGTTAAAGGCTCTCCACTGCAACACCACTTTAGTTTGCTTATCTGTGCACAGGACACAGGCAGGTTTGGAAAGTAAGTTCCGAAGCAAAAAATAAATACAGTAAATAAACTAGCCATGCCAAAATCTTCTCTGCAAAACAGCTCATTCTGCATAGCCTTCACTTTTTTTTTTTAATTTTTCAATCAAACAAAAAATATTGTGGAAAAAAATCAATAAAAATATATAATTTCAACCAATCAAAAAAGGAATTTCAATAAAAAAATATATTGAAAGGTTTTTTAAACAGAAGCTATTTTTTTGTATGTCAGAAATCTTTGGTGGTATCTCAAACTTTTGGTTGATGGTCTAAGTTTTTAGCTTAAGCTCTAAGGTTTTGGTTGAACTCAAAAAAACTTTGAATTCAGAGAACATGAGCATCTTAGGCAGGGCCTAAGGAGGAACTATGTAACTATGTATCCCTATTGGTTAGTGCGGACTGAAGCAATTTCCTGGTGTACCCGCTTCAAATGTCAATACATTAAATGGTCGTTATTGGCGTTATCAGTCCCTTAAAATGTGTACAGACTGTCTCTCCTCTATACCTCCTAAGTTTGAAGGCACTTATCAGTCATTTGTATTCCTGATAATATGCAWTCAGGTGCAGTGGATTTAGCTCCTCCCCCGGGACATGGAGCTTCAGCAGTCYGCCCGGCTCACTGTCCTTTGACTGGAGGGAAGCACTGCGGCATGGAGATCTAGGCTGTTACTGGTGGTCGCCCCAGACATTGCTAACAGTTGCTAACTTTCCGGGTCTGCTCAGACATGTTTCACTCTTTYATCAACTGAACTCTGTGTTGCATCAAACATTTCTTTAACTTTCGTGTGGTTTTAGTTCAGTTTGTTTGACGACGGGATAAGGGAATATAARCTTAAAGTAGCTGTGCAATTTGGCTCAAATTTCTGTCAGCCATACCTCTAAGCCATAGAATTTCCCTGAAAGTTTCATCAAAATCTGAGGTGGATTTATTTTAGTTATTTTCATATTTTGCACACAACAGAGCCCTGCAACAGAGATTAGCCTGTCCAGATGCATAAAAAGCAATAAAAACAAACTATTACAAATCAGATAAAGGTTTCACAAATCCCAAACTTAATTAAAATATTCTAATATTAGTGTAGTATAATTTAGTTCAGGTTTGAGGAGTTTAAGTGTTGTAGTTTCGGAGCTAAACCAGGTCTAGTATTGTTCGGATGTGTAAAAAGTGGCATAAACGCCTTTCATTGAAGTTTCACAAATCAGATGAAGACTTCACAAATGCCAATTTCAGTTTTATATATTATGCAATCAGTGTAGAGCAATCTAGTCTAGGGTTGAAGAGTCTGAGCGTTTTAGTTTTTAAACTAGAGCAGAATGAAAACGCTCAAGGTAGTGAAAATTTAGTTGGAATCACCCTTTAGCCATTTCCTGAATCGGAAGCTGCAAACAGAAACTAACTTCAGCCTTCTTGCTCAGAGATGTTTCAAACTTTAATCAGCTGTTCTCTGTGGTGTAATGAACATTTCCTGGAAGTTTGATATAAATCTGTTAGGTACTTTTTGAGATAAAAGCTTGAGAATGCAATGGGGTAGCAGTCAAAGCACTCTGGATGGTGATAGAGCACAAGCTGCACGGAGGTCTTCTCCAGGCGGTTATGAGATGTTTGTTCTCTTTCCTGGACAACAGAAGATAGGACAGGAGAGCAGAGGAGGCTATATATGCAGGGGTTTGTTGTCTGTAAAATATGAAAATAAATCAAATAAATCCACCTTGGATTTTGATAAAACTTTCAGGGAAATTCTATCGCTTAGAGCTACCACTGACAGAAATTTGAGCCAAACCGCATGGATGGTTTAATAGTTGGATTTTGATTTAAATATATTCCCCTCCCACACAAAAGTGTCAGGAAATGTTAATCACACCACAGAGATCAGTCAATTAAAGTTTGAAACATGTCTGAACAGACCCGCAAAACTCCACTGTCTGTCTGTTAGCGACTGTTAGCAATGTCTGGAGTGACTATCAGCTACAGCCTGGATCTCCATGATGCAGATCAAGTGTTTTCCCCTGGGCAAAAAACAGTGAGCCGGGCCAACTACTAGAGCTCTGCATCTCGAGGGAGGAGCTAAACCCACTGAACCTGAATATTATCAGGCATACAAAATTAATGTATTGACAACATTCGATACGAAGGGTGTGCACCAGGAAATCGCTTTAGATCACACTAACCAATAGAGACACGTCTTCCAGTATTTCTCTGAGTCAAAAACTTTTTTGAGTTAAACCAAAACCTTAGAGCATCAACTAAGATTTATGTCATGAGAAAAAAAAGTTGGCAAAAAATCTTTTGGATTGATTATTTTTTTGCAATTATTGAAAAAGAAATTGTTTGCTAGGTTAATATATATATACAGTATATACTG
>NW_013952404.1:9150683-9166076 GCF_001266775.1 Austrofundulus limnaeus | reverse complement strand
CTTGTTTTGAGTTTCTGATGCCACCCATGCCCATCAGGTGCCCACTATAAAATGTATTGTAGGCACCTGTTACAACAAAGCAATAATCAACCAAACACACATTTCCTTACTTTTTGCTTTTTGTGCTCAGTATTATTTTAAGTTATTTTTTAAGCTATTGGATATAAAACAACTTTTGTGAATAAGTTCCCACACACACATGGGGGGCGGCGGGGGTCCTCATTAATGCTTAATCATTGGTTTTATTTTATGATAAATGCGTCTAAACTGTTTTTGCTTTTATTTGTTTTTACTATTAAAAACTGTGTGTTTAATGAACAATAACATATCTGTTTATTATAGCTGAGCACTTCCCCTCCTCTGATGACACATTTCAACCATTTAAGTAAAACGTGGCCTCACTATGTTAATAAAACAAATAAATTCTAGTCACATTAGAAAAGTTTTATACTTGAATAAAATAAATAAAATGGAAACGCCTTGATTGTTGACAGTGATACAGTAATTTGTGTATTAAGGTAAAATAAAAAGGGAAGCTTTGTGTCATTTTAGACATGTTGTAATCAAGARACTGTAAAAGCTTAGTGTGGAAACTGTCATAGATGAATTGTGCTACATTATGACAATTGATGATTTGACCACTGTAAAACTATTGTGTGATAACATTTTTATTATTACATCTTCAAATGACTCAGTTTTGTAAAAATGACAATTTCTGTATATTGTACTTTAGATAAATCTCCATTTGCTGACTACCACATTCCTTAAAAGTGTCTCATAAACAGATCCTACAATTTTATTTTAATAATGTCACTACATTTAAATGAACATTTATTGGTTGATTTTTGGCTGGCTAAGTAAGGTGATCTATAGACGAAAGTGGTACTTTGTTACCATTTGGCATCACCAACAGCCCGTTTTGCAATCTGTAATTTTATTTATTTACAGAAGTGTCACCCACTTATTTTAATTATTGTTTGAAGTTGTTTTCCCATAGGGGGTCCCCCACCCACCCACCTTTTTTCAACCCACTCCTTGCAAAAGTCAGGAAGTGACAGTTCCCATCTGACGYGGTTAAGTGCATCCTGACCTTTTGGTTTCAGTGCTCAAGACAGTCTAATGTTACCTGCAGCAAGTTTCCATCCAAGCTAATCTAAAATGACAGGACTGGTTTTGACTGCCTCTGGATGAATTTTAACTCTTCTTGGACTGGAAGAACACAGCATACAAACAWTTTAATCTAAGTTTTATTGAGACCAACTCAGTTGCTTTCTTTTTTTTTAAATCTAATATTTGCATTAAACTTTATCCTCTGTTATGTTTCAAACTCCACTCCACAAACTTTCTCATTAAGAAACATTTGGAGGCTCTGCTGACTCCCAGAGGCATAAATCAATAGCTGGTGGTATATTTAATGAAAATTAGGTTTTATTTGTCTGAGACTATTAAAATGTGAGCTAAATATAAATCTGGAGAGCTCATGTCTTTTCACAGCACTTGGCACTTTCATTGTAATTAATTGGACAATGTGAATTAGCCATTAACTCTCATGGCAGTTGATTATCTATTTAAAGCATACCGGGTGTGTTAGAGAGAAAATATGAATGAGCTTTATCTGTTTTTTGTCTTCCCTAATTAGTGTTGAGTGTTCTGCTGAGCAAAGTTACTCCACTCCCAGCAAGGCAAAAACTTTTTTGTTGCGGCTTTAGTGTAGTTCACGTTTATGTGCCTGGATGTAAGATGTATTTGTTAAAGTCAAACCAATAAATCTAATCTGCAACACAGTGGGGCAATGGTTCAGCTGTAGATGTCTAAGAAAATATAAACACATAAATAACATAAATATTTAATGTACTTTAAAAGGGTTAAGCTGCTGGTTCAGCCTAAATGTTCTGACTCTGCCAGGCTTTTTCAGCATCATTTCCAAAGCAACAAAGAATAAAAGTGCAGCTGCAGAATCACAAAATTTGTATGGCAAAGACAAACAATCAAACACAAAGATAATGATCTTCATTTTCTTATTTTTTATTTAAATGTAGTGTTGTCCAGTCCCTTCAATCCTGTTACACAAAAAATAATCATAATAAAAAAGAACATTTTAGACACGCTTTAACAAATATCTTTTCACCCTTAATGAAATCTCTAGTGAGTCAATTACAGTACATTCCATCAAAGCTTCACTTTTAAGGCTCTCAAAGACACTGTATATTTTTTTAATGTTTATCATCAGTGTGAATTCTTGCAAGTCTGTTGCATCTGTCAAAAACATTTTACTTTTTCTTTTTCTAAATGTGACCCATCACATCAAATTAGGAGTTAAGTCATACAGTACATGGTTAAACTAACTAACACAACAAGCACATTTTCTGATTCCTGCTTTTTTAGCTACATTTTGACCATCCTGAAATTTTTGCCATTTTTGCCTTGTAAGGCCCGCCCAGTCCCTGTTTGTGTTTACACTGAGCAGTGTTGCCTCGATGTGAGCACACGTTACTAAACACACACAAATTTTATTTTGTTTTATTTGTGACYCAACAATATCAGAGTACTACAACAAATTCAAAGGAAAAGTACAGAATGCAATACTTGAACCATCTGACGCTAAAGATGATAGGGCTGACGACAGAGAATGATAGGCTAATGGAAGCTGTTAGCTTGTTGTTTTTTGGTAGCTCGCTTTGTTGTGTAGTTAAACATTATAGTTGCTGTAAACGATTCAGATAAAGATACTCTCATCTGTGTGACGTAACCCTCAGGGCAGTGAACCAAACAARGAGCAGCAGTAGCTGACATCAAATCAGGCCAAGCAGACTATTTTCCAGAAATCGYGGTGGGCTTTATTGGCTAATGCAAACACGCCAAACTCTGGTTTGAAGCCAGGCCAGCCTGGGCCTTGCAGTGCAAAAAGTCCTCTTGAGTGGTTCCAGAGGTTTGATTTGTCATGTAATCAAAGAGGCCATTTTACAGTTTCCTATTTTTAGCACATTCTAATGAGGATTCCTTGATGTCATTTGAAGAAGGAAACCTCAAACCTTCTTTGGATATCCAGATGTCACGGCTGGTAGTGAACATAGCTTTGCTAAAAAGCAGGAAAAGAGGCAAAAATTTAGGGGTTTTAGTTCCAAATCATTGTTCACTGTTGGTACTGCTCAAAAAGCCATTCAAAACCTTTTTTGAATTATATTTCAGACATTTTCTTCAAGGGAAAAGGTATTTATTTATCATATTTTGACAAACTCCAATTATTGAAAATCTTTTCAACCAAAGTATCTTTTATCTCACCACGTTACCTTGAGATRTAATCCTCAGTTAGAAGTGATGGGTCACATTTAAGCTTTAAGGTAAGAAGCATATTAAATGTCTTTAAATGAATAGAAGTGAAACCTGCTATTTATCATTATCTTGCCACTGTGTATTGTTTTGTTTTGATAGGATTTTAGGCAGAAGTTTTGTTGCTACAACATTCTGTGTTGCTTAAAACTCAGTCTGAAAATGCTGTTCCCGTTCAGCCCTCAGAAATGGCAGATATGCTTCACTGGAGCGCAGCATGAAGACAACTCTCCCTTCTCCAAATATTCGAGTAACAAGGTTTGCACACATCTCTATTGTGTGTAATTGTGTGTCTCGAGTTGGTGGACTTAAATGTTTAACTGCACCAAGGAAGCATATGGAAGAATCAGAAAAGTGTAACACACAGATTGAGACAACAGATATTTCATGGCTTTGCTTTTCTGCAGGATTACATGCAGTCACTCTGAGATTTCTGTCCCCACATGTTTACAATTATTTCTGTCCAAAAAAAACAACAGAAACGGTTGCTGTGCCTTGAAATGGACTTTAACACTTTTGGTTTTTGTCCTTTGAATTGTGTTTTCCAAGTGGCATGAAATGTCTTTTTTTATTTTTTAAGAAATGCATGCTCAAGTCTTCGTGATGGATAAGTCATAGGCATCCAACTACAGTATTTTTGCCACACTGCACTGAACATGTGTTTAGAAGATGAAAATTTGAATTGTTTATWACTTCTATCATCTCCTATTTGTGCAAAATCCACATGCCAGTTGTTCTTTTCAGAAACTTGGTCTGCATTTGATGAGCTTTTGGAAAGCCTGTTTGAAATCATCATTGAACGCCGTGTAGATGATGGGATTAATAAGCGAGTTTAGGTATCCCAGCCAGGTGAAGAGATCAAACAGCACAGAACTAAACCAGCACGTTGTGCATATCGCGTTGACGAGTGTGCAGACAAAYAACGGGAGCCAGCAGACGATGAATGCACCCAGGATGATGCCCAAAGTCTTGGTGGCTTTCCTCTCCCGTGCGGCACACAAACGTTTCCTCTCCAGCACGCTGTCTGCCAGCTTAACTTTCACACTATTCATGAACACAGGCGAGCCGCCTCCTCCTKCTCCTCCTCCTCCACCTCCTGCATTGGCAGAGTGTAGGTGTGCATCCTGGTGGGAGGCAGAATTAAGAGAACAGAGAGAGGAGCCCGCTGAGGTCTGGATGAGCTGCGCTGTGGTGAATCTCTTCCCCGACGACGGGGTCTTAAAAATGCGGGATCGGGCTGCGACGTAAATCCGTCCGTAGAGGATGATGAGAAGCACTGTGGGAACGTAGAAGGCGCCGAAGGTGGAATAAAGGGTGTAAGAGATCTTTTCTGTATTCACAACACACTCTTTCAGCTCCCCCTGCGCTTGGGCCTGCCGCCAGAAAAGTGGAGGCAGAGAAATAGAAATCGAGATCACCCATACCACCCCGACCATCATCCCCGCTCGGCGCATGGTGCGGTGTTTTGAGTACTCCAACGCATCTGTGATGGCCCAGTAGCGGTCCAACGCGATGACGCACAGGTGCAGAATGGAGGCAGTGCAGAAGGTGATGTCKGACGAGAGCCAGATGTCACAAACAATCTGCCCCAGCGACCAGGTTTTGGTTACGGTGTAGACGATGCTTATTGGCATCACTAYAATGGACACCAGCAGGTCTGTGATGGCCAGGGATCCTATCAGGAAGTTGGCAGGRGTGTGGAGCTTCCTGGTCAGGAAGATGGTGGCGATGACGAAGGCATTTGATAGAGCAGTAGCCAGAGTGACGACAGCTAACAGAACATACAGGGAGATCTGAAGGCTGAGAAGTGTCCTCTCACTCCAAAGTGGAGACGAAGTGTTGTTACCAGTGATGTTGTCCATGATTCTTGTCCTCGGAGATTAGCCAACTTCAGTCAATGACTAATCYAACCATTTCACTTCTCCAGTATCAACTAGTTTCATTGGTGGGGTGACAGGAGAGACATATCCTAGTTTATGTTCAGCTCCAGAAATGCAGGCCATCTCGTGTTTCACAAAGCGTGGAGGTGCCTGTTGGAAGGTGATTTGTTTCTGTCTTTTTTTCATGATATTTACATTTATCTAAATATGTACATTTTCTTTGGCAATTAAGCACAAGGTTCTTTTAAATGCGATTGTCAGCAAAGACATTTTTTTCAGGTTCTCTGGGCTAAATGTATTTTTCGTAACTGGTCCTCTTCTAAGCATTGATTGTGTGTTTCACTTGTAAAGTCCACGGGGATTACYAGGCTTAGTCAGACTTTAATCCAGTGTCCACCGAAGCATTTTATGTCCTGTGTGAAACAAATAAGACAGAGGAAAAAAAGAGGAAAGAAATTAGTTATTCCTCAAACATAACAGTCAGCACTTATGTTGTACATGAATTCACACATAAACAAGCAAACTACTTGACATTTAGGGTAATAAATACACCTCTAAACTCTGATCTGCAAAGCTATGAGTTTAATAGTCATGAACACCCACACATGTTCAAATTGGTGTATTTGTTTTTAAGGAACAAAGATCCAGAAGCAAAATAATTTTTTTAAACCTCATTACTGTTTTCTTGGCCAAATTTTTCCATCTACTTACTCAAAGACCTCASACAAATTCAAATATGCTGATGAAATTTGTAAATGTGGTAATAATGTTTCTACAACAGAAAAAAGAACTTGTAACTCAGTTTACTGTGAAACTGGAACAATGGTAAAGATATAAGGTGAATTTGATCACTTAGGTTCCTTGCCATATTATCACATGGGGACAAGCTGATCTTCAAAATAAAGCAAAAGAAAATGAAAATAATTGTCTAATCCCCTAAAAAGCTTCTCATTCACCAGCTTTCTATCCTTAAAGGGGCAATATCATGTAAAATCAACTTTTTTGAGTTTTATATCATGTAGTAATGTTGTCCTCTCATCAAAAACATGCTCAGAGTCTTGCTTTGACTCATTCATGTGTGTTTGAGAAATCCTGTAGTGTCCTGTGACAGCCAGGCAGGGGCGCAAAAACGACTGGTTGGGACTAGAACCGCCTTTTGGAACCAGCTCCTCCTCTGGACTGTGTCTCCAAGCTGAGCTTCCTCATCACAGAGCACCCGCAGCAACAACTAGCAAACARCAGGTGAAAACCATGTTTGCTGACCTTCCAATACTACTTCTCAGTGCAGCCAAGGAAACTACACCGAGCTTCCGCATCACCCCCTCCTGTCGGCAGGAACAAAGGAAACGACGAACACAGGTGAAACTGCATCTGTAGCTCCAATACTAATGGCTTCTCATTTCAGTCATTTTTTGGAGTAAACACCATTGTCACCTGCACAAGTAAGCTGAAAAACAACTCACATTGTTTTGTTCACATCATTGTTTGGTCTACGTGTTAAGATTTGTAACTTATCACGATCAGTGTGTGTGTGTTTGTGGTGTGAGCGACTGAAWTAATCTTACCAGCTGAAACGTCTCTGTAATCGCTCTGGTTCTTTAGAAAAAGTACTTTCCTGTCCGACACTAAGGTTCATATGTATCCTGAGATGCAATTTTCCAAAACCGATCTTGTATAATGTTGCTGCTTTTTTAGTTATCATTACAACAAAGCATGCTATGACGCTTCAGGTTGTAAACAGCAGAGATGCGGTTATGATGATGCGCTGAAATGGGTGGGACAGAAGCAGAAGGAGGTTCTTAAAGAGACAGAGGCCAATTTCAAGGTGTTTAGAAACGGAAATGATAAGGTCAAGTTTATTTAGATTTAAACATAGAAACAGTGTTTTAATAACAAATGAAGGTGACATAGTTACTTTACTATGGTATAGAATTTCAATATATGCCTGGGAAATACATAATACAGTATTTCCCCTTTAAATATTGTTATTTTAATGTCCTATTAAAAATAAGACCATGATCTCTGATCACTCACACTTCAAATAATTATTGGCTAAAATTACAATAAAGTTCTTCAAAATTTAAAGGAACAGGAAATGTTTTCATTTGAAGTGCGTTAAAAAAACAGAACAATTTTTAATTACTGTATAAGGTTTTATTGTGTGTCTATTTTATATTCCACACATCAGCAGCTTTTACGACATGATGGGAAGCTGCAAACTAAAACAAACAGTTCTGTTTTGCCAGTGTTATTAAAATGCTTCCCTTTTCACATTTAGTGCATCCTTCTGCCAGTGCAACACGGGTGTCAAGAGAGTATTTTTGCTCCTGATAAAACTGTGAAAATCCTCTTCATTAACAAACCTGACATCTGAGCAGTGGAGAGAGGTTATTGTGCAGTGGCAAATGGACATAATGACACTTTATTAAGCAATATATGAAAACAGTCTTTGTGCTTTAGTGCAAAAATTCTAAACACTCTGGTTCACAAATTAAGCTTGTTTATAAATTTATATTGAGCTTTTATTTGAGCATTTTAGTAGCATCATTACATTTATGTCATTATGGGATTTAGTATTGAAATATTTAGATTGTATTCTCAGCGCAGGGATTAGGGAATAAACATACTGGTGAGATGTTTTATCTTCTGCWGAGTTTACCCACAGGGAGTTAGTTTTTCTGACTTCTTTGCTTTCACGGTTGTGCTGAAAAAGTTCCCAGTTTTTTTTTTCTCTCCCTATTTTCCCGTCAAAGTTTCCTCACAGTCAGTTGCTGCTACAGTTACTGAATGATTTCAGTAGAACCTGGTTTACCACAAATGTTGTATTTGTAAACACAGCATTCAAACTCATCCGTGTTTCATCCCAACAGCAGAAACTACAGAGATGAAGCAAGATGTGGAGTGAAGAGGAGTCATGAGCYTGAAAACACCACAGTGAATCTGAGAATTGAAACAATACAGTATGTACTGATTGTTTCAGCAATCATATTTTAAACAAAATAAAAAGCTCACAGTCTTTTGACACTACTTTATATTTTAGGCATCACCTAATAAGGTTTTTGACTAAATTTAATAAAAGTCATGGCAATATATTTTTATATTTATTCAAATTTTAGTGATGAGATCAAAGTAATAAACCTAAAAACTAGAGGTGTCCTGATATCAGTTTTTCTCAAACTGAAGTATGAGTATACCAAATATACTGATACAGAGCATGTGTGTACAGAGTACACACAGAGTTAGAACCTAAACATTACACAATGATTTTAAAAACACAGCTCTCGTTCCTTATAGGCCTACAGTCCTCCTGACGCTGTCAAATAAAATATAAAGCGTAATATATTATGGTGCAAAATTTAATTTTTTTTCTTTTAACTTGTTTAATTTTCTTCAACATGGAACTTCAAAATGTTTTCACTTGAAATGTAAACTGCAACACATTCAATGGAGTACTGATACCATCAACCCTGTGTTGATACTGGTATCAGTTTCGAGTATCGGGCACTTCTGATGAGTACAAGTACTTGTATAAAAGCTGGTGTTTGGCCCATTTTGGGACACCAATAATAAAAAGCAAGGCTGAATTTTGCAGAGCTTCAGGATCGTTGAAGGGAATCACTGGAAAACAGTCGGAAGTTCAGGAGTATGAATTATTGCTCTATAATCAAAGACTCCAACCTATTCCACTTTTACCTGTTCAGCTTCACATGCTGAATGGTTTCAGTGCTATTTATGGTAAAAAGATGCCCAAAACATCCAAAATATCTACTTAAAGTGGTCCACATGTTCGTTTTTCACACCAGAGAGTTTGATTTAAAAATTCTGGGATGAATGCTGGTCATCTAAATGGGAATTCTGATTATTTGAGGAACTGCTCAAATAATGTACTGTTAACAACTGGAACTTGGATGTAGAGGTCACTTGTTCAAATCTTCCTTAAATTAACACAACAAAATTGTATTTCTTTAGTCTCTGCTAGACTAGTACTGTTTTTATTTATCTTAGCATTTAGCTGGCTACCGTACATAAGAAATGTAAAAGTGCTGTTTGACAACCAAGACAAGATAATATTCTAGCCGACCCATTTAGGCAAATGTGATTTTTTTTTTTTACGTAGTGCTTCATCGCACATGGTTATTGCCTTTTTTTAAAATTCAGTGTTTGAACATGAGCYTACAGTCGGTAAACAGTTTTTTCAGGTTTGAGGTTTGAGGTTCTTTTTCCATTTTTATGAATTCAGGAGTGAACTGTTTCTGTTTGGACCACTGATTGTGTTCTTATCTTGTACACAGAACATGCATCACAATAACTTTAGTTGCGGCAGGATGATGCATCACACAGCTCAGGAAGCATGACTTCTACCAGTAACGCTTCATTGCATCTAAAGAGACTGGTAAGTGTTTGTTAAGAGTGCTCAGTGGAGTATTATTGGATTCACCTTTTGGTCAGCTGGCTATAAGATTGTTGTGGAGAGCACCGAATGGATCTTGTTTTAAGCTGCTATCCTGTAATATGATTCTGGTGTGTAGTATTTTCTGCACATAAACACCCACGTGCATTAGCATGTTTGATGGGTAAACGGATTAAATTGTTTGGCCATCTATCAAACAGGTCCAGGCCCAGTCTTATCTCCAAATGGTCTGGTCTTACAGAGCAATAAGTTGATGAGATCTGGAATGAATAAATGTGAGGGGAAGATTTATCATTTGAGAACAAGTTTTTGCCTAAAATGATCTGGATGATGTTTGGGTAAAATATATTATCCGTACATCTGGCCTTGAAATTGAAGATCTAATATGAGAGGTATACAGTATGTTCAGACCTCTACAGAGAGATTTATCATCTGTTTCTACAACAGCTCAGGATCACAAAAGAGAGAGCGAGAGAGACAAAAAAAACATGCACTGCTATTTTTACAGATTTTACTTTAATGAGGGCCTGAAATGAAGCACAAATACCATCCCTGCCCAGTTGGCTCCATTGTTTTACACTCCATTCACTACTAGCCCAAACAATTCCTTTCAAGTTTGGGCCGAATCCAACCAGATGCTGTAGCGAGTGCGACAGCCTGCTTGCTGGTCTGGGTGAAACAGTAATACCCTCTGAAACCATCAGGCCCCAGCAGAGATAGGATAATTGATTTAGGTTCTAGGAGGCAGAGTCATCCGCTGTCAGCTAATGGCTGCTGTTTGCCAAAGCGTGCTGTAAATGGTGACATGAATGTGTGTGTGTGTGTGTGTAAGTTCATGTCTATGTACAAAGAGGTTGATGAAAAGATGAATATTCAGATAAAGTAGCAGTCCGGTCGTTGCAGCTAAAAATAGAATCAGATTAATTTGAATTCTACCGTCTCGTTTATTGTCTGTTATTGTCCTGTCCCTGCAGTCTACATGACAGATGACCTGCGTTTATAAAAAAAAAGAAGTTGATTGGTCCATCAAAGTCTGCAAGCCTGCAATAATCATTTCTGAGTGACAGCCACTGGTTTGAGTGAAATTAAAATGTGCAGACCATCTTCCTTAGGGCGAGTAATATTTTTTTATTGCTTTGTCAAGTTAATAACTTCTCCAATTTACATTTTTATTCAATGCCTCAACAAAATAAAACAAACTTTGCTGTGACGGTAATTATGTGTTGCTAAAATGTTAGTCTTTTTTGTTAGAACAGGTTAATTTGAAAATATATGTGCAGGAAAACACACATTCTGAAATTTCTGACACCTGCTTTTTTAAAGGGGCAATATCATGTAAAATCAACTTTTTTGAGTTTTATATCATGTTATAATGTTATAAAAAACGTGCCCAAAGCCTTGCTTTGACTCATTCATGCATGTTTGAGAAATCCGGCAGTGGTTTTATGAACCATGCTGGGGAGCAAAACGACATGTGGGGACCAGAAACACCTTTGGGATGTGTTTTTAAGCTGAACTTCCTCATGGCAGAGCGCCACCCCCTCCCCCCTACCCACACACCCCGCCCATGACTCCCGCAGGCTCTCGGGTGAAAGTGAAAGTGAAACCTAACTGTCTGCTGAGCTCCTAAAAGTAGTTGTTTTTCAGTGAAGCTCTTTTCTGATTAAAAATACCTTTGAGGAAATGTACCCCCCCACCGAAATGGGCTAGACAGAAGCGAAGGTGGTTCTTACAGAGACAGAGGCCAATTTCAAGACATTTAGAAGAGGAAGTGATGAGAAGATAAGTTTATTTTCTATTTAAACATAAAAACAACATTTTAATAGCAACTAAAAGTGACATAAATACTTTATTATGGTATAGTATTTAAATATACYCCTGAGAAACACATATTYGCCCTACATTATTGGCTTTACCCATGCTGACAATAAAAAGCTTATCTTTAAAGCCAAAATCCAATCTACACATTACCTGATTCTTTAATCAGAAAAATATTTTAGCACCATAATTTTCCTAATTTAAATTATAGATAACTGTGCATTGTGTGAATAAAAAGGAAACTATAAAATACAGATACTAAAACTTACATTGATAATAAGTCTTTAAACACTAATTAACTAKCGTAAACAATAAAATAGATATGCAAATAGATGCTATTTTGAATCAGGTTATCTAATATCTAAAAGTCCTTGTACTTGTGACAAGTAGCTGCTGCACATGTGCAGAGGTGTACACATGTAGTTCATGCTGTTTCTGGACCAAGGTAAAAAAAAAAAAAGTCCTAACAGGTATTGAAACTTGAGGATGCTGTGAGAGCTCCACAGGTTTCAGAGGATTTATGAAGATTTGTTTCAGTGGAAATTGAACTGCAGTGAGCGTGAACAAGGAAGTTAACCAATGGTAAAGTGAGAATCTTAAAGTCAAACCTCTGGCCTCATTATAAAAGCTGAGAAGGATAATCTCAGCTCCTCTGTAAGCTGATAGAAAGGGTACAGATTGCTGAAAACGGGGCAGCTTAGCTTCTGAGAAGCAAAGTCGAAGTTTTTTTCTGTTAATGAGTCCACCATTCAGAAAGAGTTTTCATAACAGCAGATCTCATAACAGCATTTTGATCAGGATAAAATCTTTTCGTTATGTATTTTTCCCAAAATACCCTTTATTCTTTATAAATTGTATAAAAATCTGCAGCCTTCCATCAATGTATCTTTTCAGTTTTTCTAAGTCATACTCCCCTTGCTGTAACAGCTCTAAAACATTAAAAAGTTCACGACAAATACTAATCACAGAAAAGGTCCATTGCTTGGCAGTTGAGATTAAACTCCACAGTCAGCTATGAGCATGTTAGGAAGAGAAAAAAAAAGACTTAATCAGGATCTGACTGTAATCTGGGGAGATACGTTACTGATCAGGAGGCTTTCATTACTTATAAACTAAAAACAAAAAGTGAAATTAATAATTAGAATCTAACATCTGAAGTCTTACAAAAACTGTTTTCTCTCCAGGCCTTGTGTAATTTAAGAGGAACGTTTTGATCCAGTGATTAACACATCTCAGGGGTTAGCACTGGAGCCTCACAACAAGAAGGTCCAGGGTTCAATTCCTGGTTTGGACCTTTCTGTGTGGAGTTGGCATGCTTTCTTTGTGTGGGTTTTCTCTGGGTACTCTGGTTTCCTCCTGTGAGGATTGGTGCAGGACAAACCCATGGCACAGGCAAAAATCAAAAGTGCAACAAAAAAGGCTTATTAAAGTAACAAAAAAGGCTGATGAAGCAACTCAACTTACAGGACTTCTCAGGGGAACCACACAGACACCACACAGGCTGAGGGAACACAGCACAATGAACCGACAAACATGAATGACAAGACTCAGAATTTCAATCAAACAAATCAAGAGTTGACGAGGAACACCTGGGGAGACACTAGAGGAATCAGGTTTGTGCAGGTGGGGCTGGAGGTAAAACAGCAGGGAGAGGAAAGCACAGGGGAACAAACAAACACTAAGAAAATAAAGAAAAAAAACACAGATCATGACAGTACCCCTCCCCCTTAACGACTGCTCCCGACATCGAAAAGGTACAGGACTCGAGGAACACAAACATAAGACGGGAAATCGGGACAAAAAACAAACACAGAATTCCAGGGGGATGGCCAGAAAACTGTCCAGAGTGTGACCTCGCTACCACACGAAACCTAGCAGGAAACACAGCTGACACAACGCCAGAGGAGGAGATGGGAGCAGACAAAGAGCCCAGGGAGGAGATGGGAGCAGACAAAGAGCCCAGGGAGGAGATGGGAGCAGACAAAGAGCCCAGGGAGGAGATGGGAGCAGACAAAGAGCCAGCGGAGGTTGCTGGAGCCAGAGCATGAGTGACGGCAAACGCAGGCGACTGAGGCGATGGGCGACGACCACCCGACCCAGATGACGTGTAGGGGCTGGCAGCCAACTCACGAACCACTGACTCCAAGACCGCCACCGACTCTGGAACCGCCACCGGGACCACCGACTCTGGAACCGCCAACGGGACCACCGACTCTGGAACCGCCAACGGGACCACCAACTCTGGAACCGCCAACGGGACCACCAACTCTGGAACCGCCAATGGGACCACAACTCTGGAACCGCCAACTCAGGAACCACTGGAACCGCCAACTCAGGAACCACCGACTGTGAATCCACTGAGACCACCGATTGTGGAACTGGGACCATCAACACAGGAACGGACTCAGGAGACCCAGCAGACTTAGATGACCCAGCAGTAGATCAAGCAGCAGCCTCAGCAGCAGAAACAGCCAGGTCGGGCACGGGAACCCCAGAAAAAAACAGGAGTCAGAGGGTGGGCAAAAAAACCCCACCAGAATCCACTTCTCTTGAAGGGGATGTCCCTGAGAGAAGGGCAGACAGCTTCGCCAGATTTTCACGGTTCTGCTGGAACATATCAAACATTTTTTTTGCACTCAAAAAGGTCTTGCCTGCAGGCTGGGGACTTGGTCGGTTCATTCTGTGAGGATTGGTGCAGGACAAACCCATGGCGCAGGCAAAAATCAAAGTGCAACAAAAAAGGTTTATTAAAGTAACAAAATAGGCTGATGAAGCAGCTCAGCTTACAGAACTTCTCAGCGGAACCACACAGACACCACACAGGCTGAGGGAACACAGCACAATGAACCGACAAACATGAAAGACAAGACTCAGAATATAAAGCAAACAAATCAAGAGTTGACGAGGAACACCTGGGGAGACACGAGAGGAATAAGGTGTGCACAGGTGGGGCTGGAGGTAGCAGGGAGAGGAAAACACAGGGGAACAGAAAAACACTAAGAAAATAAAGACAAAAACACAGATCATGACACCTCCCACAGACCAAATACACGTTTGCCTTCAGACCATCCTTCCAAAAGAGATCTGTGATCTCAATGGGATTTGCCTGGTTAAATTAATAAAATGAATAAACACAACCAGTGTTGTGTAATGTTATGTTAAAAAAACAAGTTCAAATTAAATTTCAGACAAATTAAAATGGTTTATGTTCCCTGCTCTTTCAAATTCTTAGCTCACCGTCCCATAAACAGGCTTTTTGTTGCTTTTAGTCTTCCTTCCAGTAGCACCAGCAGCTGACTGATAAAGCAGACATTCATTTGCATGGACACACACATACACACACCAAGGTTTGTATTTCTATCCTTATTTGGACCGTTCATTGACTTCCATTCATTTCCAGTAACTTCTACAGCCTAACCCTGACCACCAACCCTAAGGCTAACCTCACAGGTACCAAACTGACCCTAAAACAAATCTAAACTCAACTCATACCTTAGTCCTAAATCTAATCCCAAACCCAAAATTGGAGTTCCACCATATTAGGACTGGCCTTTGCTCTCCATTAGGACTACTGGTCTTGACAAGATAGGTGTGTTTACTGGAAATTGTCCTATATAGGTAACAAAAACAAGTACATGCACACACACATATCCTTGTACTTGCATCAAACTGAGGACTTTGTATTGACTTCTATTCATTTTTGTAACTATTTATGCCTAACCCAGACATTTTCCCCAAAAACCAACCATCACTAGTTTATTCCAAACCTAAACCAAAACTTAACTCACACCATACCTCTAAACCTTAGTAAAGCACAGTAGAGCTACAAACAAAGTGAGGACCGGTATAAAGTCCTCACCAAAGACCTCACTTTGATAGTAACTATTTTTCAAGTGGTCCTCACTCTGTAGCAGAAACAAGTGCACACACACACACACACACACACACACACAC
>NW_013952404.1:9132912-9150610 GCF_001266775.1 Austrofundulus limnaeus | reverse complement strand
CACACACACACACACACACACACACACACACACACACACACAGTCTAGTACAGCTATAATTTTGGGGGACCTTGCATTGACATCCATTAATTTCTACATTCTAACAAATATTACCAAGGAATGTTCAAACCAAGACTTGCACATTTTTGTCTTACAGAAAGTATCATTTGGCCTCTGCACCAGATACCACTGCCAATAAAAGCAAAAGTACTGAAGTCAATAACTTCAAACATGCTTTAAAAATAAATAAATTCAGACTTTTAAGGTGCTTACAGGAGAAAAGTAATACAACAGTCTGCAACACAAAAATATAAGAAAAGATAAAACATTTTGACTCACTTCATGAAATCCATCCTGTTTTAAAACTATTTTACTAAAACTAAAATCAGGTAAATCAGTGTTTAAATGCAAAGTTCTGTCACGTGTCAACTGATCATTTAATCAGCATTTATTGCTTTTGTCTCTGAAGGATGTGCAAGGTGCACACATGAATTCTGCAACCCTTCAAACGTAATAAAGTTAAAAATTAAACATTCTCTCAATAATTGAAGCCAGGCTACTTCATTATTTGCATCTTTTATAGTTTCCAAAAACACCAGGAGAGTCAGAAATGGCATTTTCACCTTTTCTTGCTCGCACAAGGCTTCACCTTTTGCACCATCTTGCATTCACTGCTCCTTCAAGGTTTATTCCGATTTCAGTGGATTTTTGGTCAGAACACTAAGATAAATCCTTTAGCTTGCACCAATTGAGAAAAACTGAAATGAGTTGAAATTCAACACTCTGCTTAAGTTATCTTTTTATAATTCTAAGCTTTTTTGCATTTTTTTCTTAAAAAATTCACCAGCATTTCATTTTCAGCAGGGAAATTGAACACATTATGTTACTGGAGACTAACGGCTGCTCAAATAGTGATTAAAGCTACGTTTGAAAGTATATGTAGGAACATTTTAGTGTTGACAATAGTTTTAGGTGAAATGTTTTGAAATTTTGAGCTTAAATCAAGAAAACATATAATCAGGGAACAGCTTACATAATGTACACATATGGACAGAAATGTTGGTACCCCTCGTTTAATAAAAAAATCTCACAATGGTCACAGAAATAACTAGAATCTGACAAAAATAATAATAAATCAAAATTCAATGAAAATGACCAAATGAAAATAAGACATTCAACATATATTTTTAATAAAACCCAGGCCTGGAAATAAATAATGATACTCCTGAACATACTGTAACCACAGGGACATGTTAAATCAATGTATGTCCACTAATTAACATCACTGGTGTCTACAATCTTGTAATCAGTCAAGGACCTGTACATAGTGCTACAGTCACTGTGAATATTGATGACACGGTGTGGACCACACTCAACATGGACCAGAGGAAACAAAGGAAAGAGTTATCTCAGGAGATTAGAAAGGAAATTATAGACAAGCAAGTTAAAGGTAAAGGTTTTGTCAGATTCTAGTTATTTCTGTGACCATTGTGGGTTTTTCTTTCATTAAACGAGTGGTACCAACAATTTTGTCCAGTGTGTGTATTGCTTAAAACAAGCTTGCCCTTTCTAGAGATCTGAACCAACATTTGTATTTCTCACGTGATCCTGGAGTATGATAACCTTTACCTAATGCATTCCCTTTGATCTTGCATGTTTTGTTGTGTGTATGAGTCATAAAAGCAAAGGGTCAGTGAGTCACCCAACGTTTTGGTGCAGTGAGTCTACCTGGAGGTAACTGAGTTTGTTCGACAGGCACACTGAAGATAACATTAAGGCCTGCTCAAAGTTTGGTTTTCTTGTTCACAGAACCTAAAGATAAAAAAGTGTAGAGATGTTAACTTTAATCAAACCCAACTGTAGCACTTTAACACCCCCAAAACTGAATGCTGCAGCTCTCTGTGCATTGTGGTGAGGAACTTCTCTACAAAAGATGTTCAGGTTTGATTGGTTTGAACAGAGAGGCTTATTATGGAGCAGCTTTGTGCAGATGTTTTCAAACTATTGTGTGCTTTATACTAATTATACAAGGCTTTGTGGCTTGATGACACAATTACATTGTTTTTGTGAACATTAGCAAACCAGGCTTAAACTTAAAAAAAGAGGGGAAATGCTGATTAAGCAACTATTTGTCTTTTGTTGAAAATTCCAGTCATTACATCCTAAAACTAGACTGTAATTTTTTCAGCAAGTGAAATTTTTTCATAAAGTGAAAAAATTGGTCTGGCTTGCACTTAAGGTAGTTTTGTAAAATGTGCCCTCAAAGGATGAAGCATTGATGTAATGGAGACAAACAGGCAGCTGCACCTTTTATAGACCACTTTACCGCACTTCAGAGTATAAAAATATGCAAAGCTCTTTGTAAATAAGAAGAGCAGAAGCAGATTTAAAAGCTTGTTGTGGCAGATGAAAACTTGCTGGAGACAAGGCACAGGGAGGCACAAGCAGATAAAAACCAACAAAACTCAAATGGCGATTGAGGTGAAGCTGAGAAACTAAAAGGATGAGCTGATGAGAGAGAGTGCTGCAGCTGTGACAGGTGAAAGAGGGAGCAGGTGTATGGGCGTGGCCAGTTGACTGAGGGAGCAGAAACTGAGGAGAAGTGACTGATGACACAAAGATTAAACAAATGAAAGTACAAGGAGCAGAACTAAACCCAAGGAGAACAAACCACAGAAAACAAAACACAAAAGGCAATAAAACACAAAAACAAACTAAATGTACCGACCCTGACAATCTGTGCTCAGACTTTTCTAAACTCGGGGAACAGATGTTTACAGCCTGTTGTGTTTTACAGAAACTCGCCTACAGAGGCAAAGTGCTAATCTTTTTTAAACGTCAAAAAGGTTTGCATGGCATCGTCGCAGCTCTTATACTCGTCCTGAAAAGCCTGCTGAATAAAACAAACAAAACAAGAAAATTGCACACTGAGCCTAAAACTTCTATTTGTCCTCTAAGTGCTGTGTTTTCCAATCTACTGACATTTTGTCTTTACAGGCTTTCAGGCAGCAAATTACAGCCTCTTGGATAATGTGAGACAACCACCTCCCTCAGCTGCCTTTAAGTAATGGAAACACAGGCATCTTTCAGCAAGTAGTCAATCCCGAAATATTGACCACTAATGGGCCGGGCAGCTGCGGCTGGGAGAGCGAGGAACGCCAGCATGTATAAACTCCGACATGACCCCTGCTGTCACGGTAATTGCCAAATTGTCATGATCCATGATAACAACTTTCATCTGGAGGGCCCGTTCTTTGAACGGAGCACTAATTATATGAACTGCCTGACTGCAGATCACAGAGGTGGAGGGGGACACTGCAATAAAAAAAAGAGTAAAGGGGAAATTATGGAGAAAAAAAAGGATGAGGGAAAGTGGAGCCTGGTAAATTAGAAGGACAAACAAAGTGGTAAAGATAAAAACAAATCATCCTAAATAAAAACATCAAATAACAGAAGAGGGCACAGTGTGAAGGGCTGTCCCCTCTGGTGGAACAACAGCATGAAAAAGGCTGAATAAAAAGAAAGGAGAGCTCGATTTTCTGCTTTGAGAGTGACAAACTGATTTCTCACAAAGAGGCCGATTCCCTGGGAAGATTCCTGTTTTAAATCCAATAACAAACCCACAGATGCTGCCACGTTTTACAAAATTACTTTAATTGCAGTCTCGGGAGAAAGCGTAGTAGGAGGAGCGCTGCTTATCTGATGAAAGGAACAAAGAAAAACATTCAGGTGGAGATAGCTGAGAGAAGGTAATATGAGCACGTGTGCATCTCCTGGAGTTAAATCTGGGATTATAACAAACTCTTGGAAATGATTATTTTCACTTTTAAAACTGATGTCAATAATGTGCTTTTGAAGATGTTCTTTTAGTAAATGCAGCAATCTGGCACAGGGATCCCTAAATCTCTATTGCAGGAATGAGTCTTTCCAACTAAACAATTCCCAATCACAGGATGTCAAATACTGCTGCTGCCAGCTGAGAAGAGCTGGATCTGACACATGGCTTTTGATCAAAGTTACAGGGAAAGAGCCAAAATCTAACAAAGACCAATATTCCCTTCAAACAACCTTGACAGAACTGGAAAAGAGAGAGAAAGAGAGACAGTACAAATGATAGTAAAAATAAAAAGTTGTTGATAAAAGCAGGATGTTTAAGAAAGCTTAAATGCTGAGCATCAAAAGCCAAAATGCACACAAAACAATCTCAGCCAAAGCTTTTGCGGATGAAGTGACTCGTGGCCTCGACACAAATCCACTTAGTGAGACTCGTCTCGCATCTGTTCAAGGGTTCGGGTCACAGTAGCTGCCACGAATAGTACAGGTCTGTCTCACTGAGAGCTTTGGTGAGAAAGAAAATGAAAAACTCCCATTAAGTTTATGTGTTAAAATAAAATCTTAATGGAAAATGTCAATAAAAAATTCAAGATACAGCTGAACCCAAAACAAGTGTGACAGCTTCAGGACAAGATTAACACAAACCTTTTTTTAAATGATTTTTAAAGTGCCATTTGTGCCATGATTCCTTGTTATCAGCTGTTATCAGGTCATAAATAAGAAGATTATGGTTGTACAGCTCAGGCTTGTTCACTGAAATGTATTTTTTAGAGCTATAAAAGTATGCAAATCTTGCATCTTCTTCATTTAAAACCCTTTTTAAAATGATTATCATGTTTTTTCTTCATGCATTTGGAGATTACAAGGATTTGTTCTGCCAATCTTTACTTCTCAAATTGTAATCTAACACTTTTCAGTGTTAAATGTGTTTTTGTATTATAATTATAATAATCTATTGTAGAACACTAAGCACAACACAAAACATAAGAAGTTTAGAACATTTTTGCCTCATTGATTGTAACTTTTGAAATCAAATGAAGTGGTTCAGACTTTAGCTTGGATAACCACAATGACACAAACATGTTGGAGGCGCTGCAGCAAATAAACCAAACTTCATCCATGAACTGGAGCCACATAAGCTGAAGCTCTTCCTTTAGCCTCTCTTCATCTCAAATAAATCACGATGAGAAAATGTGTATCTTTTATTTGCTGACATGCTAATGATGCAACAACGACGCCACTTGTGTACACTCACGGCCATATTTTGAACAGTTCAGATCAATGTTTGATGGAAAAATCCTCAAATAAAATACGACGAAATCGGCTTGAAGCAAACCATTCATCTTAGCAGTTTGAGCTATGAAAGTGGCAATAAGAGCCTAAGGCAGGAATCACGGGGGATCAAGTGAGTTTGGATTTGGATTCTCTTTCCTGTGCCTCCCAGTTGTTTGGTCACCGGCTGCTATCTCCTCCAGCCAGGACCAACAAACAGATCCCAGCAGGAATGTCTTTCCATAGGTTTGTCAGAGCCAGAGCCTGGGGAAGCTGCAGCTTTCTAAAACATAAAGCATAACACAAAGCATGCCCATTTCTGCGCTTTGTTAACTCAGTCAGATGTATTTATCATTTTAACTACAGGGCATTTTGAAAGTAACATTGATGTGCAGCTGATTCAAAGGAGTCCTATTGGAAAAGAAAATGATAACATGCCCAATTTTCAACAGGTTAGCATTCATGCTTCCTAAATTAGACTGGAGAATTATTAACTCTGAACTTTCTGGTTTGCAGTATTTTTTCTTCTGAATTTCTGCACTTTTAAAGCACTCTTCTCGGAGAAGTGTGTAGTCTTGTATGTATATATTTTTGAAGAAGAAACAAAAAGGCTAAACATGGGTATTTCAAAATAGATTCAATAAAATTAGAGTTTTTTGTGTATATAGATTAAAAAATGTTGATAAACTTGCTGTGACGGATAGGCAGGGCTCGCTGTAGTGATATTTAGCTCTATGATTTTGGGTCTTCTTTGAGGTGAAGTTCAAATTTCAAAGTAATTTAAAAGTAAATCATAATACATTTTTGCCATATATTTTAAACAAATATGAATAAGAGTCATAAAAAGACAGAAAAAGTGTCAAAGGTTGTTTAGAAATTGTTTGTAATTTCTTTACTTTATTGTTTGTTTCACATAAGCAGAGTTCGGGTTTTATTGATACTGCTTAAAAAGAGCTGATGAAAACATGCACCAAAGTTCACAGTAAATGTGGAGCTAATTTTTTTGAATGTAGATTTAAAGTCAGTCAATAACTTAGACTTTTAAGCTGGTTGAAAAATTTTGACTAACTACTAATAAAGTATATTTATTATTTCTTACTGCCATAAATAATAATAACAATAATAATAATAATAATAATAATAATAATAATAATAATAATAATAATAATAATAATAATAATAATAATAATAATAATAAATATTTACCAGTCAATGCTTAGAAAATTTTCACCACAGACCTGGTGAGACTTGAGGATGAACTGAATTTATCTCTACTAATGTTGGCTAACCATCTTCTCAACAGGTCAGATATGTGTAATGGAATCCTAACAATAAGTCTAAAATGTATTATTATTTTACACTGAATATTACATAAATCAGAGGCAAAACTTGCTTGTATTTAATAATTTGTGCTAAATTGTAGCATGATTAAGCAGAGTGTTACTCTGTATAATGATATAAGCTACAGAAGATAATATCTGCTATCCAATTCAGTAATTAACAGTAACTGCATCAGCTTTATAAACTTATTTTAACTTCAAACAATTATATTATTAACTTCAGTTCTGGTCAAATTGTGGTAAATAAGACCAAATTTGCTTACTTGTGAAATGAGAATATTTAATGGAAAATGGCTTAAACTTATATAGTGCTTTCACCCATGCATACACACATATTCACACACTGATGACAGTAAGCTACATTGTAGCCACAGATACCACACTGACAGAGGCCGACTGAAACGGCTGGATGGGGGATCGAACTGGCAACCTTCTGGTTCCAGAACGACTCCCCTAACCACTCAACTACAGCCGCCCTATGAGTGATTTCTCGTGTCAGCAGTTTATCTAAAAAAAAGGCTTAAGTGAACAGTTCCAAGGTTCATCCTGCTCTTTGTACTTCCAGTTTCTCCAAAACGTTATTGACAGAACTCTGATGGTGGAGCAACCAGCATGTGAATAATGCTTTCTCTGCTTCTTCAAAGAGTTGCTGCTTTCTCAGAAAAAAAGGGATTTTACAGCTTAACTCATCTTTAGAGAAAAAAAGCCCCTCAATCTGTTTTACAGAAGCTGCTATCTGCCAAATCATGTGATGCACAGTATTGTAAACCGCTGAACAAACAGATGAGCAGAACATTAAAACATCTGTAGTGTTTTTGGTGGCTCTGCTGTATTATATCTAGTTCCCCAAAGGTGACACGTAAGAACAACACAGTTTATGTTAAGTAAAGACAAATAATAAATTGTGGAGCAAAGCTGCAACTCAGCGACAGATCTGCTTCTTGTTCTCCACGTTTCTGTCCAAGTTACCTCCAGGTCTCACACCCATGAAATTCCTGTTCTGAGCTGCCAGATCCAAGTGAACATGGAGTTCTTTACACTGTGTTATTTATTCTGTCGCGTTGCCTGTGAATTACAGTAAAACGAGGAACAAGCAGCTCTGATTCAATGTTTGTGTAAAGTAAATCCAGATTTGGTTGTTCCTGACACCTTGTTTTTTTAAGTTGCAGTTGCTACACTTTTTTTCCAAAGCAGGTTAATGCAGAGGCATCTCTCCAAACTTTCTGTCATTTTCAGCAGGCATTTGTTGCCAGGACCTGAAATGATTCGCTAAAATGACACCTCTTCATTTAGATTTACATTAGAAGCTGGCAGATTTTGATACAGAAATTGAGTTGGCTGCATTATGACTCAGGCTGATGTGTTAACTGCAGGACTACCTGTCTGCTTTACCTCCTTATTCCTTGTTTGAACAATTTAATTTAGCCTCTTATTGGTTTTCTGCACTATGCAATGATCACATGTCATGAAAGCCTGAAGAACTTTTTTATTTTTCTATTTACCATCTTTATGTGAATTTACAGATCGGGGGTCTCATTTATAAAGGATTGCGTGGAAACCATACTAAAAGTGAACGTACGGCCAAAAGGCGGAAATGGTGTACGCCAAAAAAAATTCAGATTTATAAAATCGTGCGTACGCACGTTTCAGCGCATCTTTCCTTTATAAATCACAGCCGCACGTCAGAGTTTGCGCACCAGGTCCTGCCTCAGGTTCTACCCTCTACACACCCACACTTAATCATAAACAGTCAATGTAAAGTACCTCATGAATGTTAAGATGTATTTAAATCAGTCAGCTGATCAATGCCAACAAAAGTGATTGGTTCAGACGCTCCGTCGTGCGTCTGGAGGATGACAGGTGCTGACTGACAGCTGCTCACGTGAACAGAATGTCTGTAACTGACACAGATTTTCCCTCATTTTGCTTTAGAGTAATCTAATGATTTTTATTAAAAAAAATCTCAGCTTCAAATTAATTTTCCCTCAGAGCCTGCAGGACGATAAAAACAATAAAAATTAAATTAAATGTCAGATAAAATTAAAAGTAAGTCCACCCCTCTTCTCCTCGTCCTCTCCCCCTCCTGCCTGCTCTGTTTTCCGCGGCAGACACCCCCGCCCCGTGCTTGCGTGTGCACCCACACACACACACACACACACGCGCGTGACAAATACGGGCTTTAAACGTGTTATAACATTCACACTGGCGAGGTGGATGCGCCCTGCGCGTGTATCCAAAGCGTGACTTTTGCTGTCCTGCTCGGGGAGGGGTCTGTGGGTCAGGGAGGGGTCTGTGGGTCAGGGTCGTCTGAGGAGGAAGCAGATGAAGGGAGTTGCACACGGGAACTTTTATTTAAGATTTAAGTTTTTTATTTCAAAGGTCCTCATGGCTCAGCAGCAGAAGCATAAATATTACTGTTAAGAAAGCTGATGATAAAGTTGAATAAAAATCTAAGTCTTTTGAAGGTAAATTAAATATCTGACAGTGATCATTACACAGTGTGGCTCTAATTCTTCACTTCATCATCTGTGTCACAGTTTCACGTCTCCAAAATGAGCGTACGCATGGGTCAGAGCTGGCGTGAGGCACCACACATTTTCACGTCAAGTTTGGATTTTATAAATCACAACCTTGGCGTACAAAGTGGCGTACGCAAGTTTCTGGGCTCAAATTGTGCGTACGCCAGTTTTGTAAATCCGACCCCAGATGGCAACTTAAAATGCACAAGAAGTGACTGGTAAAAGAAAGAATAAAATTGAGAGCAAGGAGGGACAACAACAACTGACTTTATCTCCAAGAAAACAAAAAGATGCTTCTGCATTCATTTTACAGCTTTTCTCCACTGAAACATGTCTGGAAGTCAAATCTGTGAAATAGTCTGATGGGAGCAACTCTTGTTTGTGTTGGAGTTCGTGTTGGTCTTACTCTGTAAATAAGTCACAAAAGATTTTGCTTTAAGATGAAGTTAAAATACTTTACTGTTTTCCTCTCTTGTTTGTGTTTTACCCAATCTACTTAATTATCAATAATCTTTCACACTTCATCCTCATCTTGATAAGATTTGTTGTTGATGCGCTTTGGTCAAATACCTATAATTCATCACTCTGCACAGGATGCAGAGGGATGATTCATTTGTAATGCTTTAAATGAAACTCCTAAACTTTTGCCTAGTTTCGAGTGCAGCCAGATATTAATGCTAACTGGTCCCGGCCTCTTTCTCTAGCGCTCGACTGTAGCATCTTACTCAGCTCACGAGTATGGAAAATATTTTGTTACACAACAGCAGCCTGAAATTTTACACAAATTCAGCCATAGATGTACAGCTTTTCTCAGAATAACCAGAACCAGAACACTGCAGTCATTCACGTACTGGCCACTTTGTTTTAAAGTTTATCATATTTCATTTAGATGTGTTTAAAAAGAACATACTACGTAACATATTTAATAACTGTAGCAGGACAATTAATTAAGTTATAAAACAAGACTTTATAGGGTCATAGTTTTCACATACACTGCTAAATTAATATTTCAAACCAGCATGTTGCATATGCAATATTTAAATAAAACTTATCTTGAACCACTGGATTGATTTTAATAAAACGCTTAGAAAGAGATCACTGGATACACTCTAAAAATGAAATGTTGGATTTACTTAACCATGTTATGTTACCTGGTTCCACTTAACTGAGTTGAGTAAATTCAAAGCAACGTACTCATGGTCTTTGGCTAAAAAACTGGTATACTGCTTTGAATTTTCTCAACTCAGTTAAGTGGAACCAGGTAACATAACATGGTTAAATAAATCCAACATTTCATTTTTTACAGTGTATGAGTCAGCCTGATCCAAGACAAACGCCACAAATAAATAACCTTAACAAACAAAAATGTTTGTACCTCTGTCAGTTCTACGGGTAAGATTATTTGTCTTGTTAGTCTGAAAATTTGACTCAAATTAAGTCAAAGATTTCTGCCAATGGAGTAAGAATAGATTCTTGAAATAAGAAAAAAAATGAGTCAAATCAAGTATTTCAAGAATCTTACCAAGTAAAAATTTGTTACTCCATTGGCAGAATTTTTTACTTAATTTGAGTCAAATTTTCAGACTAACAAGACAAATAATCTTACACATTCTGAAAACAAGATTATTATTCTTACACAATCAGTTCTTGTTTAGTAAATCAGTCTCAAAACAAGATCAAAAAGACTTTTTGGCTGGATATAAGAGTTTAAAACTTGGTTAGGTGGACATTTTTTGCAGTGTAGTCATGCCCATTTTCATTTAATACTTTGGCATCCAAGGTGGTGGGCATTCCTTTAAAGACTGCTGTCATTTATTTATTTACTAACACAATCACATAGATTCCTGTAAACAGTTGATCATATATCCTACTGATAAACTGCGGCTGTGCTGAACTGTTTGTCAGTGTTATTACAAGTGAAATGTTACTTTGTTTAATCCAGTCAGATTGCCACTGCAACAGGAAAATCCACCAAGGGAACAATCCGGAGAAGAGACGGGCGAGCTCCGAAGCTGTTCAGTCAATGAAAAGTATTATTTGAAGTATTTGTTAAAAGAAAAGCAAGAGAGATGGTATGAATTAGAATTGGGGTGTTCAGCGTGTGAACGCTGTAGTTCCCAAAGTTGATGTTGGGACCCACAGGTCCTGAGATTTTTTTCTGAATTAATCACATTTAAAAATGACTACTGACAACATTTGTTTTTACAAAGTAGTGAGGTTAGTGCACTTAAAATGGACAAAAATAGCACAATTAAAATTGTTACTATACTCTTGTTTATTTAACATGATAACAATGTTTATAAACCAAAACTAATTCGGGGCACAGGTCTCTGCCGTTATTTTGTTGGTCAAAAACTGAAAAGTTTGAGAAACCCTGTTAAAGTATCTATCAAAGTCAGTAACAGTTAATGCTGATCATGTGAATGATGAGTCAGCACTATTCTTTTCCTGGTTTTATTTTCCCGTGAATGATTTGCAATCTACAGATCTGTATGTTGTTCTTTTTGTTTTATCTGCTCCCGTCTGCAGGGCTTACCACAGCAGCATGCAAGAGATTTGACTGCTGTGACTAATGCGTTTTGTAACTTTTAGACTTTCACTTTTTTTTTTACTTTCTTTACAAATATTTTCCCATAAAAGCATACATGTCAGGTTGTACGGATTGTCTGTACGGTAATTTWCACCGATTTTTTTGTTGTTGTTGTTGTCATTTTGCAGGTAATGTATAGACAAATCTCACAGATTTTTAACGGCTTTTTTTTTTTCAAAAACTCAGTTTCAAATTTATTTTACATTTCAGAGCCTGTAGGACGTTAAAAAAAATCAATAAATAACCTCAAATGACCCATCCTTTCCTCTTGCTTTGCGCTGCAGACTGACAGTCCCTGCTCCAACCCCTTGCATGTGATTAATATTAACTTGCTTGCAAAAATTACAGACTTTCGAGGCGTATTGTACAGGTAAACATACTCCGAAGGGGTTGACGTATATAAAATACATTGAGATTTTTTCAGTTCCAAAAACATTGTTTTCTTTTTAATCTGCTTTAGCTTATTTGCTCTGTTTTTCCTCTTGTTATGCAACTTTTAAAGCTTCTTTGCTATTTCTAGCTTTTTGCTAGCCTTACTTTTACCATTCAGCTAGCCCTTCCATTCTTTTAATTTTACTTAGTTTACTTTTAACTAACCTTTAGCTAATAGCTTCTTGTTACAGTTAGCTTTTACCAAGCTTTTTTTTTCCTCTTTTGGCTATAGCTAGCACTTCGCTACTTTTAGACTTTTAATGTGAGTTTTTATTTCTTTTAGCTTCAACATACTTCAGCAGTTTCATCATGTTCAACTAGATTTCAGCTTTTTATTTATTTATTTTTATTTAGACAGGTAATCTTACAGGTAATGTTTTTTTTTACAAGAGACCTGTAAACAACTTCAGCAAATTTTAGTTGACATTTAATATTTAGGAACATTTTGCACCAAACAAATAAATGAATAATTGTCTAGTTTTTAATCTAAAGCAGTTTTATTAGATATTTGTAGCTTTCAACAGCACTTCATGTATACAGTACCTCAATTATACACTTAGAGCTCCAGTAGCCATCTTAATGTTTTAAGATTCTCCTATACATCAATACTGTATTTTATGAGCAATGATAATGATAACAGGTTTCAGGAAGTGGCAGTTTGGTTGATCCATTCAATAATCAAACATCCTCACATATTAATGATTAAAATTGAAATTTAGACTTTCAATAATTAGCGACAATTAAGTGATTTTCACAGCGTTGTGACTGAGATGAGAGAAATGGTTTATGGTGAGTGGGGATAGATAAAGAACTCATATGAGCGAGGACTTTGAAAGTGGGCCCATTGCTCCCCCAAAAAGACCCTTTTTGATAAAATAAAACCACACTATTTACAAATTCAGCTGTGCTGTAAGCAATAAACTATACCATTTTTTATTTAGTGACAATAATAAGCAGGGAGTGGATATGTGCAGCATTTACTGATGAGTCGCCAATTTAATTCCCTTTCAGATCAACTCCTACATCTAAGGTGTGTGTGATCTGTGTGTATTGTGCATGTGTGTGAGTCTGAGCAGCGGCTAAGTGAGAGAGGACAGCAAAAGAAAAGGTTTCAATGTGAGAGCCGGACTACAGAGTCCAAATCCGTGCAAGTCTTCCAACCAAATGGAAGGACATTGTGTGCTGAGAGGTGCTTTCCATCAAAGCGCTGTGGGTTCTCCTCATTCATTTTGCCTGATATCTCTCACATCAGTTGGCTACTTAAAGCTAAAATGCAGCACTCTCTCAGAGGAGAGACACCAGGGAGGGTTTCTGAAAAGCTTGAGAGCACAGACAACAGAATCATTTCCACCCCGCTTGAAATGTACCTTTTTTTTCCACCACATAAGAGCAGAAAATTTACATTACACTGAAATGTATCCATTTTTTTTCTAAACGTGAGGCTAGAGACCCTCTAAAATATATTTTTTCAGATACATAAAGGCATCACACTGAGTAAAGAATGCCATCTATAAATGTCTCCATCAGCCAAGTGTCAGGCTCATACAATCAGATAACTTGTTTCTCCTCCCCTGCATGTGTTTAATGAATTCAGCTGCATGCTACATCAGTACTGGAGGTTCAATCTCATCATCTTCACTGCAACCTTTTAAACAAGCCTAAAAGACTCTGTATGAATGAATATAATGATGCACAAACCAGTCTTTTAGAAAATCTTGAAGCAGACATTTACTCTGCTGGAAAACTCACATCATCCTGAGTGGGCAAACTTTTCCAAGTTAAACTGCAACCAGAGATGACATCATGTTTTAAAATGAAACAAATGTCTCTTTAAGTCCAGAAATCTTCTCTTACAAGCTAAATCAGTTTGGGTACATGAGCATTGGGTAGGTTTAAACAGCATCACAACATGCTGTTATTTCTTTAACATTTTATATGGTGCGTGACCTATAGAGGGCTWATACAATCTGTGCTTGTAACATTTTCTTTTACGTGAACCCTGTCACAAAGATGAACCATTTGGCACTCAGTGACCTTACAACGCATTATTTAATCTTGTAAGAACTCCCTGCAGAGCTGCCACAGATTTCTAAAATATTTTTTATTGTTTGTTTGTTTATAGTCGCGTTTTTTGCTTTTATTGGACCTTTATTGAGAATAATAAGTCGAGCCTGCTCTGTTCTGCGCACTCAGATCCGTGCGTAATGGTCAGCAGCTTGCGCTCAAGGATGTGAGGAGGAAATATTTAAAAAACGGTTTCAGACTTACTCTGTTCGTTTCCTCGTTTGTTTTTGTCTTCTTTCATTCTTAATATTAAATGAAAATAAAGATGATCTGGAAACAAAGCAGGAATCCGTGCGGCGGCCGTCATTTACGCGCGCGTCCAGCGCAAACAAACAGAATGAACAGACTGGTCCCACTCAAACCATATCGGGTTCTGCTGATGTTCCAGCCGTTCTGCTTGTGCTCAGATCGATTCACATCTCAAAGCAAAAAAAAAAAAAAAAATGGTAGAACGCGTATATCTTAGAGTATCACTGTCCTCTCGGTCCGCGCGCGGAGCTTGTTGTGGGATATCTCCAGCTGCAACTCCACCCGCGTGCACGGAACACGAGGTTTCCCCCTCCAGTCCTGCAACTCTGGATCATTAAAGAGACTCGAACAGGGAGCGTTTGGGCTGAAGTCTCTGGTTTAGTTTACTGAACGCACACAGACACGAGGGAAAACGATATTTTCAGCCTAATTTCAAATAAAACATCAAAATTATCAGGTTTTACAATGAGCCCTTTTGGAAATGTAAATTATTTTTATGCAACTCACAACAGTGCATGCGCAAAAACACATTATTTGTGTTTTTTTAATGGTTGAAAAAGTCAAATAAAAACAAGAGGAAGTGAACACACAATCAGTGAACATTTCCCCCTCGTATTAATGCTTCTAATAAAATAAATATACACTTTGGTTTGATTTGATTGATATCTGATTTTTATATTTGTGCAAATATGTCACCAACATGTTTAAGCACCTCTGCACACATTGTTACACTTTATGGACCCTGTTCTTGATCAAACTTGTTTGGGAGGAGAAATTATTGTGACTGACAAAATGAGTGTCAATAAGACTAAACTGATTTGTGAACCACTCCAAAAATGTAGTGTTGAATTTTCCAAACTAGGTTATGTCAACTGGTTCCACTAAGCTGAGTTGAATAAAGCAACTGTCACTTTCTTTAAAGAATGTAAAGTGTTCAGTTTTCTCTACTTGGTTTAGTGCAGGGGTCTGCAACCTTTGCGATAAAAAGAGTCATTTCTGCTACTTAGCTAACTAATAAAATGTGTCCAGAACCACAAAACAAGCTAAAACTGTGATTATCAACTGGTGGTCTGTGGGCCTTTTCGAGGCCTTTTCGGGAATCTTCACAGCCAGTGGAGGTGACATTGTAAAACTTAGAAATATATTGTGAACTTTATTATTTATTATTATTTTTCCACATCCGGACAAATGGAAAGACCAGATTCATATAAAAAAATACCATACATAGTTTACAATGAATTTCATAAAAACTATCCATCCATCCATTTTCTGTACACACTTCTTCCTTTTCAGGGTTGCGTGGGTCACTGGTGCCCATATCCAGCAGTCACAGTGCGAGGGGCGGGGTACACCCTGGACAGGTCGCAAGTCCATCACAGGGCCACACATAGAGACAAACAAGACAAACAACCATTCACTCTGTCACTCACACCTAGGGACAATTTAGAGTTATCAATTAACCTAACAGTCATGTTTTTGGTCTGTGGGAGGAAGCCAGAGTACCCGGAGAGAACCCATGCATGCACCGAGAGAACATGCAAACTCTACCCAGAAAGGTCCCCGGACCGGGATTTGAACCGGTGACCTTCTTGCTGAGAGGCATCAGCTCTACCAACTGAGCCACCGTCAAAAACCAGTACAACTTAATTATTCAGGCATATTTTTTCTAAATCTTAATAATATGTAGTCTTCAGATTCTTTAAAGGTAATTCTGATGGATTTGAGAGAAAGATCATAGGAAGAAATTGGATTATTTAAGTTAACAACAGGCTACCATGAGCTAGCATGTTTTACTTTTTGTATTATGATCACATATTTGCATACAAATTGATTTCTGTTGTGAGTATAAAAAAGTGTTCTGTTATGTTTGGTCACATTTTCGAAGAGCCACTGCAGAGGGACCAAAGGAGCCACATGTGGCCCCAGAGCCGCAGGTTGCAGACCCCTGCAGTGGAATGACATAACCTGGTTAAGTAAATTCAGCACGTCGTAAGTGAACCTAAAGTGTTTCCTTTGGGATCATCAGAATGTTTTCATTTGTATATATAGATATTTGGACTAAATTTTAAATTAAGCTCCAAAACAGAAAATTTTATTTAAATATTTTAGACTTTATCAAATCAGATTTTACCATTAAAAATACCCACTATGACATGGAGCCTTGGCAGGTTGTGAAGATAAAATTCTGTTGTGAATGGATCCCACCAGAGTCGCAAAATATGAACAGAGGTTGGAAAAATGTGTTCCTTTAGTTTAACAATCCAAACTTTACACTCTGTACCGACACAAGCATCACAGTGAATAATCAAAAATCAAGTATAAATCATTTCACATGCAGTCTAAAACTTTGTTTTTATTTTGAAACTGGCATTTACAGGACTTTTATTTTTAGGTTGATGTGTTCAGCTTCCAGCAAAAAAAATAAAAAATAAAAAAAATAAAAAATCTGAAAGCAAGATGTTCCAAATGATTTGTTTTTCAACAGCATGTGTAAATCAAAAAGAGTCATGTAAATGATTTTAAGGAGCCATTTCATGATTCGATCTGCCTTTATATGTGGATTGTCAACATGTATAAATCAAAAACCCAAAAGTCTGTTTTTCAGCAGTAAACATTTCCTAAACCTGTTATCTTTAATAGCTAAAAACAGAGACAATATAAAAAAACAGAGTCTTTTCACTAAGCGTTTGTGCATGCACAATTTATTCAAGATAACCATTAAAATCCCATTAGGACATCAAAAATAATGACTAAAAAACCGAACAATTATTGAACATATTGGATTTAAAATGTTTGGATGCACCAGAAGTTTTAGTAATGAATAACAATTACAGATTTTTGCTCAGTTAATTGGATCAGCCACATAATTAAGACACGTTAATAAATTATTTTCTCAACAAATGCACTACACGTGTTGCCTTTAATAATTCAACAAGTTTGCAACTTTAAATTCACTTCTCCAGCCTCTGATGGTTTTTAAGAAAGAAAAAAATAATCAAAGGAGAAAACTTGAAATATTCTTTTGAAAATGATTTTTATAAATAAGGTTAAAACAACGTACATAAAATCTATTTGAAAATAGTACAATTTCAGAAAAGTACTGGATTTATATTTGCAATTTTTTTGAAATGTGCATTAAAAATATACACTTTTACAAATACTCACAAAGTGTATTTAAAACACATATATATAAAGTGTAGTTTAAATAATATGTTTATTTCAAATATAAAGTGTATTTAATAAAATATATTTTTATAAAGTGTACTTGAAGTATATTTTAAAACAACATATCTGAAGTATGGTTTTTGAAATATACTTTTTTTACATTTTGAATATAATCTTAAAAAGTATATTCTATTGATTATATATTAAAAATGTATTTCTGTAAAATGCAGTAT
>NW_013952404.1:9130245-9132136 GCF_001266775.1 Austrofundulus limnaeus | reverse complement strand
ATTGAACGCATCACCATTTTTCTCAGTAAATATATTACTAAAGGTGCTAATGACATGAAATTTTCACCAGATGTTGGTAACAACCCAAGTGATCCATACACAATTAATACAAACAACTTTATTTCTGGACATTTATGGTTTGATTTCTTTGTATGTATGGATCACTTGTGTTGTTACCAACATCTGGTGAAAATTTCATGTCATTAGCACCTCTAGTAATATATTTACTGAGAAAAATGGTGACGTGTTCAATTCTTATTTTACCCGCTGTATATGTATTCTTAAAACCAGAAGCACTGCTTAGTTTCTTTCAGGTATCTAATAAAAGCACCTCCAGACTCAACAATAAGCTTCATAAATAAAGTTATTTAACATGATCTTTACAAATTCACTCTGTTCGTTGTCTTGCTAGCACATTAAATACTGTGATCTGCTGTTTCTCTCCCTTCTTCAGTACATTTTATCTGTAATTAAATCAAATCAGCTCCTTGAAAGTTAATTAGTGAGCTCTCCAAGTATGACAAAATGGTAATGGGGAAACATCTCCTCCACACATAGGCGCTTACTTAGGAGTGTCATTTAGTTGCTTATGGAAAGTCCTGAGTGATATGAGCTTGAAGAATATCACAATAAGATCTCTTTAAATTTTCTAACTGCAAATGAAAAGTGCCTTAGTACTTTGCAGCTTATCTTAATAGGCATATAGAAAACACTAGGTCATCATTTATGAAGGGAAAGAACATAATGCCATCCTGCAGCTGCTTGTGACAGCAAAATTTAAAGTAATGTTCTCTCACTGTAATGAATTCATCCTCACTGTTAATTAGGCAAATATCTCCAAAAGGACGGGAAGGTGGATGATTTAGTAAACATTAGGTTAACCCTGATTTGAATTGTTTGCTTTGTGATTTAAATAAAAACACAACAAGAGATTAAAATGCACATAAATGACTTGCAAATGTATTCCTGTGGTTTATGCATACTGCCTGAGATTGCACCACAAAAAAATCCTTTCACAGCATCATTATCGATGTCTGTCATGAACAGAAGTCTTAAACAGAACAAGCAGGCTTCCCCATTAGCGGCATATTTCATATTCCAGAAAAAAATCTGATTAGATTTCAACCACTTCAAAGTCCCAGAAGCTCTGAAACAGCATTCTTTGAACCTGCAGTAGATATGAAACATCCTCACACTCGTTAAAATGTCAGGTTTTTGTGATTTTAAAAAAACCGTGATGAATCTTTTTTTTTTTTCATTTTGCTCACCTTTACGCTGACATGTATCCTGAAGAACTCAACTGAGAGATAAGTCTGTTCTGGTAACAATAAGAAGATGCAAAAAGCTGGATGCATTTAGTGTGCACACCCTTAAACTAATAATCCATTGAATCACCTGATTTACTTACAGCCTTCGGTCTTAGTAGGGAAGAGTCCAGCAGCATCTTTGACTTCACAAAAATGTTGCAAAAGCCACTTTTAGATCACCAAACAGATTTTTTTGGTAATCAAACTTCAGCCTAAACATTGGCTTAGCCCATCTGAAACTTTTATTTTCTTCTGATAATGCTTTTGTTGTTGTTGATTTGAATCTGGGACTTTGCCATTTTGAAATATTCCTCTTAACCTTTAGCTTTCTACTAGACGCCTGAAACTTTTAATAAACAATAAACTAGATACTGCATAGCGGTAACATAATGACCCCCGCACACAGAAATGCACAGGAACTCCATCCATCCATCCATCCATCCACTTTCTGTACACGCTTCTTCCTTTTCAGGGTTCTGTGGGTCACTGGTGCCCATATCCAGCAGTCACAGTGCGAGGGGCGGGGTACACCCTGGACAGGTCGCAAGTCCATCACAGGCACAGGAACTCAGAAGTCTTTATTC
>NW_013952404.1:9122966-9128730 GCF_001266775.1 Austrofundulus limnaeus | reverse complement strand
GATTATCTATTCTGAGTCTGTGATTCAAAATGACAAACACCTCTGTAAAGCATAAAAATAATCCACACCACTGTCTGGAAACAGAAAGTATACAAGCATCATGTTTGAGACTAAATGGGTCCTAATTTGCCTTTTAGTGAGTTCAACATGTAATAGTAGCACTTTGTGTTTGGAGAGAGAGGGTAATAAATCATGTCTGTTCTTGACAAAGAGAAATGTGAGTCAGTGAAAGATGAATCAAGACACATTAGTCTTTTGGAGATCTACCAAGGAGGAACCAGATATTTTTATTGCTCTGCAGTTCACACACATAAAAAGACTAAATGACTGTTCCCTCCCTGTTTGTAATGGCGAGTTACTAATAAACAAAAATGCTGATATTAAAAACATTTCTACCTATTGTCTTAAAACCAGGGTCGATATTTAAAATGTGCTCTCTATGTTTTCACCGAGAACTTACATTACTCCAGAAGTCCTGTTGTTTTAGTTGAACTGGTAGAAAAGTTCACACCAGTTCACTTTTACACTCAATCAGGCCAAAAGACCAGCTTTTAACTTGAGGCAGATTGCCATGAATTTGATGAGCACATCAATCCTCCTGAGATTGAATTTAATGACCTTAAGGTCAATTTATGCAGCACCTGCTCTCGCTAAAACTTCCTGTCTCAAAAGAAAGTTGTTCTCTCATTTAAAGTACTTTAGTTCACAGGGAGTTTTCTGCAGCTTCTAGCAATAAATTCAGGAGCTTTACTCTCAGATACCGGTCTATTATCTGTGAAAAAAACAACACTTTTGCCTTTGGGAGATGGCAACAAGCTTATAACTTATACAGCAAACTTAAAATAAATAAAAAATCACAACCAGTCCAAGAAACATACTGTATATGGTAAACTCAAAATGTAATGGTACCATCCCATTTCCAGATGTGCTTTTCACACAAAATGTTTGAGTTTTTGCCGCTCTCTTGTGGAAACTCATTCAAACTAGCCTCAACTCTGCTGTCAACAGAGTCCTGGTGTCAAAACCGTTGAGGAACAGCAGTGTTGTTAATGAAAAACAAACTCTACACATCACATCGCACATACCTGACATTTTGACTCTGTGACTACTTTTAACATTCTCTTAGAGGTGCATTATGTTCTTTACTATTTTCTAGTCAATACAAAACCATATTCACATTCTTGGTTTAATAAATTATTAGTCACAAACATGCATCTGCAAGGTTGTACAACCCCAATTCCACTGAAGCCAGAATGTTGTGTAAAACAAACAAGCCAAATGGATAAACTTTGTTTTTTGCAAATATTCACTCATTTTGAATTTGATGCCTGCAACACCAAACTTCCAGTTTCTGTCCATGAGACTGACACTCTACTTTTAAGATTAGACTGAAGACTTTCCTTTTTGATAAATCCTATAGTTAGGGTTGGTTTCCTGAGTTATCTGTTGGTTCTGCTGCTGTGGACTTAGACAGGATGACAGGCTGACCACATTTCCTCATTCTGCTGTTGTCTTTAGTCTCTCTCCTCTGCATGTTTGTTTTTGTAATTATTTCTGTCAATAYTGTGTTTTTCTTTGTCTCTCTTCCAGAGGAAAACACACCTGGACCAGTCCTTCTGTGTTTGTCTGTGTTACTTTCCTGTCCCCCAAACCCAGCCGATCGAGGCAGATGGCCATTGTCCCTGAGCCTGGTTCTGCTGGAGGTTTCTTCCTGTCAAAGGGAAGTTTTTCCTTTCCACTGTGATTCAACACAATCTGCTGGCTTTTGGTTTTTTAGACTGATACGTTTTTGTACAGTACCCTGAGACATTGAATTGAATACATTCCAAAAAAGCTGGGATAGGGGCAACAAAAGTCTGGGAAAGTTGAGGAACACTCAAAAAAACCTCTTGCTCTTATACACAATTTAAGAACACCATTCTCAGTGTACAATGGGGACCTTCACTCAGGCTATTTTTAGAACACAAGTCACGTGACTCTGTCCGTCCGACACTGAAGCTCGTACAAAGACTCGTAGCAGCCAACATTTCCGTGAAATGGTCAACAGGATTTATTGCAATTGCAAGACACACATCATGTCACACAGGGCAGTGGTAAAAAATGTGTGCCCTGAAGCAGTTTCAAATACACACATTTATACAGTTTGTTATCCAAACAGACAATCTTGGTGCCGAAACTGGGTCAAGGAGAAAATGATGTTTGATAAACAGCAAGAAGAATGGTTACTTCTAAAGAGATATTGTCCTGGTTTATGAAACACTTTATCTGAGAGAAAACAGAGGATAAAGAGTAAAATCATAAAACACGATGACATTTTAAGGTATGCAAAAGAGGTCACTGACTCTTGGCCTGAGAAGTATGTGGGACTTTAAAGAATAAGTTATTTTTCCAGGACAATGGACATGATGTCCTCTGGGCAAAAGAAGAAAAAAAAACTGTCTGGATTGTTATCAGTGCAAAGTTCAAAAGCCAACATCTCTGATGGTATGGGGGTGCATTAGTACCCCTGGAATGCCCATGGAATGGGCACTAATTAATGCTGAAAGATACACACAGAATTTGGAGCAACATAAGCTGCCATCCTTTTTCAGGGACGTCACTGCTTATTTCAGCAAGACAATGCCAAGACACATTCTGTGTGTTATAACAGAGTGGCTTCGTAGTAAAAGAGTGAGGGTACTAAACTGCATGCAGTCCAGACTTGTCTCCCATTGAAAATGTGTGGAGCTTTAGGAAGAGCAAAATACAATGGAGACCCCAGACTGCAAATGAAGTTGTTCATCAAGCAAAACTGGGAAAAAATCCACAAAGCTTCAACAATTAGTGCCCTCATTTCTCAAACACATTGAGTGTTGTTAATAGGAAAGCTGGTGTAAAACAGTGGTAAACATGCTCCTGTTTCAGCTTTTTTTGGAACGTGTTGCAGGCATCAAATTCAAATTGAGTGAACATTTGCAAAAAAAAAAAAAAAAGAAAGAAAAAAAAAAACAATCCAAAAAGGTTTATCCATTTGAACATTAAATATCTGGTCTTTGTAGTGAATTCAATTGAATATATAGGCTAAAAGGGATTTGCAAAACTTCATAATTTGTTTTTTTATTTATGTTTCACTCAACATCCCGACTTCCTTGAAATGGGGGTTGTAAAATATTAACATACTTTATGGTGTTTTCTGTATAAATATAAGCTGCAAAAGTAACATTTCAAGCTAAAGTACTGCAGTCAGCATTTCTGTTCAAAGAAATCTCTTACAAATTTTTTATTTGTACAAATTTTTCAGTATTTGAGGTTATTTGACAAGTCTGTGTTTCTAAAATTAGATTTTTTTAGGTTATTTAAAACATATAGATCACATCAGTAGGCAGAGCAGGGCAGAACATTCTCCTGATCAAGGTAATCTGAGAATGCATTTTTAATGAAGAGGTCAACTTTGTGAAGTTCAGTGGCTAATTATTGGTTTTAACTTGCTCATTTTCAGATTCTCTCAGGCTTTTGTTAAATGCAATAAGAGCACTCAGAGGCAAACAGTGCAATGTGCTGACATCAATATGGCTGCAGAAATGGAGCTGCAGTGCTCTGTGACTGAACGTATTTGCTGTCGGCTCTGAATAGCCATTAAAGGGTTTTTATTTTTCAAGTTCAGAGAGGCAGGCCTTTTTAAATGTTAGACATTTCCCTTCAGAAGTTGTGCACTTATCTAAACTCATGAGATTATCTTTTCTTAGTTTTCTGCAGTGTGTTGTTTCCACATGAGTCACCTGTCTAATGCAATTAGCAACGAGGAGTCCACCACTGCAAGCTAGTTATCCCTTCATGTCCACATTGGCTGCATATGCACACACACACACCTCACACACAAATAGACACAAAGTTAATCATGGTTAGGTGATATTGTATTGTGTGGGAAAAATTACAGAATAAAGTTCAGCTCATTATTCCTTATTCCACACTGAAAGCTCCTGAATTTGGTGCTCACCCAAGGCTTCTCAAATCAAATCCCACAAAGCAGGCAGGCCTTTAAATGCCGACAAAGAATTGGATGTTGGCACAGCCATTGGTGTGTGTGTGTGTGGGGGGGGGGGGTGTTTGAGGGAGGGAGGTCTTGTTAAGGATCACTGTAGTGGAACTTGTTGCCGAGCTGAGCAGAAAAACATGTGAGGAACTGGGAGCTTTGTAAGCCAGAGAGCAACAGGGAATTACTACCATGTCTGTGCAACAGCTGTTAACCTTCATTTGTCAAAAACAATGAATAAATAAATAAATAAACAAATAAATCTAATAAAAAAAACTTCCTGTAACTCTCTGTCACTGTAAAACATTTCAGACCATTATTATAATTGCAAAAAAGTTGGAAGACTGAGTAAATGTGAATAAAATTTGAATTTAATCATTTGCCAATCATTTTAACCTTATATTTTATTAAACACCATGCAGTGACGACAGATAAAAACAGAAATCCCAGGGGCCGTCTCAAAATAAATCTATATTATGCAAAAGAGAAATGCATAAATCAACCCAGTGAGTTTTCTGGGCATAAGTGTTGGACAGGAGGACAGTGGGCACATGCTCTGTAATCAGGAAGAGTACACGTTTCAGAAAGAAATGTGAGCATCAAGTGCCAAAAATGACAAAGACTATCCAGGCTGTTAGAACTGAGAGGTATATAAAAAAAACTGCATCTGCAATCCATCAGCAGCTATTGTATAGGAGAGAGACATATGCTGCCATCAAGGAGACATCTGCTCCTGGGTGGTCCAAGGTTATTTTGGCAGAAAAATGTCAGGCTTCCTTCAGCTCATCTTACAACAGTGAGACTTCAGTGACACAAAGTGAGTGCTTGATTGCCCTGCACAGGTCCAGAGCTGTCACCTATAAAAAATGCATGGCACATTATATACAGGAGAATCAGATGAGCAGCTGAAATTTTGAATTCGGGAAGAATGAGCACATCCTTTTCTTWCAAAACTGTAAAAACTAGATGGTGTAAATAAAAAAGGGTGATGTAAAAGATWTATGTCTTTATTAAAGTTTTGCCAGTGTAATGTTCAACATTTTTTATGCAATGAAGTTGCTTTATGAAGCTGATTCAATATTGTTGTGCCTTGGGACTGGCAATGGATGTAGAGCTGAGTTGGTGAGAATGTCACTGGACTGCTTTTATCACGTTAGCTGCACATCAGTGCAACATTAAACCACCTCTGTTTGACAAATGTAAATGACTAAAAGGAGAGAAAATGGGCTTTATCAGGGTCAAATAAACTTTATTTAAATAACTCATTCCATGCTCAACCAAATGTGCTTTCCAATAAGACTGGAAATATTCCAAAAGAACAAAATACATACACATTTCATTATAAGAGTATCTTTTTTTCACATTAAGACAGAGAAAATGTGTGAAAAGAACGAATAAAATGGTTTTCTTTGTTGCTGCTTATATAATTAAAGCAATAAAATAGTTTTTTGTTACATTAAAACACCTTGAATTCTCTGGTGGATGTGCAGTTACAACAGGAACAAAAGACCCCCAAATTACTCCACAGTTAGACTGAGGTCGTTTTTACACGACTCTCTTCAGAAAAAATAAATAAATAAACTGAACTCAAGAAACATGTTTGGTTACACAAATGATAAAGACCTTTCACCATGAAGTAGCACACCGGTGTTGCACCTTCTTGCAGCCTTGTTAGCCTTTTAATGGCAGAGCAAGAGGACGTGTGCGTGTGTGCGTGTGTGTGTGTGTGGTGGTGGTGGTGGTGGTGGTGGT
>NW_013952404.1:9121796-9122956 GCF_001266775.1 Austrofundulus limnaeus | reverse complement strand
GTTCTAATGGGCTTCATTTGCTACATCTGTGAAGGTGTAGGTATAAAACATTACTGGTGTGCCTGGCAGGGAGAGATCACAGCTCTTGTTGCTACTCCTGGGTGTTTCAATAAAAAAATAAATAAAATAAAACTCTGGTAACTCATGTGTGAAGCCTCCCTTTCATGTTGCAGCCCAATGAGCCGAGTTATAATACAAGAAGCAGATGGAAACTGACTGGTGCCAATTTGTATTGTAGGGTGTGTGTGTGTGTGTGTGTGTGTGTGTGTGTGTGTGTGTGTGTGTGTGTGTGTGTGTGTGTGTGGTGTGGGGGGTGACCGTTTACCGACATGACATCTGAAGTTGCCTTCGTAATAATAAATGTTTACACGTATACAGCTGAGCTGTTTAGGTTTGGCATCCTGAACCTCTCGTAATGGTGTTTCTGGTTACATTCGTCGCCGTTTGCTGGTGTGAGTTTGTGTCATGTTATTGTCAGCAGCTGCTCGTTACGTCAGTGAGCTGTGTGTCCTGGACTTTTACAGAACCAATCTGGTCTCAGTAATCACTCTGCCTTGAGTATTTTGTGCCTTTCCAAACATACAAATGAACCTAAATTAGTAGCTGTCGAGTTCATGTTTCCATCTGTGTAGCAGTCAGTTGCTGTTCTGGTCGGATTCTGGTGCTGCAGTTTCTTGATTTCAGAGGTGAATTTATTTAACCTTGTATAAATGCTACTTGTTCTGCAGTTGATTTGCATTTTGTTTTCTTTTGGCTGAACTTAGAAATGAGCACTATTATGTTTCATGTTGGCATTGGTCCAGAATTTTCTAAACTTGGCTCATCTAATGAAAAGGTGTCTCAAAAAGAAGCACGCAAGAACATGAACACAAGTTTGTATTTCTATCCTTATTAGGACAGCTCATTGAACTCCATTCATTTCCAGTCGTTTCTATAGCTTAACCCTGACCCCTTACCCTAAACCTAACCACTCCAGTGTATACCTAGGCCTAACCTAAACTCAATTCACACCTTAGTCCTAAACCTAACCCCCAATCCAAAAATGGAGTTCTACCATATTAGGACACATAAGACTACTAATCTTGACAACGTAGGAGTGTGTACCAGAAATGGTCCTAAGAAGATAACACACACACACACACACACACACACACACACAC
>NW_013952404.1:9113084-9120861 GCF_001266775.1 Austrofundulus limnaeus | reverse complement strand
ACACACACACACACACACACACACACACACACACACACACACACACACACACACACACCCAACGGCCAGATTGTCTCTAAAGGAGACTTGTGAAGTTAATCTTTAGTGTCATGCAATTTTCTTCAGTAATTTCAAAATACAAGTAATTTTATGATGCCTATTACTAAAATTATAGATCAGTCGTGTCACACTTAGACAGGAACATCTTTTCATCTTTGTGCTTTRCACACATCAGACTCACTGTGGTGTCAGCGGTGTCATGACTGTAAAAGAGAAGGCTGRAATATGGGCTGAACTGGACACAGCAGACAAGTCAAAAGAGTCACAATTAGATTCAATATGTATGTGCCTGTTTTACAATTAAAACTTTATTAGAGGGACATTATTTAATAAGGCTGAAATATTTTCTCTACTGACAAAATAGCAGTTGTAGTCAGGCTGAAAAAAATGAACAAAATTATTTTTTTCTTGAAGTTTAGAAGGAAATGTGATGTACTGTAAGTTACACATAGAGAGAGAGAATAAACAAATATGCACTGAGGAAATCTAATTAATTGCCCTCACACTTAATAATGATTGCACCTTCTACCACATATTCAGCACTGAAACTAAAAAACAGACAAGTTTTTAATGTATTCACAATACAAACTGCTGTATATCTACACACACTGTAATCAATGGTGATTTCAATCTTTTTTTTTTTGTTGCTTGAAGCTTTTTTTCTTGTAAATGCACATGCAAATGAAAATAATAAATAAATCTGTTAAGTCTGAGGGCGGAGACTCCAGTAGACCTTGGCTGTCATGATTTGCCTATAGTGCTTCAACACCTTTGGCACTTTGAGTTTGGCTGTAAGCAGCTGAGTCCTCAAGTTCAAGGGGGAAACGTGGCGGCTCAGGAGATGGATGTGGACAGGTGTAATCTGCACATTCAAAAGGTGTCGGCTGAGGTCTGATGAATGGAGTGAATACAAGACAAGCTGCCGCTGCTGAGTATTGACCCCAACCCAGACAACGTCTTTGCATCGTGTTTAATGTGAAGGAGGCTGTTAAGTTCTGTCAGCTCTGTTTTAGTCCAGAGTGGAGCTGAGGAAACTCAAGTGGCAGAGAGTTGAGTTAACAGCCACATATTAAATGTAGGTTTGGAGCTCACTCACCTGTTTGTGGATATATTAATGCAGAAGTATTACTAAATAACATTTTTTTAAATATATTATCGTCTACTGTACAGAGTTACATTTTTTCAATCAATGTAATGTTTCTTCTTTCACATACTGTGGTTGGGGTAAAGTATGTTTTTCTGTAACTATAAACAGTTATCCTTTAAAAACAAGATGTTTCAATGTTTCAYTGTATTCAAGCACCTGCTGCAATAGTTGACTTTTTGGCTCTGTGCAAATCATAAAGCAGGTGTCCTCATTATGCAAGTATCTGTTTTAACAGTTTATGTTTTTTGCATTTGTAAACKTTAATGTCGATGAGAGCAGATACATGTGTTTATATTTCCTCTGCTTTTCTGATATTTTGCAGAAAACATAGAATGAGAGAAATTCAGAGTTTGTTTGATCTTTAAATGTGGTTGCAATAAAAAGCTTTAACTACATTAGGATAAAAGTAAAATATGTCTTAGGTACTTTTAACGACATGGAAGTAAGAATGCATAATGTTGCGTATGGGCAATTGATTCAGTTTTAAACAGTGATTTAAAAAGGAGGAGACATTTTTAGCTGCTCCTGATCCCATTTGAGCACAATTCAAGCTGCTTTGGGACAAATTTGAGCAGTTTTTTTTCTCCTCTGTAAATTGCTTTATTATGCTTGAGAAAAACCAAATGAGTAGTTTAATTTTATTTTTTGTAAATTAAAAAAATTAATAATTAAGGATGAAAAAGATGGTCTTACTTGTTACCTGCTGGGATTCTGTAGAGTTGCTTTCAGGTCATGAACTCAATATGAACAAGCACATGTTGGATTAAAGGGCTCCCCTCATCCCCTCATGTTCATGGCTCACCTAAGAATGATGAAAAACACAAAAAGGACAATAATCCTTTACACCATCTTGGCCTTTCATCAGGATCCACGTTCTACAGAAAGTCCATGCAGTCACATTATTCTGAGCTGCACAGAGGGACCGAGGCTAGGTTTGAAAATTCCTCACAGACAGGTACCAGATAAACAAAATTTATGTGAAAAGGTCTTACGATGCTTTGTTAAAATTAAGGTGTCATTCAAGATGACACGTCAGAAGATTTGTTCTCTATGGATCAGTCAATTTTTTAAATATTCTATCAGATAGRCCTGTGATAAATGGGTTGATGAAGAAACCAGCATATATTTTGCATAACTACAGGGCTCAACTTTGAGCTACTCAGAGGTAGACCAGGATTTTATGCATAGATGCCAACTCATATCCATACCTCTCTGGATGTCAGGCTCTACACCTCCTTCCCTTCTCTCTTTTCCATTTCCTGCAGCGCATTCATCACCTTCTGTTCTCACCCTCCTCCCGTGTTCTTCTCTGCACCCAGTTATCACTGTGAGTGCTTGTGGGAGGCAGAATCTTCAGCTTACAGGCAGGAATGTGCTTGTGCCGCCAGCCTTATCACTAATTCAGAAAGATCAGAGGTTATCCAGTAGAGGCCCATTTATTACAACGACACCCTCTGTCAGCAGCAGGATGTCAGGCTGCCAGGCAGAGCCGGAGAGGATGTGACGCCTGTCATTGTGGAGCAGACTCAACCTTTCACTCATGCTGGCAACTATCGCTGCTTATTCTTTTTCAGTGTGTTCGCAGGAATGAGTCAACAATGATGTTGACTGTACCAGCTCAAATAAGCATCCCCCTTTTTTATAGTTAAAAGTAATCTCCAGTTTTATTCCAACTTTGTGGTGCATTTAAAGGCTGCAGGAGATTAGACCGTTCTGAAGTCACAAAGGGGCAAACCTGATGAGGCTGGAAAAACATTTTGGCACGATAGTAACTGAAAGTCTCACACAACACAACTGACTGCACAACATTTGTTTTAAAACTCAACTACTGCAGTTAACCCTGTTTGTATTTTAGCAAAATTCCTCATAAACCAATGAATAGATTCTGAGGAAACTTTCAGAAAGCAATCATTGGATGAGAATCTATAATCTGATTGGATGACTGCCACTGATAATTGACATAAATAATAATAAATGATTATAAGTTAGTCAAATTGACTGATGTTAACCTAAAGACTTGTTCTCAACACATACACATCTAGCTAAAAATGACTAAAATGGCTGCAAGTCCATCATTTCTCATTAAAAGAGAAGTTATGGGTGATGGATGTGTCTGAAAAGATAAATATGTTCATTATATCAGGTTTTTGTGCATCGGTGTCAAATAATATCTAGTTTATTAGATGGATTTTCTTAATGTTGCAGAGACGTAGGAGGAGGGGGAGAAAAAATATGAAGCTGAGTGAAGTTTCAGAGCAAAGCAAAAGTGAGAGACAAATGAAATGTGAATATTTTAGCCTAAAGATAAAAAAGTAAAACTTGTTCCAATACAGCTCATTTCTTCTCAGACAGACTACATTTTACCTTTTTAATGTTTGTGCATTTTATTTCTCAAAAAGATTAATATCTTTTAATTAATATCGCACAACAATCAAAGATAATTTTACTTCCTATTGCAAATTTTGAAGAGTTATCTAGATTGAAATTCTCCTACCGTAATAACAACATAATATAGTTTTAGTAGTAATTCTAGTAAATAGCATTATTTCATAGCTGTTACATGAACTCTAAAAGTAAAATGCATGATTTGCTTGTTTCTGTTTGAAATTGTATTTTCAGCTGCATCAATGCAGCATGAATTGAAGTTAAAAGTCTGAAAATGTTCTGATCTATACTTTTATATCAAAGTGTTACAGATTTTCCTTCTGTATACTGAATTTTCTTACTGCAAAGATTTTCCAACAGTTTAGGTCTTGAAGCGAAGTATTGTGTTGTTTTCAGTTTTGTAGTATTGGCAGCAACATGAAACACTCAAAATAAAGCAGTTCAAATCAGAAAAGGTGCGTTCTTCCTTTTTGTCATTTAAATGAAAAATGTTCACTTGTTAGAACAAACATTTTGTTTTTCTCTTTAAAAAAAGTAAACATTTGCGAGGCTACAAAATGTAAAATGTAGCCCTCAGATTAACGGTTTAATGCTTTGTGTGACTTTGAAAAATAAATCAATGAAAAGAGGTGACTCAGAGGATGATTTTTAAAATAATCAACAAAAGAACCAACTCAATAATTTAAACATTTGTCTGCTCTCATAAATGATTTGTTACAATTTTGTTTTTCAGATTTGTTTTGCAGTGTTGGTGTTACCTTTTTATTTCTCCACTTTATCACTTTGGGAATGAATGACAGAGCAGCGCTGAGCTTCCAGGATGGAGGACACTGAGGACTATTTGCAGGTTTCCTCTTGAGACGCGAGGTCCAGAGGAGTTTGGTGTTTCATCTGACAGCTTTAAACAGGAGGAACACAGCTCGCACCACCCGCTGTGGTCTGTCGCAGGAAGCTGGCTGAAATCTGGGGCTGTGGTGAAACTGCCTCCTCCCCTCAGTGACAGTAGACATGATGGAGCATGGTGTTAATCCTGGCACTATGCAAATCACGGGGGAAGTTGTGACTCAGGGTTTCTTTGAGACCAGTGTAAGAGTGAGCTTAAGGTGAATTAAGCTTTTCCCACATCTCTCATACACAAGGTTATGAGGAAACTTTTACCAAGGTATTTCTCATTACTTGTTAATATCTTGACTGTGCGAAGTGAAAAGTGACACAATAAGTGACCGTTCAGACGAGTTCATGTTGATTCATAAAAGACTATGTAATCATTTGTTTACACAAATTGAACAGATCATAAGTCACACTTGATTGTGGTCATTCCTATAACAAGCGTCAGAGTTAAATGAGATAAAACCCGCGTCCGAATTTCAGTTCACATCAACTCAGATTACTTATATAGAACAGTAAAACGTCAGTTCTGATGTTAACAACCAAACAATTTTTACTAGCAATTTTAGCTTAAGTTTTGGCAAAGTAAGAACAACGAAAGGAGGAAAGTAAGATTAGTATGTTACTACGACTTTTACTTTTATCAAAGTATGGGTCAACCGGAACTGCACGTCTTTTCTAAGCTCAGGGTCCACATGACACGTCACTCCGAACACATCAGCTTTTACCTAATGATGACTTCTTAAGGCACCCTCGGGGTAGGAGCTGGCTCGCCTCCGATCAGTCAGGGAACTGATGTCGGCTCGCCTACCGGTCATTGGCGGACAGGTGTTTTTCCAGGTAAGTTTCGTCTGTTTCAGTCCAAGCCAGAAAAATTCAAGCCGTATCCGGTTCCTCCTTCCAAAATAAAATCTCCCCTCGGGAGTTAAAAACACACTCAGAGGCTTGGCCTCGGGTTGAGACCACCGGCATGCGTGCCGGGTCCCTGGCTGTGAAGTCTTCCCTAATTAGCTCAGGGAATCAGACTTAAAGCCAAACTGAGGTTTCTCCGGAGAGAATCCCAGCTGTCTTCCTAGGCTCAAAGATTCTTTTACTAACCCGGCTCAAAGCCGTCCAGGTTAGTAAAAGAAATGGACGAACTTTGGTTTCGCCCTCAGGCTTAGAGATGAGTCAGAGAAAGAAAGACAAAGATTTGCCAGCCAGCGCCAGCCCAAGATTAAAATTATGTGGTTGTTCAACAAAATGATATGATAACCTCTTTTCAGCTTTCTTCTGATAGACAAAGAGAAATCACCGCAAAACATTTATGATGATTAATTAACATTTCTGTTTCATAATCAGTTTTGAACCTTCTGTTAGTCCAGATAAATGAAAGATTTTCTCAGGAAAAATCCACAATTATATTACTGTGTTCACAGTAAAATAAAAACAGTGATTTATATAAAAACACAATGAAAACATTGTAATCAGACTCTCTATGATTTTTTATACCATTATAAATCTTTAAGGCACGATAAAAGAAGTGGTTCCACTTTTCCTGTGACAGTCATTATAATGATTTAACAAATGCATAAACATTCTTAGTTAAACAACAAATGAATCARBAYCAGAAGAGATTGTTCTGTCCATTATCTGATTAAGAGAACTGAGGGGTTCTCTTCCATGGTTAGAATGACCTGTCATGGCCTAAATAGAGTTCAGTTTGTGACAGAATTCCTGTCCTCTCGTCAGGCTTGTCCGAGGCCTGCTTCGAGGCAGTAAATCTTGTTTCTTCACCCCTACACCAGCAGGGTTTGACTGAGTACTAAACTACAACAGCTGAGCGGAGCGACACAGCAAAAACCCAGACATTTCTGAAGAGGTAAGATTGAYTAAAATGTGAATAATTTCATACAGATGGCCCTGAATTACTTGTCACTGTCCTTATGCACACAGGTTGTAGTGGAATCCAATACAGTAAATCAGGCTATTTCAGAGCCAGAGTTTTTAGTTTATTTCTGTGTACAGGAAAAGACTGGTTTAATAAAAAGTCTGATGACTGGACAAGAAGGCACATATTATTTGACCAAAGGGATGAGAACAATTTGTGGCTCCATGTTGAGGTTGAAAATTTCAGTCATGAAAGCATACGGTTCAACAACTGCTGGTTAACATGTCGATATCCAGCCCAGCCAATATCTGCTGCCAAGTCCACTTATTAAGACTTGTTTTTTTCAGTCTGACATCCTTCCATTAAATATTTACACTAATGCCAACAGGAAATTGGTTGGTATTTAAGAGTTTAGCTGCAGCAATCAGAATGGCTCAATTTCTTCACAAAATTTGCCAGCAAGTACACATCTCAAAAAGACAAGGTATGTTCTTACAGGTAAGGCATTTTATTCTCTGCTTGGTTAGATTATGATCTGTTTTATTCCTGAATTGTTTCTTTAGCTAGCTTTATTTTTAAAGAGAAGTAGTTAGTGCTGTCGTCTCTCGGCAAGAATGTCACCGGATCGAATCCTTGTATAGAGTCGACCAGAGCTAATTTGGAGCCCTAGGCAAGCTTTCAGTTTGTCCCCCAATGTTTAATTTTCTAAATCTCACTGCCAATTGACATTCATTCACATTCAAAAATAAATAGTATTGTCTTTGATATTACTATATATTTTTTCTCTTTATAAACCAGGTTGTCCAATTAAAAGTTAACAATATCACAATAACAATATAAAAGTTAATAATCTCAGAAGTCAACTTCATATCTGCCAACATTTGCTGACAGTAATGAGGAACACCTGCTCATGTTAACGAGCAGCTGTGGAGCAAAGCAGTTCTAGGACGGTCCAGAGGCATACTCTCCTGGAACATTTTGGAAAAGGTCTACTCAAAACGCTGCATTTTTCACCCTAACATTTTCTAAATTCTTGGGATTAATAAAACCACATAAAATCAGTATTTTATGAAGGTGGAACAGTGAAAACCTGAACTTTATCTGAGATCCTTACTGAAACTTCCATTATCCTAATTTTGTTTTCTATTTACACACAGAGTACCAGTAGATAGTCCTGATTGTATCATATAATACTGTTATCACAAAATGTCCTTTGTACCATAAAARCTCATGTTGTGACAAAGCAGCTGAGAAACCCACAGAACAAGCTACCTTCATTAACCTGCGTAACCAGTGATTATTCTACAGATTAAATCAACTAGACTCTGATATAAAGTCATAAAATATATTTTTTCATCTCCCATTTGTTGCCCTTCAGATGGACGGCACCGTTAGCATTTGCCTACACTGCCTATGCCACGGGCCGA
>NW_013952404.1:9102522-9113001 GCF_001266775.1 Austrofundulus limnaeus | reverse complement strand
GTGTGTGTGTGTGTGTGTGTGTGTGTGTGTGTGTGTGTGTGTGTGTGTGTGTTTTAGAGATGTGTGTGTGTGTGTGTGTGTGTGTGTGTGTGTGTGTTTGTGTGTGTGTGTGTGTGTGTGTGTATGTGTGTTAGAGATGTGTGTGTTTGTACATTGTCAAGCTAAAAAGTCCTGCTGAAGGTCTACTTTCAGTATTATAATATTGTATACTGCAGTGTAGTGTTTTATTCTTTCAGTACCCACATTTTTATGAACTTTTATTAGTTCTCATGAATAAATGCTGTTCAAACAGAATCATTTTATGTGTAATAATGGTTATTTTATCATTTCTTTTCAAAAGTGTACTTGACCTGCCAAACTTGTTTTAATAAAATTTTGTCTTTTATACTTTTTATTTTTACTACTCGTTCTTTCACTGTTTGGTGTGTATATTTGCGTTATAACATTTTAAACCTGGTTGGCTAATTAAATGAATAACTGAACCAGCAGCCACAAACAGCTGCCTTTATGTCTTTTCTCTATGAATGCTTAAAAGCCTTCAAAAGCATTTTTCTGGTTAAATTGAGAAGGTAAATAAAAAGAGAAACATTTATTTTCATTATATACATATGTACACATAATAAAGACAATGAGTCACCGTGTTCAACATTTCTGTTTTAATGCTCACTGTGAGCTTCGACAGTGAGGTTTCTAATTCAAATGCATGTTTCTTGTAATGACTTTTTCAAATCTGGCTTTATTTTCCATCTATACGTTTTAGCATCTAAAATAAAAAGAGATTCCAAGTCTCAAAGCCGTTCGAAAACAGCTGACTCTGCAGCTGATTGTACGGGAGGAGCTGACACGGTACATCTATTACAACTGCCGCTGCTGGCTGTATGGATTAACTGTAATACACTGAACAGAGCCAAACCCGAGTGAAATCAGTCGTGAAATTCCTCAGTCTTTAGGGCAACGATCTTCACCTGCTTTTCAAACCATGTGACAGCTTTTATCGTTATAGGCAGCCATCCAGAACCAAAGGTAAGAGTCAAAGAAACAAAGTGAAGAATGTACCCACCGCACCATCAATCATTTCCACTCCCCAGTTCCTCYCACACTCCAGAGGAAATGTGAGCCAGTGATAAACTAGAGGTGATGATTGGCACAGTTTGAAATATTGTCACTTCAGTTTAAATGGCTTCATTCCTTGTAACAGCATTAACCTAATAATAAGATCTACAGCCTGAATCCACCGGTAGTGTTTTTTCTTTCTTTCTTTGTTTCATTCAAGATGCTACATTTCATGGAAATATAGTTCAAAATGCCATCTTTCAGCACTCGAGTAAAAAGGTTGTTAAATCTTGATTCACACAAATTTTTGCAAACTTCAKAAATACGAAAACACATCTATGAGGGGGGAACGGGTCTCTGCCCCAAGTGGAGGAGTTTAAAAATCTTGGTGGCTTATTCATGAAGATTTTGCTTCGGTCGGTCAAAAGAACTGAGTCGAAAGGCAAAGCTCTCAATTTACTGCTCTGTCTGCATTCCAGCCCTCACCTATGGTCACGAGGCGTAGATCATGCCTAAAGGAGCTGAAATGAGCTTCCTTCATAGGGTGGTAAGGTTCAGCCTTAGAGGTAGGGTGAGGAGCTCCATCTTCCAGGCGGAGCTCYCAGTACAGCTGCTGCTCCTCTGCATCGAAAGGAGTCTGTTGAGGTGGTTCGGGCATCTGATTAGAATGCCTCCTGGATACCTCCCTTTAGGTGTTCCGGACATGTCCCACTAGTAGGAGGCCCGGTGAAGACCCTGGCTGGAGGGCAGGACAAGCTGTAAAGTGTGGCTGGGGAGAAAGATGTTTCTCTTCTGGACCTGTTGCCTCTGCAACCTGACTACAGTTGTTTTACAGGTGTACTGGATGATTACCACAGACATGCCTGATGTGCACCTATATTGGTACATACGGCTGTACTATGTCTTTTTAAGAACAGCTAAACAGCTTCAGTTTTGTTGTTTTTCCATGGGCCGCTGCCCCAGCTAGGGTTGCCACAGGAAGATAATTCACATGAACAATTTGCCAATTGTTTTACATTTGATGCCCTCCCTGACACAACCTGGACTTGAACCTGCAGTATTATGAGACTTCAGCACTGATCACTGAGCCAAAGACCCTATTGAAACAGTTACCTCCGAACCAAAAGTCTCAATAGGTAGACGGGCTTCAAACAGTTACAAAGAGACCAGCATCTGCATCAAACTAATCCACTGCAAAGTAAAAGATTATGGATAATAATAAAAAAAAAATTTTGAATGAATTGTGTATTAGTCTCCAACAAGTTAACAGTGGAGAGAACACTGTATGTAGGTTTAATGGTGATTGGAAGTTGACTCAAACTGAGAGGTGTTATTAACAAGTAGACAAAGAGATAATAAAGATAAAAAGAACAAAATCAAACTTGATGCCAATCGTTGCTGATGTCCCTCGTCACCATTCAGTAGTGACTAACTCTTAACAGTTTTGTTGGAATCATCACAGGCCTTCATTATTTAAACAATCTCATAAGGTGAACAAATGGATGGATGGGGGGGGGGGGCTAAGGTGATCTTGTCAAATTACTACACAAACATGTTGAGCAGGTCTCCCTTATGATGCACACAAAATTTGGTTCAGATTGGACTGTGTATTTGTGATTTAGAGCCAAATGAATGTCAACGGCGTGATGTCTAATTAGGCCACGCCCTCCAGAAAATTGGACTGCATTCCTGTAGAGGGGTAGGTTAGGATTGACCATAGCGAATTGTGTGCTGATTGGCTGAAATATGTAGAATTTAGAGCAAAACGTATTTCAAAAAAAAAAAAAGAGCGAAACTTATGTCAACGGCGTGATGTCTGACTTCGACAAACGGGAAAAAAAGGCATTTCTAAGTCCCCTCGCCTCAGCAATGGGGGACAATAATGGGTGAACAGAAAGAACAATAGCAAAGGCTTAACTGTTTGTTCTTGGTTTGACTTCATCACAAAGTAGCTTTTAAAATGACAAACAACATCACCAACACAATTTGGAATCGTGCACATCAGATTGTTTGGCTTATTTCTGAGGTTGCCTTATTGCGTTTGCAAAGTCCCAGTGCAGAGCAGATGCAGAAGCAATCCAGGCTCCAGAGTCCAGGGTTTCAGTCTGTTTGGTGCCTAAGGCCTTGCTGGAAGCCTCTAGCTAATGTCTATAAACTTTTGAGTCACCTCAAGATCAAAAGTTTGACCCTGAACTTGTTTAAGGGCTTGTCTGCTTGTTGCTGCAGGGAGCTGTGTGATACAATGAATACAGATACACTGTGCTTTCATTGTGCTGTCCTCAACTGAATGCCTCATTCTGTACTGGGATATACAGCAGTGCACATTTACTAGATTGGAAATGTCTCTTGTAGTGACCTGAAAAAATCAGCAGTGTATTTTCATCCTAAAGAAGCAATTTGTTAATGCAGTTCTTTCAACAATTATAAAAGAAAATGCAAAAATCTGTATAATTAGGTGACTGTGTACAACAACAAGTCTCTGATAGATTTAAAAAATTGCTGCATACAATAGACCTGCAGAAGCCATTATGTAACCTCAAATAAGATTTCACTGTAAGTACTTGCAATTTATTTCATTAAAGCTATGCTMTTGCTTAAATTGCTGTTTGCTGTTTTAGCTCAAGAATTACCCATCTTCAGTTTTATTGAATTTTATAATAAACATTTGTTGTTGAGCTGGTGATAGGCATAAAAGTGATAAGTGGTCCACACTTTTATGGTGCCATTTTAATTGTTTCTAGGATTCACAAAGCACTTAGCAATGCATTTCGTAATAATCCCCCACTTACTGTATATGGTGCTTTGTGTTGCAAGTTGCACTCTACCTACGCACCGTTTAGTTGTAGTCATAACTTAAGTTAATTTTCAAATTAAAGCCCAAGTTGCTGACCATAGATAAAAATAAACAGGAGAGTAAATGCTTTATTTTACAGTAGCAGGTGAGACTGAAGTCGTCAAAGTTTCAGAAGTTTTGCTTCCAACAAATAAAAAAGGCTTTGCTTTTTTCCTTCATGTTCTAGATGAGGAGAAAGGTCTTCGAAGAGGGAAAGGCAAGGACGGGCATTGGTGGAGAGTGGACAGGCAGGTGAATCCTAAAATAAGTATTCTAAGGTGATTTCCCAGTTTTTATTTTTAGCAGAAATTAGGAGTTTACTTTGAAGCGCACGAAGGAGACATAAAGATTAATGATGGGTCTAACGGCTCTGAGCCAGCTCTTTAAAGAGCCATTTAGGAGCTGAAAGACCTGGCTCTGAACCAGTTCTTTTCTAGTGGTACTAAATGAAAAGTCATTTGGTGGCCAAAAGAGACAACTTTCTTTTTTTCTGGTGAGCTGAGCCAAATTAGCCAGATCTCACAAGAGCCACGAGTCCCATCACAAGAGGAGATGATCACAAAAGGAGATCTTAAATGAAAACTTATAGAACTTGAGGACATTTTTGTTGCTTAAAACAACAAATAAATGTCCTTTCATTTTACCAAACCATGAATGCTGCACTGGGTCCAACAAGCAGCATGTAATGTTCAATGACTCAGTAAAGAATGATGCCTCAGCTCAACTTTTATAACAGGTGACTGCATCAGTGGTGATTGAGCGCAGCTGCGTTCAATTAGACATCCAAAAAGGAGCAGCAGCATCATCAGCAGGAAGCACCAAGTACCGCAGGCCTGGGTTCTTCTGAAGGGTAAGGCTGGGAAAAGAAGGTGAAGTAGGGTGAACTAAAAGTCAGCTTGGGGTTTTTACGGAAGCAGTTTTCACCTCTGAACAACGTAAACCAGAGGTCTTTAACAATGGGATTGCAGAGGTACTACGGGGGGGGGTCACAAATTTTGTAATTTTATTTTCATACTTTCTTTTTCAAAGTTACATTTTTAAACGCACAATACCATGAATAAACATGAAGCAAATTGATAAACTGAGGCTTTCTTTAATGTATTTAAATCAGAAATGCACACATGCAGTGTGAACAGCAATCTCCACTCGTGAAGTCACGCATATCATAAACAAACATTGTCTGCCGCTTTCTCAAACGACCATACAATCAGCATGAATTATACGGAAATTAAGTGTTAATATCATAGCCGAAAAAGATGTTCCTAGAGCTAATTTCGACACATTTTTTTTTCTTTTAAGGGTAGTGCCTCTAATGGCTGCTGGACCCGGGGCACCTGTTCTCCAAGTCTGTTGTGTTTTGTCTGTATCTCTTGAACGGGTTGTCCCGAACTGTAATTTCCCTTCATGGGATCAATAAATATCATTCAATCATTCATTCAATCATTCATTCATTCATTCATAGCTTTGCTTACTGAATCTATCATGGGTGTGTGCAGGGGGTGACAAACTGGGGAAAAGTTAACACAATTCCAAGGGCCTCTGACTAACAGAGACCCCTGTATTTTATTTTTTTCTAGAGCCTCTGCCAATAATAAAATGAATGATGTCTTTGCTCTTACTTGTTTTTGTCAGTAAATTTTAAATGTTGCTACTTCAAAAAGTAGTAACCAAAAAGCAAACATCCATATTCACCCAACACGCCCCTGTATCTGCATGAAATGGTTTGTTCCTGCTTTAGCACGCTTGAGATGCAAATGTTGCATTTTCAGGTCAAATTCAGCTTGTCCTTTAGCTCGCTTCCAACTGTCAGCCTGCATCTTAGCTTGAGAAAAGTGACAAAACATACTTATTCCATGTGATGATGATGGCTGTACCCCAAGTCACTGTTACAAGTACTGTAGCACAAGGTTCTGTGGTCCTCCCGGTGGAGTTTCCAGAGTTTATTAAAGTTTAAACACAGCTAAATTGGCGCATCTCTCTTGAAATCAATGAAGTTGCTAATGAGACATTGTACATGCACCGGTGTCGAGTGCACATACTCATGGGATTGGTGTTGCCTGAGTGAAGGTCCCCATTCTGTTTCACTCACAGCCTGACCCTCCATGCAGTCTGCATACAATCTGTAATTGGCTTAATAGTGCTGCAGTTTTTACAACACTGCAGCTCTAACAATGACTATACTAATGTCAGTATACATTTATATATAGGGTCCTTGCTCCATCTCTCCATCAGTTTGGGGGTCCCAGACCAAAAAACTTTGAAGTTGCACAGACATACAACATATACCCTTTATGTTTGTCATTAGACTAGTGTTTGTGTGCCATTGACATGCAGACACTCATATTGCCTGCATACACTACACAATCATGAGGGAACATTCCTCAGGTGTTTAGTTTGACCTGACACCTCCTCTCTCTTCCCATTATCCACATACTGTTTCATTTCAGTCCAGCACACACTGATAARCTATCTTAAACTCTGGCTGTAATCATCTCTATGTACACAACCTCTTTTCATATCTGGGCACACTTAGCCCGACGGCCAGAAACACAAAGAAAACCACTCGCACATACCTCTTCTAAAGACTAATTACTATTTTGAGCTGCAAAGCAAACAGCCACTTCAAAGGGAAATGAGAAAGGAAGAGAAAAAGTGGAGAAGAAGGTCAGAACTGATATGAGGATAATCATGTGGAAGGTGATGGACAAATTATTTATCAATCTTCTGATATTCTGAATGGTAGACAACTAACCACCAAGCAACAACATCCTGAAAAGAAAATCTTTTAAAAAGGTCATTATTTTTTATATCAAAATAGTCTTTAAAATGACTTGACATTGATATTCTTTCCACAATGTTTGCCTTCATGATAAGTCCACAAAATTTTACATTTAAAACCTGTTTTATTTCTATTACAGAACATGATCTCCAGAAGACACAAAGTTAAATATTAAACCTTGTTTTTAGTATTTTCTTGTGCAACTTTATAATTGTATATATTTTTAATGTTCTGCAAAGCTTTGGGCACTCAGAAAAACTTTCTGATCACTTTTACCAAGGTTGAAGATTTTTGCAACCATGCAACAATTACATTGTTTTACAAATCTCTGCTAGAGTTGCTTTGTTTTTGCACAGGGTTTTAAACTTGTGCTCACTAGTTTTTCTTCCTCAGGTATTGAGCAGGTTATTCCCTTGTGCTCATCAATGAATCCATGCCGGAGTGTTTTTAAGGCATGAGATCTCAGTAACTAAATGATCTCAGTTTCCCCAGAGTACAGCATCACCACTGCCTGCAGCTGACTTATTAATAAAACATGTTTCCTGTGTGACAATAAAGCAGCTTTGAAAWTGACTAAGACATCGAGCCAAAGTCCGTCTCAGGTTTAAAGGTTTCTACAAATTTGTTCAGAAAAAAAGAGGACTTATTAAAAGATTTCCCTCAGACTGGTTTGTATTTCTTTTCTAATTGTTGTGCATTCAATAATAATTATTGTTATAATAATAATGACTGAACTGTTCTGCCAAATCAGACATATTATGTGTTTCAGCAGCAACTAAAATCCTGATGAAAAACAACTCATTTGTTGTCATAAGCCCTATCTTGGAAAAAATGAAAAGTGTCAAACACATTTTCACTGAGTGCCACATGAGCATTATGGTGGCCCCCAAAAGGTTACTTGTTAAATTCAGCATTTTACGTTCAAGTTCAAGTAAACACGAAACATTTCTTGTCCCATGCTACAGTACATCTGAGCATCGATAACAAACAATAACTGAGCTCTACGTGGTATTTTGTGCAAAGAAACAACATTTTAACATGTCCTCTTATAAACACTGAAAATCATGACTGACTAAATGTGTACTAAAAATACTGAAATACTTTCAAAAGTAAGAGAGTTTTACTCACTGTTGAGTTGTTGTGAGTATTTCTGTCGTCTTGAACTATGAACTCTCCCACTTTCCAACAAGGAATTCCCTCTGGAGGGGTGTTTCAGCTTAAGATTATGACTTGTAAGTGGGAAATTCCCACTTAGTACAAATGGACCACAGCAAAAGAAAAATGTAGTGAAATGGAAATTTTACACAGTGAATCTTGCCAGATGGTGGCTACCAGTTACTCTTGAACCCTGTACACCTCCACCTAGTGGTGGGATGCTGTCATTTTGCAGGTAAAATAACATGCATTGTGGGAGATGTGGTTCAGGGTCAATGCAGATTTTAAAGCAGCACACTTACTTTAAGCCAATAATACATCGTTTGTCACATAAAATGCCATGGCAGGCCACATTTGGCCAGTGGGCCTTGAGTTTGACATATGTGATGTGATTTTTATCAGTGATCATACGGCCTCATTAGAAACTGTTGTCCTTCCAGCTACGTCTCAAACTCAAAAACTGGTGGTGCTTTTTTTGTTTTGTTTTGTTCTTGTTGATTTTAATGGACAGATGTACTTTAAATGTGTTTGTATTTTTAATTTCTTCATRGGTGCTTTTTGTTGTACAGTATATTAAATGCAAGCCAGCCTACATGCACTTACATAAAGTCCTGATGCATCTCAGTAATCCAGGTAAAAAATCAAAAAGAAAAAAAATTGTATAGGTCTTCTGGACGGGTTCTTCTCTAATGAAACGTTTCGTCTCTCCTCCAAGAGACTTCTTCAGTCTGAGAGTTTCAGGCAAAAATCTGGCTTTTAAGCCCAGCCTCCACATAAAGGTTGAGCTTTAACACTGGTTGAGTTTATTTTTTATTGTTTTTCCCTTTCTTTTAAATATCAGACTAGTCAGAAGTACTTCATCATATTGTAGAATGTAACATTATTTGGGCATTTTTGCTGTAGTTTCAATGGTCACAAACAATAAAATCAGCAATTTGTGTAACTTTTTATACTGGAATCTTTGGGTGGAAATTTTATTTTAAACGTCCACAGGTTATCAGTATAATGCGTGTGTTTCAATCAGCAACTGATGGCAAAGGGGCCAATAAAAGTGTTAGTGTTGTGCTTCCTCTCTCTGACTTTATACACAGCTCAGTGGATTTACTCAGTGACAGCTTTAACTGTTAGAAGTTCTGTTCTTCTTTTACGAGCTCATGCTAAAGACAATGAATAAATCATTTAATAAAACAACGTATGATCCAGCTTCTCCCCAGCAGCAGAACATACTGTCTATGTTGGACATGAATGGATGAACTGTATTTCAGCTTCATGTGTGTGAATTGCCTGTTTACTCAACAAAACCCTCAATAATTGAAATAAGTCAATATTAGGACGTTGTCCCACATGATAATAAGTAATTTTGTTGAACTGATAAAAATACAACAAAATGTTTAAAACAGCTAATAACATGTTTGGAAAATCAGTGACACGGTGAAAGGTTTTATTGATGTTCATATAAAGAATGTTTTTGTTTTGTTGCTTCCCCTGATGCATGTGTGTGTGCTCATGTGTAAAAACAAATTAAAGTTGCAAAACTTTAGATGACTCACAGCTCATCTTTTGGGAAATTAATTCTGATTTTTGTTTTTGCAAAAGGAACGTGTGGTTTTCTTTTAATTATTGCCTTCAGAACTTTTACACCAATCATGGTACAAATGGTGAATATTAAACAAATAAGCTACCCTTTAAAAAAAAGGACACATAAAAGCTGTTTATGACTGAACTTTTCTCATGGCAGCATGTTGGAGACTTTTATGTAGCATTATTTCCAGGATCAGTCTGCTTCTTGTTTTTTTTGTTTTTTTCTACCCAACTGAAATCTTCTAAAACCAGTGGCAGAGATGTGCAGAAAGTTAATAATGAAAGCCCGGACATATTGCAGTTGACTTTTATTTAGCAAGTGCTAAGTTGTGTTTATGTGTTCTATGTTCATTACACCAAAATACAGTGTATTAGCATTCATTTCTGACATACTTGTGATTTTTTTTTCCCAATAGTAAAGCTGTACAGGTGTGGATAAAGTGCATGTATTATTAAAACATGCAGGGTTAGAGAGCAGAGACACTACATGAATTATGAAAAATGCTAGTTGAGCAATACTCTTCCCACATTCTGTACTGGTGCTGCCTAAAGGCTCAACATACAGGTTTGTTGTGCAGAAGTCATCTTGATTTGACATGGAGTTTACAAACAACAATAGAAGCTGAGGGAGATTGAATCAAACCATCCTTGGTGGTAATGGTGGGAGAAGGCAGGAACAATGAGGGCAGAGGTGTGTACAAACAGACCTGTGGTAAACAGCTTCTTTTCATGCCCAAAGAGTAGTGATGTTCCATACTACCAATTTCCTTTCTGATTCTGATACTGAGTAGAACTCAGGCGGGTATCAGRGATACTGAGTAGGGCTGTGTATTTGCAAGAATTTGGTGATACGATACACAATAAATTGTGTATATATCGCAATATATTGCGATATATTGAAATACTGTAAGCAAGGCGATGTATTGAGATATATTGTGATTTTCTTTGTCCAAAGATTCTATTAAATAAAAAACTTTGTATGTATTTGTGTGTATTTTTTTTGTTTCATATTTCTTCTCTCTCTCCCTCTCTCTCTCTCTCTCTCTCTGTCTCTCTCTCTCTCTCTCCCTCTCTCTCT
>NW_013952404.1:9094448-9102358 GCF_001266775.1 Austrofundulus limnaeus | reverse complement strand
AACATGAGGGAACCCACCACTCCTGAAGAACGGCTTGCTATCTGTTTGAGGTATGTAATTTTTAATATGTTTAAGCCCATAATATTTATTGTGAATGCTAGCAGTTATATTTTAACTCAGGTATAGCAGTGTATGGTTGTTGAAAAATGAATATGACAAATCTAATTATTTTAAGAATCTTGTCTGCCATCTGCTGGACACTTTTTGTTGTGCTCATATTTAGACGTCCTATTTTGCAAATGCTGCCTTCCTGAAATTTGGTATGCTTGTTTGTCTTTGTGTCTATGGTGTATAATGATGTGATTGTGATGCTGTAATTCTGGGTGTTTTATGTGCTGCAGAACAGGAACCTGCTGTAAAACTGCAATTATGCTGAGTCAGGCTTAATTTTTAGTAATCTTTTCCTGTTAAATCAATAAATCAAATCAAATCAAAACAAAACTACAGTTGTGCTGTATGGTCACACTCTGTCTGCTGCTCCATCTTCTTACCCAGAGAATCCAATACTATAAAACCTTATGGAAACAAATGTCCCTGAGCTTATTTCATCTGATGTCAGAGCTGCTTATCAATATACAGTATTAATGACTACATCTTTGATGTATATGAAGAGAAGAGAAGAGAAGAGAAGAGAAGAGAAGAGAAGAGAAGAGAAGAGAAGAGAAGAGAAGAGAAGAGAAGAGAAGAGAAGAGAAGAGAAGAGACTGGCATCAGTGGTGGTGTTCCGGTTTCGGGACCTCTCCTTCGAGGAAATCCTCCCTCAGGTGATCCATTTGAAGTTTCATCAGACCACAGTTTGAGTCTCAGTGGCTAATTGCTCTTAGAGCTGCTCCTCTTAACGCCTCAGTTAGCCTTTATTTTCCTGAAAACCTGAAGCAGACTGTGAACTTTTTGTATCCAACCCCAGATGACACAAATCCACTTCTCAGGCTGCAGTGGCAGCAGAGACWTGTAATGTTGGAGTTTCCTCTCAAAGATCCCCTCAGACATTCTGCCTGAGGGAGTTTCTGTTCCTGCAGTTTTATAGCCTGTGTCAGTATGTCTTGGGTCTTGCAATGGTCCCTGACAATGTCTTTAGGAGCAAAAATAAAGAAAAACTGTTGAAGGCATATTTTCTGGTTTATAAATAGCTTGCAGGCTTGTGCAAAAGCCAAGATTTGGTTTGTGCATCCCAGTACAGAGGCTTTAATTCCATTCAGGGTGCCAACCAGACTATCTAATCACGTAACTGCATCTTGATGCTGCGAGCATGTACCATAGAGTCAGAGGATTTGGCCACTTGTTCCGGGTTTTTGAATTGAAAATGCAAAGCATGGGGTAAAAAAATGAAACACCACTGAATGGTTTTAGGTTCCAAAACATCAGATGATAAAATATACTGCAATAACCCATCATTTTATTAAAACCTGACAGTTCAAAGGCCTCTCAGATGCCACAGAAGTGGTTTCAGATACGAGAGTTGGTTTTCAAGTTGATTTTCTCATGTTTTCCATCTGTATGTTTTAACACGCTGTTGTGATAATATGTGATGGCATGTATAACCTGAGTGTTTACAGCCTGTGTGTCGCCCCAAAGATAAGCAGCTATAGAGGATTTTTTCAGTTTGAAAGAATGCAAGAATCATGCAAACCATTATAAATAAATTAATGACCAACCATTTCTTTCAGAAATGCGTATTGTCCCATCATGTCTTTCATGCCAGAGTTTTAAACAAAGATTATCTTATGTTGAGAAATGACAACGTCGTTTTGGAAAAACCTTGAAATTATGTTTGTGCAAGATCTTGCGCACAAGTTAGAGATTACTTTCAGCTACTAGATCCAATTTTTGGTTCTTCATGAGCAGTCTTAAAACTCTAAATTACACATGAACACAGACACAGCAAACACATTGTTTGCCTTTTGGCTGCAGATGATAATTATTAGCTAGAGCAAAGAAAGTTCGTGATGAACAAACTAGGTGGGATTAAAATAAATATACTGTACAAAAAAAATGTTATGAAGCTGCTTTTATAATGACCACAATACAGTTAAATATACATATTATTTTCTAGTGACGTGTAATAAATTAAGATGTTGTTCTCAGTGTTGTTGAAGTTGTTAAACATTAAAAGCGGGTTCACGATGAGAGGTTGTAATTTTATTTCGAATTTCCAAATGCAAAATAACAAAATCTAAATTCCACCAAGTTAATAAACAAAGAGAGAGCCTAGAACCTTGGAAAATACTTGTATCTATGAATTTTCACAGGACGTGCAAATAAGGGTAGAAGATAAGTCTTTCAGACAGTCGGCAACAACACTAAAGAAAAATAAACAGAACATTGTTCATTGTTTTAGCATCACGTCTGGACAGTTGTGGGTTGTTATAATAATGACAACAGTGTGAACTGCACCTGTTGATTGCAGTCAATTTCTATTTTTGTTTAAGGGTGTTTTGAGAGAAAAAAGGCAGTTTTTTGTGTCAAAAGCTATGGCAGAATCGAACTGTTTGACTCTTTCGTTTTGGTTTTAAAGAGCAGAGCAACTGTGTGAAAGGCTGCAGAAGGTTAGGTCTTGATTATTATCATCATAGACCCGAACACTGGAGACACAAAGGAGACACTCTAAATAAAAGAGAAGAAAAGAAAAACCCAGAAGGCACATCAAGTATAGAAAGAACTGTATACAGCCCTGCTCTTGCTCATATTTTTTTCTGTTGGCTTCTTTTTGCTCGAAAGACCCAAACCCAGTCTTAAACTGTCATGGGGTGGAGGTGTTAGAATGGAAAACCCAAAATCATTTAGACAGTCTGGAAGCAGGGAGGAGATGTATATGAAGAATATTTCATTTTAAAACCAACCCGAAGGCATCATAATAGCAGCAGGATGAAAAAAATACTAGAAAACTTTCACAATTGGACTTTTTATGTTTTGCTTGTTGTTGTTTTTTTTGTTTGTTTGTTTGTTTGTTTGTTTGTTTGTTTGTTTTTTCAGGCTGTGTATCTATATCTTCAGTATGTTTTTGAATTTGCTTCTGCTAGAGTTTCGTTTCCTTTGACACTTGTAACTGGTCCAGCCTGGCAGTTTCTGATGTAGTTGTTCCATGGCTGTAGTTTCCCCTGAGAAACTCTGTCTCGTCTCATTACTCACCTGTCAACTTTTTTGCATTTGACACACCTGCTCCTAATTATTTACCCCAACCAGCACTGATTTTCCTGTTTTTTCACGTTCACTGTTAGACAGAAATTAGTGGGGCAGATATTCATTACCTGAATTGATAATGTTGCAATTTGTACAGTGGGTAAAATAAGTATTGAACACGTCACCATTTTTCTCAGTAAATATATTACTAGAGGTGCTAATGACATGAAATTTTCACCAGATGTTGGTAACAACCCAAGTGATCCATACATACAAAGAAATCAAACCATAAATGTCCAGAAATGAAGTTATTTGTAATAATGTGGAATGGCACAGGGAAAAAGTATTGAACACATGAAGAAAGGGAGGTGTAAAAAGGCATGGAAAGCCAAGACACCAGCTGAACTCTCTCAGTAATTAGAAAGCAAGACTGCCCCTTGTCAGGGCAAGTTAATATCAGCTGGTTCAGTCCCAAATGATGGCCAGGTATCACACAAGAACCATCTGATGATGGGTWAAAGTAAAGAGCTCTCTCAAGACCTTCACAACCTTACTGTTGCAAAGCATAATGATGGCATCGGTTACAGAAGAATGTCTAAACTTCTGAAGGTTCCAGTGAGCACTGTTGGGGCCATAATTCAGAAGTGGAAAGAACATTATTTCACCATAAACTGACCACGACCAGGTGCTCCTCACAAGATTTCTGACAGAGGAGTGAAAAGAATTATCAGAAGAGTTGTCCAAGAGCCAAGGACCACTTGTGGAGAGCTTCAGAAAGACCTGGAATTAGCAGGTACGATTGTTTCAAAGAAAACAATAAGTAATGCACTGAACCACCATGGCCTGTATGCACGCTCACCACACAAGACTCCACTGCTGAAGAAACAGCATGTTGAAGCTCCTTTAAAGTTTGCTGCACAACATTTAAACAAGCCTGTGTAATACTGGGAGAATATAGTCTGGTCAGATGAGACCAACATTGAACTGTTTGGATGCCAGAATACACATCATGTTTGGAGGTCAAATGGCACTGCACATCAGCCCAAAAACACCATACCAACAGTGAAGTTTGGAGGTGGGAACATCATGGTGTGGGGCTGTTTTTCAGCATATGGTACTGGCAAACTTCAAATAATTGAAGGAAGGATGAYTGGAAAAATGTACAGAGACATTCTTGATAAAAATCTGCTTCCATCTACCAGGATGATGAAGATGAAACGTGGCTGGACATTTCAGCAAGACAATGAGCCCAAACACAAAGCCAAGGAAACTCTCAATTGGTTTCAGAGAAAGAAAATAAAGCTGCTGGAATGGCCCAGCCAATCACCTGACCTGAATCCAACAGAAAATCTATGGAAAGAACTAAAGATCAGAGTTCATAGAAGAGGTCCACGAAASCTTCAAGATTTGAAGACTGTTTGTGTGGAAGAATGGGCCAAAATCACACCTGAGCAATGCATGCCACTAGTTTCTCCACACAGGAGGCGTCTTGAAGCTGTCATTGCCAACAAAGGCTTTTGTACAAAGTATTAGATAAATTTCAGTAAGTGTGTTCAATACTTTTCCCTGTGCCATTCCACATTATTACAAATAACTTCATTTTTGGACATTTATGGTTTGATTTCTTTGTATGTATAGATCACTTGAGTTGTTACCAACATCTGGTGAAAATTTCATGTCATTAGCACCTCTAGTACTTTACTGAGAAAAATGGTGACGTGTTCAATACTTATTTTACCGACTGTATATTAGGAGGAGCTGATATTAATTATTGCCAACAGGGGGAGTATATATTAATATTAATGTGAAAAATCCACTAACAAATGTAGGGTGTCAACCTGTACCACTCTATAACTATAAATAAGTTAAAAAAAAACTGAGAATGAAACACTTAAACCCATTTAAAATTCCATAAAAAAAATTCATAAAATAGTTTTAAAAAAACACAACACAAAACAACAGCAAGCTAAGTAAATGAGCAATTTACTTTTGGGGCAAATGAATTTTGCTTTGGGTGGGGCACCTGGCCGTGCCTGCTGTCAGATCCTGTTGCTCTGCTTGGGTTTGCCCACCACCAACATTTGTTACAGAGAACTGGTAAAAACCAACATTAACAACAATGTGAAGAATCTCACATGGAACTAACCAGAAACTGTTCATACTGAAGGAGGATAACAGCTTAAAACAGATTAACAAACCATAAATATGGGTTTAGGGGCAGCAGAAAGCAAAACTACCTAAACAAACCAATGAAACAAAGATGTTTTACTGATAGAGCAAGAAACTAATGAGAAGCTAAAGATAAAACCCACAGAGCATGAAACAAACAAGTTTTGTCAGAGGTAATGGATTCAAATTTAAGAACTTGTTTTGCTCTTGTTGCATCAAGACTGATTGGTTAAAAAACTCACTGCCAACAGTGAGAAGGAGACTTTTTCCTGATTGATGGCTGTGTGGTTTTGGATTTTTTTTATGATAAGGTTCAATGAGTTTGTCCCCTTCTTCTGTCAGAAAGCAGTTGATTGTGTTTTCCCAGGACTTCTTTAAGCTCCCAGCATTTAGGAGGAAAGACATGGAAATTGTATTTTGTCACATTCTTAAGACCCTGGAGGTGATCTGTCGTCTCAGTTGCCTAAAAGCTGAACGCGCACACGTTTGTTCATCGACTGAGCTCTCACTCCTGATGCTTGTCACCATTCCAGTGTGTGAGGCCACCTGTGGATGGCTCCATCTCTTTTCACGGATCTGTGAGTTTCTCCTCCCTGGGAGGCTGCTTTGCTCTCTGCAACATCGCTGCGYTAATGGTAATAGCAATTACAAGACAAGGTTAGAGCTTTTGTTAACTACGGTTGGACGACCACGGTTGTCACAGACAAAGATCATTACACAGAGAGATAATAGCGGAGGCACAGCAGTAAAGATCTGTAGTTAAAAATGAGTTGATCATCTGAAACTTTTGATTGGTTTAAAAAAAACAGCAACACCAGGACGGGTGCTGATTTAAAACCACCTATACAGCAATTAAAGTGGAGTTGACCAATTATAGATGATAAAATCATTAATAAACATGTAATAAATCTCAATTAAGGTATTAATTGTCTTGATTAATGATGTGAGTTAAGATCAAACTAGTATGTTTGTGTAACAACAGTGCAACATTCAGACAGCAGGACTTCACAGGGTTTCTGATGCCTGAGGTCATGTTCATAATGTARTCCTGCTTCTTTATTTTTCATCCTGGATTGTCTGACACATTTGTCCTCGACCTCGTTCCCTACCACTCAGTGTGCAGTCACAGAGTGCTGCGTTTGTGATGAAACTCTTCAAGCATTTGTGGGGAGCGTTTCTTGACTTGATATGAGCAGCTTATCTCATTCTTTAAGCCAGGATCTCACTTGGCTGCGATTGCTGGAGACTAGCTGGTGAATTATAATTGCAAGAAAATGGACTTATTGTGTTCACAAAGTTTCAAGCATTTTGTGAAGCTATTGTTTTTGAAATTACAAACTGTTTTTGTGTGCTTGGCCAGTGATTTCCAAAGCTTAGATTGGGACCCCAACATGGYTCCTGAAACACCAGTGGGTGTGTTTGTGGTTCTTGTGTTTAGAACTTTTTTTCCTGTTTGTCTCTTTGTGTTCCTTGTGCCATCTCCTCATTTCCCCCTCAGCCTGCCTCTCATTTAGTCAATCACTCACACTCMTTGCCACTCCCTAATCAGCCCAGCTGCCTCCCATGTCTCATCAGTTCCAGTATTATACAGTATATTTCAATCTCTTACCACCATCAGCATGATCATTACACTTTGGCTGTGTCTCTATTKAGGAGCTGCAACCAATAGACTGTGGCCAACGTTGTCTACAATCTACGTTGGCCATGAACAGCTGTGAAATGAGGTGGTCTTGTCTACAGAATTAGCGCGACCATTGTGAAATGTCTTATATCACATAGCTCCAGTTGTTTTTTCAAGGTACAACCACAAAATTCAGGTTTAGTAGAAAAACGTTACAAATAAATAAATCAAAAGCTTTGCAACCAAAGTTTCTTCAGCAAAGTTGCTTACATTCTTCGGTCCGTGATGAKTCTCCAAACTCCATCATTAAAAAAATTAAAATAAAAACTCCGCCATAAAATGAAAATAAAACCTGCACCGTCTTTACTTTTCTGATTAATTTGCTCACGGCGCAATAAATTCTGGGTAGGATACTCAGATGCAGCCTAAGTTTCAGAGTTTTGTCAACCGCAAGTGTAAACGCCGACCAAATAGGGACAGCCCAGGTCACGGGGCAGTGAAGTAAGCAGTCAAATGTGACCGACGTAGGCTGCAACCCATGAACTGAGACACAGCCTTTGTATTACCAGTTCATTCTCATTTGTAAGTGCTTATTAAGTGTTCCTTTTGCTTCTGTTTATGCAGGTTCTTCTAGGTTGTGAACATTTTATCTGCTTTGGCCAGCTTTATGCTCTCATTAGTAGCTGCTCTAGATTTATGATTTAATCTAGAGTGCACTTTTTAAATGGAGATAGGCAGATTTGGGTCTGTTTTTTAAACTCTACTTACTGTTTTTACTCTTGTGGTTTTTAAAAAATTGGACATGCAGGGCTGTAGCTTTAGTAGTTTTTTATTGACCTTGAAAAAGGAACATCACATAAATCACATTACCTCACATATTCATATYAGTAAAAAAGGAATTAGAGATTTATTTAAGAACTCGTTGGCCTTAAAGAAGGATCGCCTCAATAACCGAGATACCTCATGTATCTTGAAGATAAAAAAATATTTTGACTTTATT
>NW_013952404.1:9084844-9094378 GCF_001266775.1 Austrofundulus limnaeus | reverse complement strand
TCTTTTCTGAGCTTTCTTTTTACGTTTGTATCCATACAAAATAGTAGAAAATCTGTGTAATTTATGGACAATCTGTAAAACTTGACGTGTGGTTTCAAGAGGAAATTTATCAGGCACGTTMTTGAACARGTTCAAAATTCAAGAAACTGCAAGCTTCTGAAACTTATTCAAGTAACCCAAAGACCCTCGCAAATACTCTTTGACAACTAGTCACCAACAGTCACCCAGTGAGACACTGGCTCTGGTCAGACAGGATGTCTATTAAATGAAAATGTCTACAAGTCGATAGCTCAAACTTACTCTGAATCGTTCAGCTGCTACTTCGGGACATGCTGGGACATTTTTGTTGCTGCTTTTTTATGGGCTCCCTTCATGGTTGTCATTATATACAATTGGCACACTCTCGGGGCCTTGCAGTACACTTCACATTGTGTGATGTGAGAGCTTTGTAGTCCTTACTGGCTTCACTGACTGAAATTTGTCAAAGTAAAGATCAGAAGCTCCATATTGCGCTACTTGTGCACAACTCTCACACCCTGATGTCATCAGCTCTATTAATTATATTGAAAGCACATCATGGTGCAGGAGCTCTGTGAATATTCTGCATTTATAATGTGTTCAGTGGAGCCACCGCTTCACTGTCAAACAGGGGTTTGAGAACTTGTGTAGAATTTTTAAAGCACCAAAAAAGATTATCCAACAGGGGGAGAAAAAACAATTTAAAGTCCACTCGCTGTCCCCCTAGACATAATAGTCATGGAGTCAGTGGGGGTTTAGAAATTAGGCTTGAGGGTGGAGATCAGAAAAGGCTCTAAAATAGAACTGCTCATTAAAATCACCTGCGGTGAGGACACAAAAGAACTCTTTGTCCGAAAACAACAGAACAGCACATGCAACATACACCACAATTTCATGTAACATTTGGTAGAAACAATTAAAACTGCTGTATTGCCCTTCTATAAAACTAAAATACCAAAATTATTAGGAAACAGCGATAAACAATTACTAAAACTGCTGCAAAGGTTTCTGTTTTGAAAAAAAAAAACATTTGCAACAGCTTGGCCTTTCATTAAAACACATGAAATCTGATCCTTGCAGCATATGAGAGGAAACAATAAATAATTAAATAAATACAAAAATGCTTTTGCAGTTGGGCACTGTGGCTAAATGGTGATTAATGCAATGCATCATGGATAACTGATGATGTTGCTGTGTGGTGAACCAGGGTTTGATAAATGGAATCAGTAAGATGAAAATGCAAATTTCTCAATTCCTCACAGTGATTATCTACTTATAACAAATTAAATGTTTACATCTGACTGTAGTAAATACCCATGATAATATGTACAATCTTTGAGCAGCCACTAAATTCTACAAATGTATTGCTGGCATGCAGCCAATGAGGCTTTCTCTCCTTTTTTTACCAATTAGTAAGAGGATTTTTATGTTTGGGATATTTTCAACCCAAGCCTTCGTATTTCATGCTGTTCTGTTGCTTTCTGATGATTTGTGTTTTTATTAGTTCACAAAAACTGAATGCAGAAATAGTGTGTGGAAAAAACTGAATACATTCATGATTTATTAGCTGATAGATGCCTGCTTTGCAGCAATAACTTCTTAAAATCTTCTGTATGGTTTGTATCAGTCTCCTACATGGTGTGGAGGAATTTTGACCCACTCTTTAGAAAGTTGATTCTGTCTAATAAAGTTTGCAGTCTTCTCTTTATGCACAGCTTTCTAGCCTCTGGTCCTTTTTTAGCCATTCTGTTGTAGATTTGTGCTCGGGGGCAATGTTCTGTTGGATTACTCACTTTCAACCTGGCTGACAAGTCTGATTTAACTCAAGAAAACAGTATTGGGGTTCACAATAAACCTGCCAGGTGACTTCAAAACACCCAGTTATCAACTCTTTGTGCATGACAGCTGGCGTTTTTCTCATTGTTTACAGAACTCTACACACAAATCCAAAAAAATAATCACATACAAAATGTGCAAAACCCCTCATTTCTACTGCAAAATGAATCCTTACATTCAAAACAATTTGATTTCTTCTCAAAATGGTATTTTGCTTTCAGATGACACACTCAAACCATCATATGAACAGATATTTCTAAGAACCACACTGAAAAAATAACTTGTAAGATTTACTTGAAAAAATCCTCGTAACAATTTGCACTAACATTTGTTAAGTAAAATTAAATGCTACAAATTCATGTAATATTTACTCATCATCTAGTATAAGTTATTAAGAATATAGTTATGGATTTGTGAATAAATCAGGTAAATTTTACTTAATTTGCTCGGTTAAATCTTGTAACATATACTTGATCAAATTAAGTAAAATTTACTTAAAAAGAGAGAGAGAGAGAGAGAGAGAGAGAGAGAGAGAGAGAGAGAGAGAGAGAGAGAGAGAATTTCACATATTTTTTATTTTTTAGCTGATTTTTTGAGTGTTAAAATTTTTCAACTAACATTTTATTGTTATTTAGCTCGGCTCATGTTATGATGTCATCGTCCTGAGACAATAGCAACCACGGTGCTCCAAAGCTTCCCTACAAGACATCAGACTTGCAGTCATGGCAGGTATCTGAGCTGCACTTCAAACTGCTTGACCACAGGTACCACCCATATTGTTCTTTATGAACATGTTTTGACTGTGATGAAATGTTATGAAGTCAGACTCCAGTGTTTCCCTTTTATGTTATGTGAAAGCAAATATAAATCTTTATGCAACACAAGCTTTACTTTGTAATTAGAACACAGATAAGTTGTGTTGTTGATTCTTACAGTCCTTTGAGACCAATAGTCTGGTTGGTTGGTTTAACTTTGTGCATGTATCTGAGGGCTGCAGCAAAACGATACAAAAGAAAAAGAGACAAAAAAGTTTAGGTTAATTGTTTCTGTGCTGCTGTTTCACAACCTCAGTGAAAGCAACAAACTAAGTTTTATTGTCCTCTGAGCTGTGGCTGCTCACAGATACATCTTCTCCAACTTGACCCACTAACATGAGTATAAATGGTGCCAGTGATACCACAACTCATGTCATTCTCCATGCTCATGGCAGCACGATGGATCAGTGGTTAGCACTGTTGCTTCACAGCAAGACGGTCCTGGGTTCGATCCTCAGTTTGGTCTTTCTGTGGGGAGTTTGCATGTTTGCCTCGTGCTGGCATGGGCTTTCTCTGGGAACTCTGGTTTCCCTCACCCCCAAAAATATGTACAATAGGTTGCCTTCAGGCCGAGGCTGCCGTAGCGAAAGAGATCTCAGTGAGACTTGCTTGGTTAAATAAGTGAAATTTAAAAATTAAATTGTTGATAATTAACACTCTTTTATACTGCAAGACAATCAGTCAAATATTTGACTTCAAGTCTATAAACACTTCATAGTCTTCATGTCTTAACCCCAACATTTACTGCTGCAACATTCWGTTTCCTGTCAGTGCTGTGAAGTTATGAGTTAAAAATAAAAAAATAACCACAGAGGCTAAAAGACACATTATTAGTATGCAGACATTATTGCTATAAAAAGACAGCTTTTTACTTTAAAGAGAGAAAATAATGTTTTTTGAAATACAAAATAAAAAAATCCCTCAGATCTGACTGATAGTATAAATATGTGGTTATATTTAAAGCAGCGAGGCACTGAAACTCATGAAGCTGAATCCACAGACGCGTAAAATTAATAACAGGTGAACCATGATGGAATTGTGAGGCGAACAGAAATTCATGCTTCTAATTAATAATGACTAGTGATATTAAAATAATTAAAATGTTAAATCAACCACATAATATGTGTTTTATGTTCCATTCCGTACATGCAACTAAAAGTCACCTGGAAGGACAGAGGACGTTTTTTTTTTCTGATTCAGACCTAACTTTGCTTTCCTGTCTGTGTTTTAATTACAGTTGAAGCCAAAACTTTGACCTATAAAAGACTCATGGATAGRGCCATCAAAACTTTGTGAATACGGTTTGAAGGTGAGGCTTTCTTCTCTGTAACTGATTGGTTGCTGAATGTCAAAGAAAGTTTTCCAAACACTTTAATTACTTCTCTTTATCTGTACACAAACTGCGATTGTGCTGAAACCTTATCATTATCGCCTCGGCTCAAAGAAGTCTGAAGCATTGTGGAGTAGAGCCTGTCTGTGGATGAATTTTAATTGTGATGGGCGGGGTGGGGGGCACTGAAAACATGAGCTCTAGGAAATCTTTGCTTTTATCGTTACAAATTTTTCTTTATATCTGATCATCAAATTAATTACATGCATGACTAAAAAGATGGGGTATTGAATACAGATTAAGCAGACAACATTTTCATCCTGAGGCTTGTTTGGTGTCAGTATGTTGGCTTCACCACTTTCTGAATGCTTATTATTATTATTCCTTATTGAGTAAACAAGTYTAGAAAAATGGAGGCAATTGACTCAGGTGATGGATAACTCATTGATCTTTCAAYCCTTTTTCTCTGCTAAATACTGAGCAAATTATGCTCATCGTTCATTGAAAGGAACTGTTCAAAATATTCAGATTTGAACATCACATCTCAATTATCCACTTTACATTTTCTCTTATTTTTTTATGTAGACCTTGTTTTTATGAATTTGATGGGATTCGAATCGTAAGATGATGGTAACTTGTATGGCTTTCACTTTTTAACTTAATACCAAACAAAGGTATTTCAGAGATGAGGATGTTCTCATTCTTGATAGAGAGGAACGTTGGTTTGAGAGAGGAGTAAAAGAAGCCATTTTTGTGAAGAAAGACCGTCCATCATTAAACAGAGGTGGAGGCCTCCATTTTCAGTTGTCCCCCTCCTACAGCGCTGCTATAGCCAGTATCACTCCACCCCCTGTTAACAACAGGTGTTAATAGGTGCCAACGATAGCCATGTGATGTGAGTATCAGTCACATGGAGGCAGGGCTTAAAAGCCTGAATTTTGCCTGAAACTCTCAGACTGAAGAAGTCTCTTAGAAGAGAGACGAAACCTTTCATTAGAGAAGAACCCGTCCAGAAGACCTATACAATTTTTTTCTTTTTGATTTTTTTACCTGGATTACTGAGATGCATCGGATACCTAACAAAGTGTTTTGGTAAAGTTCATCCAAAAAAAGCATGTTTTTTTGCAGGGACTAAATGCAGTTTCTAACTTGTGTAAAATGTAGACATCTGTGTTATCCTGTGTGCAAATTTGTGCTGATGAGTCAAAAAGTCATCAGTCATGCAAGCAGAGCTGAAAATCCATGTTTGTGCACCATGGGGCTTCCAGTAAAACACRGCCATCTGGATGGCAACACGCTCACCTCGCATGTGTGTGATATGTAGCAGGTAAGAAGCATGAGATGCTACAGATGGAGTGAAGAGTAACCATGTGCTTCTCCTTATTATGAGGAGRTCATATTTTTGATGATCAGACTAAAAAAAATTATTTTAAATGTGATTAAGTGTAAATGTTATGTTGTCAGTCTTAAGATGGATTAAATCTTACCGTAATACTTTTCAAAGCTTACTAAAAATGCAGTTTAACATTCTCAGACTGCCAGAATGGCAGTTTAACATCACTGCCAGAATGGCATAGACAAATCTGTGACAGCTTATTAGAGACATTCACTCCTTGGTTTATGCTTTAACTGCTGAAGTTGTGCATTTTTTTCCGGCTTATTGTGTCCTTTCTACAACCTCATAACATATGCAGCTTCAGGATTACTGACCACAGAGTCCCCGAAGTGGGAGTAGTTGGATGTATTTACACAACAGCAGCAGATATTCATTAATATTGAACAGAACCAGGAATCTTTCGGTAAATAACAATCTATACTTTTCTATGTCTCTGACAGCTGAGCCGTCAATTCTGACAGTTTTACAGTCAAATGATTTGTACCACTGCAGTGTGGGTAGAGAAAAATGCAATCAAAGCTGTCAAAACTTTTTTTAAATATTATTTTACTGCTTGTAAAAGTTTTATGGCTACCCAGGGTTTAAAATGTTTCTCTTGTACAAGTTTGATGGTTTATCTTTAGCCCTGATTTATTGGTCTTGTAGAAGACACAGACTGACTGCTGTGACAACGGTTGATGTAAAAAGTAGCAATCACCTTACATTTAAAATGTTTTATGTTTTGTTTTGCTTTGTTTTTAATCAGTTATTTCTGGAGTTTATGCTGCCATTTCTCTATTTTCTTAATTAATTTCTTAATTTTTACGTAGACGTGCGTGAGGAAGAAAAGAAGGGTGATGCTTTTTCTTGCCTTTTAACACTTATTTTTGCACTTGTTAAAAATGAGGTCACCAAGTCAGCTTACTGACCACTAACACTTTATTCACCCTTTTAATGGTGAAGGACACTGAATGCAGGAAACATCAGACAGTATTTAGGTCAAAAATAACTTTAAAGAAAACAGTTCGGTTCAGTTACAAGATGTGAACCCGTGTCCTCAAGAGTGCTTCTTCTTGTTATATTTTAAAATGGTTTTTGGTTTTGTTTACCAGTTATTTCCAAAGTTTACCCAGCTTTTTCATTATTTTTTAGACAAATGGTCATGTCCACCACCACTGACTGAACGTCTTGTCATATGTCTCAATACAGCAGAAAGCAAGTCACATTCTGATAAATACAAATTATATATTTTTATTTTTAACGTTGATTTTATAGCATGGTCACTATTCAACTTATTGAACCTTGTTTTCTCCTAAATTTTGAATCATAAAAATACAGTATTATGCAAATAACCTCAGACCTGCATCCTAATGTTGAATACATTGGTTTTAGACCAGCTGTCCTTACTCAGGGGGGCTTATATATTTTTTTTTTACTTCTAATTGCTCAAAACCAATGTTTGTTTTTATGTTTATGAGGTTCTTATATACACTGCTTGGCCAAAAAAAGATGCCACCAAAAAAATAGGTTATACACTAATATTTTGTTGGATCGCCTTTAGCTTTATTTAGGACACACATTTGCTGTGACATTGTTTCAATAAGTTTCTACAATGTCACAAGATTCATTTCCATCCAGTGTTGCATTAAGTTTTCACCAAGATCTTGAATTGATGATGGTAGAGTCTGACCGCTGCACAAAGCCTTCTCCAACACATCCCAATTATTCTCAATGGACTCTGTGGAGCCAATCCTCGTGTGAAAATGATGTCTCATGCTCCTTGAACCACTCTTCCACAATTCCAGCCCGATGAATCCTGGCATTGTCATCTTGGAATATGGCCGTACCATCAGGGAAGGAAAAAATCCATTGATTGAGTAACCTGGTCATTTAGGTGGTCAGCTGACCTCATTCTTTCATTACATATTGTTGCTGAACTTAGACCTGACCAACTGCAGCAACCCCACATCATAGCATTTAGTTACTGTAAATCTGGGTGGTGACATTTTTTGGTCAGACAATGTATGTTTGAAGGTTGTTGAATCCAAATTGCAAAACAGAATCTCAGGGACTCAGASGTAAAAATAAAGACTTTTTTAATAAACAAAAGAAACGCTGTTGTGGCTGCTAAAGTACTTCAAAACAATTACAGGTACAAAGAACTGGGAGGTAGGCATGACTGTTGTGGAAAACACAATGCATGGACGAAAACTAATGACGGAACGTAGAATATAAAGGAACGCTAACAAGGAGAAATGTCAAACACCAGGGGAGGGGCAAAAAGGATCAGGTGAGAGCGGGCAAGGCAAGAGCTGAGACTAACAGTGGAAAGACAGAACTAGCAACACAATGATCCCAGAAAACATAAGTAACAGAACACAAAACAGACATAACATAGAAACAAACCATGAAATTCATTAATCTAGGAAATAAACATGCGTACTAAAATAACTGACAGAGAAAACARGGATCCTGTCAGTTCTACTAATCTTAGGGGAAAATAATAATACACACTAAACAAAAGATTGGGACTCGAGACTARAACTGTCTGGATAAGGGGGCCCAGTGAAGGGAGACAGGGAGACATTGAAACCCACTGATTGACAGGTTACATCATTGTTTTTTTAGGGGTGGTCATGTTTACCTACCCCATTAAATCTGCTAAGCTGCTGGTGTTGATTATGATAAAGTCAGAGGAAAACCAGAGATATATAAAACCCGACTGGTTATGTGAAGTTTAATTCAGGTGACACGATAGAAGAGTCTGACCTGTACTGCAAAAGTGGGCTGGAAAAGCAGAAACTGAATCTGCTTATTGATATCATGACCTGAACCTCACCTACCCATGATCAGCATTAGCAGCCATACAAGAAGGTCAAAGTCTCAAGCTCAAACGTTTAAATGAGATTTTTTTCCCTCCCAAACAAAACAATATCAAGTGGCCTTTTATCAGTAATGAACTCATGTATGCTTGTATACAGCTGAGACAAAAATAATTCACAGTCCTCATRTCACTTTAATGCAGTGTGAAATTGAAGTAATGCATATTGACCTCCCACTCAGTTTTACTTCTCCCTAAAGTCTATCAGAGAAATGAGAAAATTAGATGGCGAGAGGGGAAAATATATGAAAAAAATATCCAGCTTGATTGCTTTCACATTGATGTTGACCTCCAGCCACAAACACATTTACATAGATTATTTATACAGTTTCTACGTACAGTCATTGGTCCTGCATAAAGAGAAGTTCAGATGTGTACATTCTGTTTATTATAGAACTGGTGTGCCCAGATTTCCCTCACTGGTGGGMTTTTTATAGCTGCAGAGTGTGTATATGTAAAACAAAGCTCATAACTGCACCTCATGTATTCATGTAGGTGGAGGCAGATTGGAGAAGTGGGCCTAATAAGATAAACTCATCGGTGCAGTTCAAATACAGGGAGGGTTAAAGTTATTAAGAAGGCTCACAAGGCAGAGACCACAGGTCAACTGGTCACTATGCTCTGGTAGTTCTGTACTCATATACAAAATGGCTGAAATGACCAGAGATCAGTGAGAGCCAGAGGTCGGGAGCAATCTGCTGCCAGCAGCATGGAGTAACATGTGGAGTGGGAGGAGAAAAACCCTGTGGGGGAACTTTGCTCSGATCCCTGGAAATCCTGATGTGGAAGAATAAAGTTGGCTGTTTTCTGCTGACTGGAGCAAAAAGGGAGGCATGCAGGAAACAGAGCTACTGGAAGTGTGGACATCTTTAAATCTGAATCTCAACTTTTGGACATTACTTGTATCTGCTATTTACTGTATTTTTCCATTCACTTGTTTTAAATCTTTTAAATTTTCCATTACTTTTTGTTTTTGTATCAGATATTTACATGAAGCTAATCAAGTTCTTTAAATTGGAAAGACCTTGGTAACAAGTGTAAAATAAATTGAAGGTTATTGATCAAAAATGGGGGAAAAAAAGACTCKAAGCAACTAAGAGGAAAATTTGAATTGAAAGATAGACACTACAATATGAATTATTCTGATAAAAATAAAATGAATTAATTAATCATTTAAAGGCACAGTGTGTAGGATTTTGTCAATTCTTTTAGCCAAAATTGAGATAATCACTAATGACAATAATAAAAAACATGTCTAATCATTGCCGCCAAAGACCTT